>NC_069381.1:33791764-34100735 GCF_027475565.1 Acinonyx jubatus | reverse complement strand
AAGCAACTAGGTGGATGGAACCACCATCCAGAGTTCCTTAAGCCAGAAATGCTGTGCTGTCTTGCCACGTCCTCACCCAAGGCAGATATCACAAACTGATGATGACACCTAGGCCTGAAACAGGACCTAGGCTCCTGGCATGTGCTTCTAGAGCTCTGCTCCCACCCTCATCCCAACTGTTTGGACCTTTCCGGTCCTTCCGAGCTCGGCCTGGATCCCTCTCTGGAACCATCCCAACACCGAGCACTCTCCCTTGGATGCCCTGCAGCCCCTCTTCTCCCTCTCCCGCTCACCACGTCTGTTATCTGAACTGCTCTTTCATTAGCTCCCTGTGCCCTGTGCTTCATGCTCCTGCCAAATGTCAACCTTCCACTGGTGCTGCAACCGACCTCCCCACTCTTATATCCTGGGTTCAGAACAGAACAAGCCTACTGCTCCATCTGGGGGCACAGCAGGCGCACACCTATCACACCCCTGGGCCTGGCGGATTCCTCCAAGCCTGGTCGGCTCCCTTCCTGGCCCACCAGCAGCTCTGCCAGCCCTTCACCTTCTTCAAACTCAAAGGGTGATCCTTTCAAACGCAAATCTCATCCTGCCCATCCCCTGCTTAAAGCCCTTCTGTGACTCCCCAGTGCCCCTGGGACAAAAGTGAAACTCTCATCTTGGGATATGCGACCCCAAACACCCAGCACTGACCCCTCTACTGTCACTCCCAGCCTTCAGAGATTGTAATACCAGACTTTCAGATTCTCGGCATGTTCACATTTCAGACTCCTGCAAATGCTATTCCTTTCCAAACTAACCACCTCCACTAGCCTGGTGAAGATAGCACTGTGCCCAAGGCAGGTGTGTGACAAGTACCTATTGAATAAATAACCTTTCCAAGTTCCGAGTTTACCATCACCTCCTCCAGGAGGACTCCCACCATCACTCCCTCTTTCTGCCAGGACAGTACATGCCCTGAACCTTGTGCTACAACTGCCTGTCTCCTTCCCTGGAATGAACTTCACATGGGATGTCCAGCTGGGACTGGCTCTGGGCCCCCCTCCCACCAAGGTTAAAGCAGTGCCAGGAAGTGCCGGTCTACACTGCATGCGCCCTCAGGTGCTCCTCCCAGCCAGCACCAGACACCAAATATTGCCGCATCCTCGGGGATGGAGCAGCCCACTCCCGTCTCAGAGAGGCCAGCACTATCTTTCCGCGCCCTGCCCCACACCGCTCAGGCCACCTTTATTGGGTCCCCAGGCCCAGGAGCTGTGCCCGGCGCCTGCTATCTCTTGTCCCATCTGCTCTGGCACTAGGGAGGTCTGTGAGGACACCGACGGGAATGTAATCTACTCAGTGATGATTTGAGCCCTGCCTTTACATGCCTGTCACCTCTCGGAATTAGGAGGACAGAAGTCTGGAGTGAGGCTGAGCTGGGGGCTAGGGAACAGAAATCAGGGATGTGGGAGTCATCTCTAGGAATCGAGGGCCAGGGGCCTTGGGGAAACATCTGGGGATCAGTGGCGCTGGGGAGTCACTTCTAGGGAGTAAGGGATTAAGGGCACTTGGGGTCACCTCTGCGGGTTGGGCTCGTTATGCTTGTCCCGGTCGTGCTTGATCATGCGGTAGCGGCCTATGCGGATGTCTGGGCGCGAGATCTTCATCCCAGTCAGGGAGATCCTGGGGATGGGGACAGACGGGCTGGAGCAGGCACCAGGAAGGGCAAGGAGCCTCGCCCAGTCTGCGCTGCACCTTCTGCACCCGGTCTACTCCCGCCCCGCCCCTACTCACCGGTTGAAGATGTCGTCATCCTCGCCACCCCAGCCCCAGTACTCGTTGGGGAAGCCATTGATTCTCAGAAACTGGGCTTTACTCAGGCCCGACACACCTCCAAAGTACCCAGCATAAGGCAGCCTGTGGCATGGAAGGGCAGGTGTCAGTGAGAGGCCTGAGGGGATTCCAGAGGGAGGGCCAGAGATGGGGTGGGGGAGAGTGTGCCACAAGGGCCAGAAGCAAGGGGGTGCTGGGTGTGGTGCAGACAGTAGGGGTGGGGAGTCTGGGTCCAGTTGAGAAAGGAGCCCTCACCGGAAACCAAACTTGTCCATGGCAATGGCAAAGTGGCGGGGCTGGTCACCACAGCGGTACAGGTTTCGGTCATCCATGGGGACCAGGTCCACGTCACTGAAGATGAAGCAGTCATAGGTGGCATCCTCCTTCAGCGCCTCTAGGAAGCCCACGTTGAGCAGCTTGGCCCGATTGAAGGTGTCCTCACCATGCTGGGGTTGGCGCAGGGGAAAGGTCAGTTCTGGGCCTGTGACTGGCAGGCACCTGCCACTCTACCACTGTCCAGAAGTCCCCAGGGGCCTACTACTACCCCCCCGCCCCACCCCCCTGCCCTCCGAGTGGATCCCCTAAGTCCAGCTTGTTGTCCTGGACCTGACTTCTAAGGCTTTCCATGACCTGGCTCCAGTCTCCTCTCTGGCTGTTGCCTTCAGACCCCATGGCCCAGCTGTACTATGTTCCTCAGCAGCCCCAGAATATGCCAGGCTTTACTGCCTCAAGGCCTCGGTGTTAGCTCTGGAATGCTCTCCTTCTCTGCTTATCAGGCTTATGTCTGGCAAGGCCTCTCTGATCAAACCTCCCCTCCTCAGCATAATTATTCATTCTTTCCTATGAGCCTCACTTATGCCAGTGTCTGGGTAAACTGTGATTCAGAGCTCTCATTTCACTCCTTTCACCCCTACATTCCAGCATGCCCTACAGCCCTGTCCTTGATGCCAGGCATCATCTTTGTGCTGGTGGGAACCTTAGAGAAGAGCAGCCCTGTATCCCTGCTGAGCACAGTCACAAAATGAGATGAACAATGAATGCCCCAAATGACCAGTGTCTAAGGTAAAGAAACAATGGGGACTGAGCCACTAAGTCTCAGCCAGCTGCCCCCTCTGGCTCATCTGGATCCACATCCAACTCCCTGGGCAGCCTCTGGGACTGGGACAGGACCTGGCTAGATTCACTGGTCTCCCCAGCAAAATGACAAGCACAGGGTATACAGGCAGCCATGGCCCAGTGAGCCTGGGGGTCCCCTGAGAAATAGGGCTGCAGGGCCAGGCCTCCTTGAGGCTGGGTTCCTGGCCATGCAGGCCCAAGCTCCAAATTCTGGCCAGAGAGAGGAGGATCCCATGGAAGGAGGTGACCCCGAGCCCCTGTCCCAACTCATAAATTACAGACTGGAGCCAGACTGGAGAGGGTGGGCCCTGCTGGAAGAAGAAGAGGAATCCTGGCCCCTCCTTCCCACCAGCCAACCTGGGCCTGACGGGGCGGGAGCTGCTCCCCTAAACCACCTAGCCCCGCTTGCTCTCTTTCCTCCTGGCCCTTCACTTCTCTCCTACCAGCCCTCGCAGCAACTCTGTGTTTTCTCCTGGCTCATCGGCTCTCCTTTCTGACCTCTCTCACCAGCCAGGAGCCCTAGGTTTCTCCCACGCAGCTCATAAGCACGCTCAGTTTTACCCCATCTGAAAAATAAACCTCTCTCTAGCCACCGCCCTACCTTTGCCTTCCCTTCTCAGCAGAGTAGTTTTTTAAAGAGTTGTCTCCAATTGGCTATTTCCATTTTGTCAAATCTGATTCCTTCTTCAACCCACTGCAATCTGCTTCCGCCCCCACCATGCCCCTGAAATGGCTCTCGCTGGGCCCACCTTGTTGCTAAATCCACTGGACGCTTCTTAGTCCACATCCTCACTCCCCCGGCAATACTCACGTAGCCACCATGCTTCCTTCTGGACACTTATTCCTGGGCCTCTGGGACACCACACTCTCCAGGGGCTCCTTGAACATTTCTGGCCAACCTTCACAGCCTCTGTGGCACTGTCCCTTTCTCCACCCGTCCCTTACATACTGGTTTTCTCCTCTCGGGTCCCATGCTCCCTGGGCAGGTTGGATGTTGTTGGGTTTTAAGGACCATGTGCATGCTGGTGGCTCCCAGATCCCTCTCTGCACCTCAGGCCTCACTCCTGGTCCAACTGCCTCCTGAACATTCCTCTCATACTTCACCCAGACACTCAAACTCATCACATGCAAAAAAGAATTCAGAGTCATGTTCTCCCCCAGACTGGCCCAGCTCCTGTGCTCCCCTCTCACTCACAGGTGCAGCCAACCACCTGGCAAACAGCCAAGAAGAAACCCTCGAGATGCCCTGGCAGAGCAATCTTCCCAATAAGAAACGTACACACCACTCCCTGTTTAGAACCTTCCAGTGGTGCCCCATTACCTGGGGCTTAATTGCTTCACATGCCTCCAGAGACCCTTCTGGATTTGGCCTCCACCAGTAACTCCAGCATCATCTTTGCTACCCACCCTACACGTTGGACTCCACACCTCAGCCAACAGTTCCCGAACACACGAGACCCATTTTCTCACTGGGGCCTGGGGCCTCCAGTCTGTCTGTTGGCTGATGCCTGTTCATCCCTCAGGGCTGGACAGGGCCTCTATGTGCTCCCACAGCGCCCTGCTCGAACTGATCTCACACCATCTTCCTGGAGTCTACAGAGATCCAAGTCCAAGTATGGGAGTCCCAAGTATGGGAAGGACCTGATCGCATCCTCCCCAGACCCCAGCAGCCAGCCCCAGCGAGGCCCATGGGAAGGCTTAGACACTAAGCGGAGTTCCCAGGCCTCTGCTATGGCCTTGGCCCTGATGCAGACTCCATTTCTCTTTCAGGGTCTAACTCTCCCCCTCCTGGGGCTCCTCCACATCTCCTCACAGCCAGCAGACCCTACATTTCCACCTCCATGGGGCGGGGCCTATCAACCGTAGACAATGGGGCTCATCCCCACTGAGGCCATGCACACACCTGTCAGTGTGCGTGCCAACATTCGCATGCGCACACTCCTCTTCACACACACGCAAACCTTCCTGTGTGTGCATGGGCGTACACGTAGCCCCAGGCGTACATCCACGGCTCCACACGACCATAGGCAGACAAGAGCCCACGGATGCCCCCAACCCCACGGATGCCCCACAAGGCACGTGGGTCCCCACACCTACAGGTGCTTATGGGTTCCCTGGTGGCTGGTGCGCGGCCTGGGGCCACAGGAAGCACACCTGGTTGATGACGTAGACGCCATAGCGCAGCCGCTGTCGCCTCAGGATGGGGTGCAGATAGTGGAGCCAGTAGCGTAGGTGGTGCTCCCGGTGTCGAAAGGGGATGATGACTGCCACTGTCTGGGCGGGCGTGCAGTCAGGTGGTGTATAGCGGCCGCCCAGAAGCACGCCTGGGTTCTCCCTCTGCACCCGCTCCAGTGGCATGGGTGAGGTGAACTCAATCAGCAGTCGGCCCACTGCAGGCAGGACGGTAGCGGGAATCAGGCCTCGTCAGAATCCAGGGACACCAGCCCTCTCCCGCAGCCCAGGGGTGGGCAAGGGAACCCCAGGAACAGCCCTCTCGCGACAGACTCGGAGCCCCAACGCTCCCATGGGTCATTCCCCAAACCAAAATGGTCAGGTCTTCTGCCCACCCCAATAGGCAGGTCCCACCCTGCAGGCTCACCAAGACCAGGCGGCGAGTCAGGACAGGGAGGCAGGATGGGAGCCGTGGGGCCCGGCCGGGCACTGGGAGCCTCAGGGAGCCCCGAGCTGGGGGCTGTGGCGTTGGGCCGAGAGAAGTTGGTGCTGCTGCTGGCAGCTGGGTGGAGGGCACGGGCAGGGCCCCGAGCACTGAAGCGGCTGAAGAAGGCCAGGTGCTGGGCGTAGACGTCAAAGTAGAGGATGACGGCCACGAGAAAGTGCAGCAGGCAGAGAAGGAGCACAGCCTTGCACACGCGCTCCAGCGTCCCCCCCAGCAGTCTGCTCATCCCGCAGGCGGCCGCCGGCCCGCCCGATGGGCCCGGGCATCCGGCTGCCGGCCTGCACAGGGGGAAGAGAGAAACAGACCCAGAAGGTCAGGGCCCTGTGGGCAAGGCTACCCACCCCTCTCCCGCCCGCTGCTCACACTCACGGATCCACATCCTCACACTTACCTGCTCGTACCCTGTGATACTCACGGGCTCACATTCTACCTGCAAACAGATACACAGACACGGTCCCTGGCAACTCACTACTCACACATCCTCACACACCTGAATACTAACCCACATAGGTGTACATTCGTTGTCCTTGCGGACACGCATACACACAAGCACAGCCTCATGCACTCTCACGCTCAGGTGCACACCCTTACTTGACACACACCCCCATGTGTTCTCAGAAACATGGACACATGACTTCTAGTCACACTGGTTCATACCTCAACACGGAAACACGTTTATCTGCAGACCCGTATGTGTACCTGCGCCCCCAGAGGACAACACCCCACAGGGTAGCATCCTCGTGGACTCGTGGTCTGGGGAAGGGAGACCATTTATTGAGTACCCACCATGCAAGGGGGCTTGGTACTCACGACGTCAGTTAGTCTTCCCAGAAGCATGGTGGGCAGTGGTTGGGTTGGATAGGTACCAGTGGCAAGTAGGCCAGGCCAACTAGGACCAGGCTGGCAAGTGGCCCTCAGCATCCAGGAGGCCCAAATACGAATGAGATGTTTATGGGCTCCCTTCCGTCCGGAGCACGAGGTCAAAATACAGGGTGGGGCATGAGACACCCCTACTCTAAGACCTCAAGGATTGGGATGAACTTTCTGGCGCCTGCGCAGCACTGCTCGTGCTGATTCCCAGAAGGAACATATGGGCCCTGGAGGTGGGTCCAGCACCAGCAGGCAGGAAAGGGTCTGCCTGGGCCACAGCTCCAGCTGCGGTTCCAACAGAGCACCAACACTTCTGGCAATGCTTCAGGAAGCAGGCTGAGTCTCACAGATACCCAGCAGCACACAACCACAGATACCTGGAGTCCCAGCTAAAGTCACCTGCACTCAGGACACACAGAGAACTACATATAGAGTCACAGACACACCCCAGCGACAGTAACAGTAACGCAGAGTCACACACTCACAAACAAAGCCGCTGCTCCTCGATGTACACAGCCATGCACGCAGGCTCCCCGGCAGCTCAGACGCCCGGCCCCACGTGCAAACATTCCCACCCCTCCCTCCCGGGCAGGGGTTCTGGGTCAGGCTGGCGGCCAGGCTGCGAGGTGCGCTTGGGCGGGGCTGGAAGACAGAGCGGCCTGAACACGTGGCTCCCGGGACGGGGGAGGCAGCGACGACCGGGTGGGTGTGGAGCCGGGGCGGGGGGTGGGGGGGGCGTGGATGTGGGGCGGGGGCCGAGGCAAGGAGGAAACGTGAGTGGAGCGCCTCCCCGAGCCACGAGGCCGGGGCGAGCGAGGACAATAAGGGAGGCTGGCAGGGGGCGGGCAGAAGAGTCCGGGGGGAGCCGAGGGGGAGGGGTGGGGGTGGGGTGGGGAAACGCCAGGCCGGGGTCTGACCGCCGGCGCCTCTCACCGGCTCCTGGGCGGGGATCGCGGGGCCGCGCTCGGGGCGCTCCTGGCGGGGCCGGGTCTGGAATGTCGGGGCCCTGGGCTGGGGGCCGCGCGCGCACCCCTCTCACCCGGCGCTCGGGGCTCAGCAGGGGGTGCCGCTCCTGCTCGGGCTGGGTTCCCGGCTCCCGCGGCTGCGGACGGCTCCGTCCCCCATGGCCCGGCCCCGCCGCCTCCCGCCGCCCGGTCAGCGGCCCCTGCGGCCCCCGGGCCGCCTCCCGCCGCCGCCGCGGGCCATGGAGCCGAGCCGCCCCGGGGGGCAGGGCGGGGCCGGGCGGCCGGGCAGACCCACGGACCCGAGGACCGATGGACCACAGCGCCGCCGCCTCCCTCCCGCGCTACGGCGCCTCGGAGGGGCAGGCCCGGCCGGCGCTCCCGCGCGCGCGCCCCCGCGGCCCCCGCCTCCAGCGCGCCCGCACCCGCCGCGCGCCTCCGCCACCCGCCTCTCCCGCCGGCGGCCAAGCGCGGCGGAGCGAGGGGCCGGGGGTGGCGAGGCACCGGAGAGGGGCGGACATCGGTAAGGTCACTCCAGAGGTTGGATTCGGGGCCTGGATGGGGCGGTGTGGGTGGGTCAAACCCATTTCGGGTGGGTGTGGGCTGGAGCTCCAACTCCGCCGAAGAAGGGGGCCTGGAAGTTAGGCGACACAAACAGGGAGGTTAGGGATTTGTCAATTCATCGATAGGAACAGGATTAAAGGTCGCCAGCTGGGCAGGACCCTTAAAGGCGAGGACAGACGTGTGTGGCAGGGGCTTCTAGGGTAACAGGAGGTTGGTTAAGAGACTGCACGGAAGTGGGAGGAACTGGACAGGGCCCTGGGAACAAGGATTCAAATTTATTACTGGCAGGGGATGGCACTGGGATAGGCAGAGGCAAATGAATGGGCTCCAAGCTCCAGAGGGGTAGAGGGTGATGGATGCCGGAGGGTAGAGCCAGGTAAGCAGATGGCTCATCTGGGCTTAGACAAAACCTTGAAGACATGGGACTAAGGACAGACCCTTCCCCTGCACAATCACCTGGGTCCATATCCCCAGACTCCCTTGTTCCTTTCAATAAGGATGTTCAGGGCTAGAGTCCTTAGCCCAGCACCATACCTCCCCACCCAGGAACTAGTTCTGTCCAGAGTACAGACTGTGCATGAGCCAGAAAAGTGCCAAGAGGCTGACATTAGGTTGAGGCCTACAGGCCCGTTTACCCTCCCTCCCTGAAAGAAAGTAGCAAAGGAAGGCAACAGAGGCGGCACTGACCCAGACAAATACCACGTTTATTTCACAAACACCAGGAAAATGGGTTAGGGGTGGAGGTGGGACACAGGTGCACAGCTGCACACGGTCATCAGTGACCCACTTCCCACACTGAGGCTCCAGCCAGGCAGTGCTTCCGAATTGACAAACAAGTGATTGCAGGGAGGGCTCTTGAACACAAGCCCCCTGAAAGGCCAAGGATGACAGCTCCAGCTGTCCCAGGAAAACCACAAATAAATAAGAGTGGGACACAGCCCCACCCATACAGATCATCTAGTCACCCATCTTCACTCTCGAGGTCTGCAAAAGAAGAACAGGAGAAGTCAAACAGAGGCAGAGCAATAGATAAAACAGTGACAAATGACATATCAGGCCTAGCAAACCCATGGCAGGATGGACAGACCACAACAGATGGATGACTAGACCAGGATGGGCATGCTGTGACAAACACAGATGAACAAGGACAGTCAGACAACCACAGAGTTAGGCGTGGGACAGAGAGATGGAGAGAAGTGGCATATGGACAGGACCAGTCACCAAGAGTCAACCCAGCTAAGCACTCAGTCACATTCAGACCATCAGGCTGATCCTTAGCCACGCTTACACATTGTCAAAGACAAGATGCACAGAATTCAGACATGCTGTCCTACTGACATCATACATACACACAAGCCCTGAGAAACATAGTCAAACACACCAAGACAGACTGACACACAGCCAAGATCCCAACCCAGTCTAGACTACAAATAAACAGACAAAAAAATAACAGAACAGAAAGACTCAATGAAAGACAAAGACACAAAGCAGCAGGGAAATAAACATTACAGTTATCAATGATACCAGATTAGAAAGCTTCAAACAGAGAAACCAAAAAATGGGAATGAAATGGGGGGAGCTATTCAGGGGTTCTATGGTTATAGAGGGAAAGGGAGCACCGTGGCTCCTCTGGAAGGAGAATGAGTCTGGATTGGGGACAAGGACACAGGTTCCCCCAGGGGATTCATCACCTGAAGGATTGCAACAATGACCCCAAAGAGGCCAATGGCACTGCCAAAGATCTCCACGATGAGAATCTTTACAAAGAGGCTGGGGTTCTGTGCATCAGCCAGGGCAGCTCCACTGCCCACGATGCCCACGCAGACTCCACAGAAGAGATTAGACAGGCCCACTGTGAGGCCTGCCCCAAACATGGAGTAGCCTGGGGGGATGGAAAGAGAGTATTGAGGCCAAGCCAGGCACAAGGGGAGAGGAAGACAAGGGCCCAAGATGGACTAATGGGGCCAGTCACCACCCCCAACTCGGCAAAGCAGGCCAAACAAAGTGAGAGACTATCGAAATAAGTCTAAGCTGGGCCATGGAAGGGGGGGAAACAGACATGAAGCCCCAGCTTGTTTTCCTTCACACATCCACCTACCTGCATGGTAGTTTCGATGTCCAATGGCCTGGGGGTCAGTGGCACTGAAAGGCTGTGGGAGACAGAAAAGTAATCCGAAACCACTCCTTATGCCACTCCCCCTCCCTCAATATCACTAAGCATTGTACCCAACACACTGGAATAGATGCCCACCCTACCCTGGTTCTCCATACCTCAGCCATGTTGCTAATCACAATTGCCATGATGATGCCATAGATGGCCACAGCCTCACAGAAGATGATGCTGGTAGTGGTAGTGGTGGGCATGGGGATGGAGAGGAGAAAGATAAGAAAGAAACCAACCTTTGTCCCCAGAGAGTCCCCAGCCACCATTTCCCCCACTGATATCCCACCCCATTGGGGGCTGGTCAGGAGCAGCATGTCAGGTCAAACAAATATGCAGCTCACAATGCAGCTGGTTCTGACAACCATCCAAAGGCCCTACACTTACCTGACCAGGTTCTTGGTCTTGATCCTGGGGGCCTTCACCCCTCCCCCAATGATAGAAGAGCCAGTAATATAGATGCCCCTGGTAGAAGGATAAGAAACTGATGAGCAGAGCCCAAGCTTGTCACTGACCCCAGAATGACTAAGGACCCAATGACCACCTGCTATGACTCAGCCCCTCCCCCCAGTCCCACCACCCCAACACTCACCATGCTGCCCCAACCACAGACAGGGAGATAGCCAGACCAATGCCCAAGTTTGACCACATGAAGGGGGAAGTCTCAGTCAGGAACCTGGTGTGGAAACAGGGAGGAAAGCAATTTCAGCCCCAGTGAAGAAGTGGGCACGAAATCCAGCCCCCAACCCCCCAAACCCCCCGGTCCTAGATGTTGGGACAAAACATTTCATATCTCCCAAAGGTCCATATCGCAGGTAGCTGGGGATGGGGTGGAGTAGAGGCCTTAGGTCAGAGAGGAAAGGCTGCAGAAAAGCTCCTAGGGGAATCCTCTCCCTGCCCTCCCTTACCATGCCACATCAAAGCGGAAACCCAAGTCAAAAATGGTGTAGCAGATTCCTGCAGCAGTGAGAGAAAAAAAAAGGGGGGGGGGGTTAGAGACGGCTCTCCAAAGAGAAGCTTCTCAACTTAGACAAGAAATTGCTGCCCGGCTGATGTGCCATCTCCTCGAAGGTCTGCCTACACCTAGGTCAAGGGAGAGTCCTCAAGCTGGCTTTCGTGTCAAAGCGCGGCTATCTATTCAAATCCCTCTGCTCAGGCCTCCATTTTCTGCCACTCCCTCAGTACCATATGCCCCCGCCCGGTGACTCCTCCTCCCAGACCAAGTCCCTCCACCGGCAGCTACTGGCAGACCTGGACACTCTGGAGAAAAGAAGGGAGCAGAAGCTCTGGCCGAGAACACCAGATTCCACCAGCCCAGTCTAAGCCGCTGTTTACCCAACAAGCTGTGGGTGGGGGAGGGCAAAACGACCGGGAAAAGAGGAACTGGAACAGTCGGCTCGTGACCCAAGCAGGCCCATCAGGAGCAAGCGAGGGGCGGCAGCAGTAAGACGGTGGGAGGAGGTGGTAGTGACCGAGAGGGACCGGGGCTGCTCTCGCGGCCCCTACCTCCCACCGCCCGCGCCCCTCCTTCAAGGAGCTGGTGATCTGGCTCTCCTCTGTCAGGGTCAGAAGCCCCAACAGGCATGAGGCAAGTCCTCGAGCCTCAGGCACAGGGCCAGCATTCCCGAGACTCCACTTCTCCCTCTGGGCTCTAACCCCACCAGGTCGGACTGGATGTCGGCCCCGCCCGCCAGGGCCCGGCCTCACCCACGACGAGCATGCAGGCCCAAAAGGCCACGAAGACCCCGGAGTAAAGCAGCGCTAGCCCCGTCATGGCGGCAACGACGGCGGGGCTCGGGTCCGTGGGGCCACAGCTAAACCCGCGTCCCTGCGTCCACCGTCCGCCCCGCAGTCTGTCCGCCCGCCCCGCAGCGTCACCTGACTTATCCACGTGACGCGTCCGCACCACGTGACCCCGCGCCGCGTCGCCTCCAGTCTAGAACTTGGCGACGCCGGAACTGCAAGCGCTGAGGATTGTGGTTGTTGTAGTCTTGCGCTTCGGAAGAGGCTCTAGCGTCATTAGTACCTCGACCTCTAGGTGGTCCCTGTCGCGTCTCTCCAAATCTGCGCCTCCTCAGCCCTGACATTCAGTCCCAGATCGGCCCACCAGCACTCCAATACACCGGAGCCTGCTCTTGAGCCTCTCTAGCTTATCCTCCAAGCCATTGCTTGGATCCCCTGGGCCCCCTCCATTGTCGTCCTACCCAGTTCCGTGAGAGTGTCATGCTTTCTCACCTTGCTCATGCTTTCTTCTGCCTGGAGCACTCTTCTTCGTGCTCATCCCGTTGCCCAGCTAACACCTACTGGTCCCCGGAAAGCCCTGTCAGGAAGCCTTCCCTAACCCAGAGGCAGGGTGATAACCTGCTCTGGGTTTCCCGGTTGCCCTGGTGATCCTTCAGATCATGTCACTCAGTTCATGTCATGAAGCTTCAGATCATGTCACTCTTTGGTTTAAAATGCCATTTCACTTGGAATAAAAGCCACAGTCCTTATAATGGCCCACTAGGCCTCTCCCAGTGCGGCTTCCCATGCCCCTTACCTGACTTCATCTAATATTCTTCCACTAACTGCACTGGCCTCCTTGCTTTTCCTTGGACATACCAGCCATACCCCCAGTACATCACCCTTGCACTTGTTCTCTCTGTTCTACTTATCCACGTGGCCCACTCCATAACTTCCTTTTGGTCTTTGTCACATTCTTCAAAAGGCCTTCCCTAACTATCTTGTTGAATATTGCAACCCACTCTTCCTTACACTCCTTCCCAGCTTTATAGTTCCCCATAGTACTTATCACCATCTGGCATGCCAATTACTTTATTTTGTTCATCTCTTCCCTCCCCTCCCCCCCCCCCGCCCTATGAGAATGTAAGCAGTATGAAAGGGTTTTTGAGCTTACTGCTGTATTCCCAGTGCCTAGCACACTCCATAATTATTTGTAGAATACACGATTGGTGCTCACCTTGTCTATTGCCATGGTCCTTTTACAGATCTGCCTCTACCAGTAGACCAGGCACTCCCTGAGAGCAAGGACCTCATCTCCCTGTTCACCTGCTTCTTTAACTAACTTTGGACAATGCCAGCATGCTACGCTTCTCTGCAAATGTGGGGAATGAAGAAGTGCCCACAGGGGCTTCCCTCCTTATAGACGGTACTGTTTCACTGTGTGGCAATTGCTTACTTAACTGCCTCTCTTCCCAATTCCACTATGAGGACAGGAATCCAGTCAAATACAATTCAGACCTTCAGGACCTGTAGTGTTTGACGAATAAAAATAAACAGGAGAAAAAGTATCTAGTTTATTCAGGTTTCTGTGATTTCCCGGAGAAACAAATTAGTCATTGTAGACCAGCACTGTCCAAAAGAACTTCCTGCAATAATGGAAATGTCCTGTAGCTGCACTGTCCTCTCATGTGAATAAATAAGCACTGAAATGTACTTGTTTTTATATAATATTCTATTTTTTAATGTTTATTCATTTTTGACAGAGACACAGCACAAATAGGGGAGAGGCAGAGAGAGATGGAGACACAAAATGTGCAGCCTCCAGGCTCTGAGCTGTCAGCACAGAGCCTGACATGGGGCTCAAACCCACAAGCCGTGAGATCACGACCTAAGCCAAAGTCAGACACCTAGCCGACTGAGCCACCCAGGTGCCCCTATATAATGTTTTATAATATGCTTGTTATAAATAAATAAAAACTGCATTTTTATTTATTTTACTTACTTTTATTTTTATTTTTTTAATTTTTTTTTTTAAGGTTTATTTATTTTTGAGAGAGAGAGAGGGAGTCAGAGCATGAGTCAGGGAGGGGCAGACACGGACACACAGAATCTGAAATAGGCTCCAGGCTCTGAGCTGTCAGCACAGAGCCCCATGTGGGGCTCGAACCCATGAACTGTGAGATCATGACTTGAGCTGAAGCAGGATGCTTAACTGACTAAGCCACCCCGGTGCCCCTATTTATTTTACTTAGCTTTAAAGTTTATTTTTAGTAATCTCTACATTCAACACAAGGCTCGAACTCACAACCCTGAGAGATCAAGAGTCTCATGCTCTTCTGACTGAGCCAGCCAGGCACCCTAAGAAACTGAGTTTTTAATTTTAACTAGTTTAAGTTCATGTTTAAATAGCCATACGTGTCTAGCGGTTGCTTTATTGGACAACACAGGTCTAGACCAGTGGTTCTCAGCGAGGGACAGTTTTGCCCCACAGGAGACATTTGTCAATGTCTGGAGGCATTTTTGGTTATCACAATTGAATAAGGGTATGTTAGGGGCATCCAGTGGGCAGAAGCCAGAGATAGTGCTAAACATCCTATAACATAAGGATAGCCCCTCACAGCAACGAATTATCTGACCCAAATTTGTCAATAGTACCAAAGTTGAGAAATCCTGGTCTAGACCACCTGGATCCTTTGACAAGGGTAGAACCTCAATTGCACACCAGAAACTGGGACTGGCCAGAGGTCCTGGACTGTTCCCAGGAGGACAGATGGACCCATAAGACTTCAGGAAACCCCAAGTCAGTCCCCATCAGTTCAAAAGACATTTATTAAACCGCTATATGCTAAGCCTCGTGCCAGTGCCACAACAGGACAGAGCTGGGTCCCCTTCTTCAGTGAGGGGCTGTCTGTCCTTCCCTGCATCAAGGATCCAGGCAGAGGAGTGGGGTTGATGCAGGGAGTATTAAAGGTCTTTGCAGCAATTCTTCAGCCCATCTGTGTCTCTGGCCCCACATGGTATCAGCTGCCTCCTTCATCCTCATAGGCGATGGCAATCCCTCGTCTTCCACTCACAGCTCCTGTCGCCGGTGTCTGACCCAGACGGGGTTGCAGCCCCTGCCAGCTCCGGGAACTAAGGAATGAAGCTGCAGAGAGAGGGGACTGAGGCCAAGTGGGCTGAATTTGGGGAAAGAGTTCAGCTGGGAGCAGAGACTTGGCACACTTACCTGCAGGGCTGCTCTCAGCCAGCTCCAGCTGGGGCCGCAAGGTCAGGGCCAAGCATCCAGGATCATTTGATGGCTTCCAGGCAGGCGGGGGTCGGAGTTCCCCAGTAATGAGTGACACATCTGGGGTGTCCCACAGTTCTGAGTCAGGTGGTGGGAGGGGCACGTGGAAGGGAGAGCCTGGAGGGAGAAAGAGGATCCATACCGGCCCAATTCCATGCCCCAAGTGGTTCCAGCTCAGGCAGTACCCCACCACTCACCAGGCAATAAATCCGCGTAATGTGTGAGGTAGGGAGCCAAGCCTGAAGGTGGCCAGGCAGGGTTGCAGGCAGCCTCCAGCTCACATGGTGCCAATACAGGCCGGAAGAAGCCACCAGAAGGCTGTGGAGCTAGAGCACCAAGAGGGCAGGCCAATAGCACAAAGACATCCATTTCAGGAAAGTTGGCAAGCTTGGGAGGTGTGGGCCGCCCCAGGGCCAACACATAGCTACGCTTGCCTGCAGCCTGAGCCAGGTTCCGCAAGTGTGACAATGCTTCACGGTGTCGGGCTACACCCAAAGTACCTGCCAACAGCCCCACCACCCGGGCATCTCTGGCCCTCTCTACCAGGTAGTGTCTACGTGCCCTTAGCCGTCCAGCCCGGACACCTTCATCCTGAGTCTGCCCTGTGTCCGGGCAGCAGGTGAAGAACGGCTGCCCTGGTGCCCAGCCCAAGAGCAACCGGCTCAGGTCTGGGTCAAGGTCAAGGTCAGTGCTGGCTTCAGAGCCCCCCACATAAAAGGCACCATATTCTTCCAGACACCTCCCGGGAGCCAGGGGAAAGCGACGCCCAAAACGCTCCAGGGGCTCAGGTTCTGGACTGCAGGAACCCACTGGCAAGGGAAGAGCTGGGCTGGAGACAAGCAGGTCCAGGTACCGTGGGCGCAGGAGAGTGGCCAAGGCCTCTGGAAGAAAGGGGTGGTGTCAGGAACCCCTTCATCCCCAAAAGGCTGAATGTGACCCAAAAGCAAAGAATGGGATCAAGCCCATATCGAGAGCTCTACAGGAATGTACTGAAATGGGGCTATCAAGGCACTAAGCAGTTGGTCCACCCTTCCTGCATGCACAGGCAAAAACGCTCACCCAGGGCATGGGCACAGGCTGGCTCACTTAGCAGCACCACAGGCCCTTTGGGGTCTGGGTTCTGGGCCTCAAAGGCCTTGGCGCAGAGCTCCAAGTGCACAGAACGTTGACCAAGGACGAAGGCCACAGGCAGTGGGCGAGCTGGAGGGCTTAAGCAGGCAGGGCCAAAATGTACAAGGGCCTGAGCTCCAGCTTGCTCAGCACCCAGTACATCCACACAGCAGCTGCAGGAAAGATACCATTAGTGAGAAGAGTTCTCATCAGGAAAAGCTGTCTTTCATGGGAAATGTGGTCATTGAAGAAAATAATGTTATGAAAAGAAGACACTGTCATTGAGGGGAGGAAGTATCAGGAGAGGAGGAATCATCATCAAGGGAAAACACAGCCGCTGGGGGCAGACACTGTCCTAGGGGGAAAACACCATGAGCCCTGCATCAGTAGACCTACACCACCCTCAATCTTCAAGCTCAAATTCACACCTGCCGTAAGCTGTGTCGCCCAGAATGAACATCTTCGACCCTGTGGTTTCCTCCAGCCGTGCAGCCACGGGCCCAGCATCTCCCAATAGCTGGTCAGGGAACTGCAAGGCCACCTGTAAGCATAAGCCATGGAGTCATGAACAACCTCTCCTCCACCGAGGGCCTCTTAAGGAAAACCTTCCAAGAGTCCCTACCTGACCTTCAAAGCCCCTCCTCCCAGAGGAGCAACTCCTCCGGCACCTCCATCCTCACAAAATTACACCAAGATCCCGATCTTCTGGGCGACCCATCCAGAGGTGAGCCACCCCTCCCCAATCTGCCCTCACCCGCTGACACTCTAGGTCGCGGACAAATCCAGCGACTCGCTCCAGCTCGTACACGCGGTCCAGGTCCGCGAGAGGAGTGAGCACTCCGGCAGCGCCCGCCTCTCGCTGCAGCGCTGCCTCCGCGGGGCTGCTGAAGGTAGACTCCATGAGGTACGGCTTGGGTGGCAGAAAGCAGCAGGGACCTCCCTCGGTCAGCCTCAGGCCCCGCGTCCTCAAAAGCAGCCCCCAAAGAGTCAGAGTCACCTAGTGGGGGCGGTGGGGCTGGGAAGTCAGTGCGCAGCCCTTGAACCATCCCTCCACCCCTGCAAATTCACGTTTCTCCGTTACACCACTACACACAGACCAACGAAGGAATTACTTCCGGGTTTTTGAGGCGGGGCTGGTGGTAGTTTTACCAATCAAACTAGCACGGCTCCCGCCCTCCAATCCTCGCTAGGCCGCCCACAGAGAACCAATAATCTGTCTCCGAGCCCCCCCCGGCAATCGGTACTACCTCAGAAGGCGCGGGGCCTTGTGGGTATTGTAGTTTCCCTGGCCCGCCTCTCCAGGCATTCGCTTTCCGTTCCCAAACCGCCAGCAGAGCTCAGAAAAACCGACCCCTAAGGGCGCCTGGTTGGCTCAGTTGGTGCAGCATGCGACCCCTGATCTCAGGGTCGTGAGTTTGAGCCCCACGTTGGGTGTAGAGATTAAATAAACTTAAAAAAAAAAAAAAAAAGCAACTCCCTGAAAATACTCCAGTTTGAGCAGAACTTCATGTGCATTCTATCATTTGGGAGGTGGCATTGCCTAATTTTCAACTCAGGTGCCGGGCTGTCTGGGTTTGAATACTGTGCTCTGCCATTACTTCTTACTCAACGTGTCTGTCACTGTTTCCTCATCCCCAAGATGGGGGTTGTAACAATAGCACTCCTGATAGGATTGCTGGATCAAATGAATTTAGATATAAAACTTTATGAAGTAGTCCTTTGCATATCATATATACTGAAAGCATTTGCTGTTATCCTCACAGCAGTCTGTCAATCAGGCAAATATTGAGCACTTACTGTTCAGGCACTACATTCTTAGCATTTACAGTCTTTGGAGTCAGAATTGTCCCAGGAGTGCTTGGCTGGCTCTACCCAGTTGGTAGCGTGTGCAACTATTGATCTCAGGGTTGTGAGTTTGAGCCCCATGGTGGGTGTAGAGTACTTAAAAAATTTTTTTTGTCCCATTTTATAGATGAGGAAACTGAAGTTCTGGTAAGACACAGCAAATCAGTGGCACAATCAATATCAAAACCAGGTCTGACTTCAGGAACTAGGCTTTAGCCCCCTCCATCTCTTAGCTTATATATGCTACATTTGATCATGGGGGATGGGGGAGGAAGAAGACACCTAGACACCATGCAGTGGGAGAAAAGGACTAAAAGAAGCATCCCCACATACTCCAGAAATGAGAAATTATGAATGTAATTTTGAATTATGAATGTAATACGAATTGTGAATGTAATAATGTGAGAATGGGACTGAGGAGGGATAGAGGAAGAGGAACAGAGTGGCCTCAGGGGATGGTACACGTAAGGGGGATGGATGCTGGCTGGCATTGGGAGAGATCGAAGAGAGATGTAGAATGGAAGACACAGAATTCATGCAAAGATTGGGAAAAGGACAGGGAAAGGAGTGAGATGAACAGGGGGGTAACCAGTTCTATCACCTCCAAGGAGACTCAATGTTCAGGAATGGAAATGGGGAGATCCAAGTCCTGCTCTTCAGATCTTACTGAGGGGAAGCCTGGGGTGTCTAAGAGGCAGCAGGGGTGAAACTATGGCTGAGAGACAGAAAGTAAGGGACACCTACCAAGGGAGGAGAGCAACAGCCGCTGGGGAGCTGTCCCTGGTCCTGACTGAGTCCTGACCATCAAGATTTGGTCAGGTAGCACAGAGGTGGGAAGCTCCAGGTGTGAAGACAGCTTGAGGCCCTGCATTCCTCTTCCTCAGGGGCCTGCCATGCTTCCTCCTACACATGCTCAGCTCCACTTTCTATACCTTTCCTCAACCTTGTGCAAGTGTGGCCTCCACAACCCCATACAAGAAACCTATCCTGGGACTTAAAACCACTCTCCATTTCTTCCCTCCTAGTTGGACCCCACACCACCTCACTTGCAGCTGAAAGCCCCAAGTCCTCTGGCAAACCTTCCAGTCCCATCAGAAGTGAAAGTTCCTCCGAGCAGCCTTCCCTCACTGGTCCCATTCTCCCAGCTAAACATGGTAGCTATGGACTAGATCAGCCCTTATTCAGACAGAACAAAGCAAGGCAGAACTAGAGGGCTAGTACTCAGCAGTGCTGATTAAATAAATGTATGCATGCATGAATGCTGGGACTAATTTAATGGGTGGCAGTGGGCCGTGGGGAAGTTGCTGATACTACTGCAGGCCCACCCCAACCCAAGAGCAACGGCAGTATTATGTATGGCTCCAACCTAGGAGGCTTGGCTACAGCGGAGCACTTCCACTCTAGGAGCTAGAAGTTGGTCCCCCAACTCCCTAATAAGGCCTGGATCCAAACATCCTCCCATCCTTCCCCAGGCCTTCGCCCAGTTAGGTGGTGGTGGCAGAAAAAAGGAAGCAGAGACAGCAATGCAGTGAAGATCCAGGTTTACTCTTTGGGAATCGGGAGGGGTGAGGAGGAGGTGTGGGTGGGACGGGGGCGCCTCTCAGTAGTCAGCTGTATAATCTGTGCCATGTAGCCCCCGGCACAGCAGTGTGAATTCTTTCACCATCTCCTTCACCCGCCTCTTGTTCACTCGCTCACTGAAGGGAAAGGACAGCAGATTAGTACCGTCCACCACCACCACCCTCTCCTCTGGACCAGAGCCCAAGTGCCGCCGGCTCTGCTCACCGAAGGATCTGCTGGCTGAAGGTGTCCTTCTGTTCAGGGCTGAGGCGCGCGGAGGGAAAACCAGGTGGCTGTAGTGCCTCCTTGATCCACATGCTCAGGAGGCTGAAGCAGTGTTTGTTCAGAGCAAATAGGATGTCGGCAAAGCAGTCCATGAGGCTGCGGGAGGCCTGGCCCCCAATGGCCTGAGGGAGACAGGTTCTCAGCACACCAGGGCCTTGCCCCTTTTGCAGCAAGGGTGCCTAGCCATGCGCCACCCACTCCCAGACAGTTTCTCAGCCAAGCTGCACATGGTAAGTGCTGTTTTCTGAGAGCCAGCTGATCCTCACAGCAACCCTAACAACTGTCAGCCATTTAACTGCTGAAGAAACAGAGTCAGCTTAGGGAACCAAAGGCTCAAGCTTCCCAGAGGGCAGCTGCCTCAGGAGTGAGGGCCACTCCACCCCCATCAAAGCCCCATCAAACACCGGCTGCATCTCACCTCCAGCACTGCCACGAGCAGCACACGGCCATCCTCCTGTACCACTTTCCCCACAGGTTCTACTTCCCCACACCGAGGCAGCAGCTCTGTCTACGGAGGATGGAGAGGACTGTCAGCCTCAGCTCTTTCCCCACTCTCCCTGGGGACAAGACTTGCACACCATACCCCTACACTCTGGAGTCCGGGGCAGGACTGCGAATAGGGGCTGGGGTGCGGGGGGTGGGGGTGGGGTCAGGACTCAGCATGGGACTCACAAAGAAGCCACAGGAGGCCTTGACAGTAGGTGCCTCAGGGAACTTGAGGGCCAGCACAGCTGTAGGAGAGGCAGAGGCAGATCAGGCGGGGCTTAAGGATCCTCCTAAGGGGGACCCAGGCCCTCCTATCCACCTGGCCCCACTTACCACACTGGAACACAGCTTTGACATCCAATCGTTCACACAGGAACAGATCTGGCTTCCGCTTCAGAGCCTGCAGGAGGTGGAGCTGGTAAGCCCAGCCCCAACCAGCTCCAAGGACCATCCCCCCTCCCCACCACTCACCTGCCACCCCAGGCCCCAACTTCACGCACCATAGGTACAGGCTGCCAAAATCAGCCACCCAGCCATCTCTGGGGGACCCAAACCACCCCACAGTTCAGTCAGGAAGGGAACAGCCAGGGGATGCTACGTACATGTATGTGTACATGAATGCACAGGTGTGTGTGAGAGGTTAAGGGGGTGGTCACAATACAGAAAGCTTGGGTCCCAAGTCACTCCCTAAGCAAACGCTTTTATTTTCCCCTCCATCAAGGCCAGACCTCCTGCAGGCTCCAGGTAGCCAGCAGTGACTGCTTTGATTCAGAGGCAGTCAAAGCCCCCTGGATTTGTTAACAGGACAGCAGAAAGAAGAGATGGCAGCTGGATGTGGAGCCCAGTCCAACAGCCCCCACGTCCCACCTGCATTCCTCAGACACCCTCCAGCTTAGGAGGAGGAAAAGTAGGGTCGGAGCCTTGGAGCCATGGCCCCACCATTCAACCGGGATACCCTGAGTCCAGGCCCTTCTCAGCCACACCCAGCTCAGGAGTCAGTGCTGCCATGTGGGGGGAATGAGTACAAGGGGCAGAAAGCCCACCCCAAGTGGTACTAGGACACGACTGGCACATCCTCAGGTCACAGGAGATGCTCTGCACAGCTCCAGCAGTTATCAAACACGGCTGCTCCCCACCAGCCCCTTCAACACATACCCCCCAACACATGTAGACCCCCAACCCTCCAGCCCCTCACATACCTTCCACTCCCGTTCATGTGCAAGCACCCCCACACTCACCCTCTCTGGAAACACCCTACTTACCCTCAAACACACCTCTATCACATCCCTTACACATACTTTCTCACATTTGCAAAACACCCTGCTACCTATTCACATCCCTCAAACGCCCCACATTCCCCAGTCGTGTCCACATGCCCACACTTTCAAGCTACCCAGTCCTCTAGCACATGTACCCTCCTAACACACCCATCCACACACACACACAAACGCCCACACCCCCAAGGACGCACCCTCAGTTACCCATACACATGTCTATCCAGGCCCAGAACACACTCCCTATTCCCCCCTCCTCCTCCGCCTCACCCCCCCACCATACTGTAAGTTCCAAGAGAGTAAGAACTATGCCTGTTTTTGTTTACCATTATACCCTCAGCACCTGGCAGAGCACCAGACGTGTATCACACACTAAGTATTTGTGGACTGATTAAGCGAAGGAACACATCATTTACCCCAACCCACAGGATCCCCACCATGGTCCCCACACTAGCCCCATGTCCCCACAGCTCACCACATGTATCTTCCACAACACACATTCCCTGTATGTCAGACATATCGACACCACAACATACACTCCCTCCCCCAAATACGCTCTCACAGCCCCCCACACACACCTCCAACACATGACACTACTTCAAAACCCATCAATGCCTAATGCACACCAACATACAACATGCATCAGTGCACGTGCCCACACTTCAACTACATATTTTTCCCGACACAACACACATACTACTTACAGCAGCTATGTGATTTGTTTCCAAACCAAACTAAACTGAAAACATACGAATAAGGTCCAACCCACTTACACATGCACCAAACACAAACACATCCCAACGCAGCCTCACAGTGGAGCCAGCACCCCACCTCCCAACAGCAGTACAACCTGAAGCCCAACTCCGGGCTCCACCCCAGCACATTCACCTTTGGCCCCTCCCTTCGGAGCTCCTCCCAGCCACCTCTCCAGAGCAGGTGGGGGGGTGGGGGCACTGAGGCAGGCAGTTCCCCGGCAGGAGCACGGGACAATGAACCCCAGGCCCTTCAACTCCGATCTCACCCCTGAACTTCAAGGGCACCCCAGCTACGAAGGAGCTGCCGGGCACAATTACTCCCCCTCCCCCGCCCAGGCCAGCCCAGCTCCCTCCCTTTGGGATCGCCTCTCCCTGGTCTTGGTGGAAGAATGAGCTAGTTGAGGCAAAGGGGCACTAAAGGAGGATGTTGGGTTGTCAACTTCCACGGAAACAGATGAAGAAACTCTATTCAACTGAACAGAAAAAAAATTTGTCAACAGAAAGCTAAAAATAGGCTTAAATTGAATTTCAACATAAGAGAAAGAGAAAGAGAGAGAACAGAACGTGAATGAATAAAACTAAAACACACCTGTGCCAGGAGTTGCATAAATGAATCAACAATATCAGGATGATCCCTGGGCCCTAAAATATAATAAAGATGGAACTTAAGAAAAAATTATACAAACAGCAACTCAACCTCATATAGTTATGTGGGACTGAGAGCCTGCAGGGAGACAGCGTGGGGGCACATGAGCAGCAGGAAGCAAGATAAAGAAACAAAACATACAAAAACCATGAACTGGGAGAAGCCCAACAGAAAGAGACGGCAAAGTGAAGGACGGGCCTGCCCCAGCTCCCTCCCAGGGGTCCTTCCACCTACTCCCCACTCCTCCTCAGGCCAGTCCCCCCAGTGAGCCTTTGGTGCTGAAGCAATGTTGGACTCCACAGAGCTGAAGAAATAACCCCCACTCTTGCTGCGGCCTCTGGCTGGCTGGGGTGGCCCTACACTGCCTTCTAGCACATTTCCCCAACACTAGCCATCAAAGAGGAGGGCAGGGATGGTGAGAGGTTAGTCCTTGGTAACTCCCTTGGGGGCCTGGCTGAAGGCCCTGGAAAGGCCAGGGTATCAGGGCCTGAGCAGGTGCCCCCTCACTTCCATGGCCTTAGGGCTCTTGGTCTGGCCAAGGGAAGGACTCCCTGGGGTCCACTTAAACCAGAGGACTCCTCCTTGGCTAGGGCAGAGTCCAATATGCTGTGGGGATGGCTGGGCAAGCCACCAGCGGGGCCTCGGGGAAGAAACTGTATCATGAGGCCAAAAATGAGAGCCCCACCCAGCAAAGCCCCTCCACATGGACACCGACTGAGCAGAGAGCCAGGCTCAGGGCTGAAAACCAGCTCCCACCATCTGGACACACAGAGAAAGAGGGAAACCAGTCAACATGTCACCCCATGGTGCAGTGGGAGGGCAGAGGCTGAGAACGGAATGGCAAGACCAGGACAGGATAACAGGTAAGGGGGCCGTCCTGTCCTGCAAGACAACCAGCAAGCCCAGCAAGTATGATTGATTTTGGACACTACTCTGCCTCCAGTTCTGTTGACACCTGTGGCAAGGACAAGGCATGTGTCTAGAGCTCCTGGGCTGTTCCCCTTTCAGGAGGAGGCGCTGCACGAACATCTGCCTGATACACCACTAAGGAGCCGTGTGATCTTGTGCAAGCCACAAATGCCCAGTTTCCCCAACTGTAAAGTAGATAATTATCTCTTCCATGCTTCCTTTTCCAGGCTATGAGGAGCCACTGATAAAGCCCATCTCTTTCACATCTGAGCCCTGATTTACTCAGGTCCTGGAGAGTGAGGCCCATGCCCTATGCCAGGGTCCCCCTACAGACAGCATGTTTGACATTCGGCAGCCACCCTGCTAGTGTCTGGCCCCAGATAGTGAGGAAGAAAGGTTCCGAGGGCAGGGAGACCCTACCCTCCTTTCTTCAATAGTGTCTGATACCTACTCTATGCTGGCCTTGTTCTGGGCACTGAGGCTGCAGAGAGAAGAGGCTCGACCCTGCCCTTGAGGGGCTTAGTCTAGGGAGAGAGACACACACATGAAAGCTGATTATTGAGTATGATTGGTACTATATCAGCAGTGTGTACATGATGCAGTTTCAGCATAAAGTCAGAAGCACCTAGTTCTACCCCAGAGAAGCTTCTAGGACTGATGCATAAGTAAGGCATGGAGGAGTAAGAGCTCACCCAGTAAAGGGCACAGGGCATTCCAGTTAGAGGATCAAATGGGACATCAAAGGGAGAGGCTGGTGTGGCTAGACTGCTGGTGTCTCAGGGACACTGGCAGAAGACACTGAGGAGTATGCAGGAGCTGCACCATGTGGGTGGGAGCAGGGTGAGAACCTGAGGCAATGGACAGCCAACGAAAGGGTTTCCGGCCAGAGAGGGAAAATACTCAGATGTGTGTTTTCTAAAGAACATTACAACTGCAGGATGCAGAATGGACTGCAGGGAAGGGCAGATGTCAGGAAAACCAGTTAGAGGACTATTGGGGCAACCCGGACACTGAGGTGTGGTCATGGAGGGAGGGGAGAGAGGTGGGCGGTCTGCAGGATAATCAGGAGTCAGGACCACCTAGATTTGCCCCTGACTGGATGCAAGAAGTGGGAGAGGTGGAGTTAAGGATTTAAGGGTGGCCACACTTGGTTTCTGGCTCAAGTTTCTGCTCGCTTTGCACCTACCCATGGGCCACTGGAGCAGAGGCCAGCATCATGGGACCACATAATGATGACATCAGCAGAGAGCGCTCTGGCTCCAGCTAAAACCCCTGGTAAGCCTCAAACCTGCAACCACAAATCCAGACAAGACTCATGAGGCTGGTGGAGCAGCGCTGTTTCTTTTCCAAGTTAGAAGCCTGGGTTAGACAGCAGGGGAAGCCTAGAGCCCCCTGCTCCCAGCACTCTCAGGCAGAGGGCCACAGAGAACGGGGAGCTGGGAACACAGCCAAAAGCTTTGGGCCTAAAAAGGAATAAGCCCCGATGCAGGGAAAGGAACCAGAACTCCCTGAGTACTTCATGTGCAAAAACCCCAAGCCAGGGGACCAAGAGACACTGCTTTCATACCTATAACAATCCTATCAAGTACACGAAATCTCTATTTCACAGACATGGAAACAAAGGCTCCGCAAAGGTAAGTGACTTGCCCAAGGTCACACAACTAGTTGGTGGTGATGAGCTTAGAATCTAGGTCTATCTGACTCCAAAGCCCATGCTCTTTCCACTTTTCATTATATCCCAAAGAAAAGGAGCCAGCCTAGTGTCCCAAGTCCCTCAGAGCTCTGGCCCCATCTCCCCCCACATCAAGACTGGCCCTAAGTCCAGCAGGCCAGTAGAAGACATCATTCACTCTCTTATCCACTTCAACCTACGGTGTCACTACTTGGAGGGTGACAATTGTGCTGTGCTTGATCCCCCAAGTTTCCCACCAAGTCCCATGTGCAACTCAGGGGACAGAGGAGAACAGAGTGGGCAGCTTTGGCTCCCCAATCGGGGAAGCAGAGGCAGTGGCAGTGGTGGCAGTGGCGGCAACAGCAGGGACCCTGGTCAGGACCTACCTTGTTGGAAGAGAGTGAGTGTGATGGAGGTGACGAGCAGGAAGAGGGCCTCGATTGGGGGAAAGTGGGCAGGTTCATGAGCAAAGATGTGGACCAGCTACAACAAAGCAGGGAATGCTGGTCAGCTGAGGCCCTGTTTCACCAAGAACTGGCCAGCATCCCTAGAATGCAGGTCAGGATCCCTGCCAGGACAGCCATCCACCCCACTCTACCCACCACCCCATCCCTGGGTCAGACCTCTAACTAGGATGAAATTTAAAACACTGCTGCCTCAATCAGAAGGCCCACCTGTCGAGTGAGGTCAAGAGCAGAGGCCTGGGGGATGGTGCTGTACATCCGACCCAGCATCTCACACAGCTGTGGCACCATGGGGGCAAAGTCATCCAGCAGTGTCTTAACAGACTTCTCAAAGATAGCGCACACCGCCTTGGGAAAGAAGCAAAGGGGCCCAGGAAATAGACAACAGTATTATGATCATCAAACCTGCCAAGAGACTAGATCTCAATTATTCCAACCCCTAAAAAGAAGTATAATTATGTGATGTGATAGGGATTCTAATTATCATACAATGGCAATCATATTATAATCCATAAATGTGTCAAATCAACATGCTGTACACCTTAAATTTATACAATGTTAACCGTCAAATATATTTCGTTTAAAAAAAAAAAAGAAAAAAGGAAGAAAGCAAAGGGGTCCTGGTTAGCAGGTCACAATCACCCAGAACACAACTGAGGCTCTGCACAGAGGAGGCCTAAGGTGGGACCCTTACCTATAAGGCCTGGCCTGGCCCTGCGAATCAAGAGAGGTAAACAAGCCTGACCCTCACCCTGAAAGGCAGCAGGCCAAAAGGCCTTCTCAGAGGAGCACGGGATGGAACTTTGTAACTCAAGTCTTGCTACTTACATCTCCACCATTTCCTCTCAGAGAGCAGCAATAGTAAGAAAATCCTGAATTGAAAACGGACCAAAGGCAGGTCTCTGATTACAAGGTGGATCCCTGACTGTCACTCAGTCCCAACATCATAGTTCTTTGGTCAAGGACTTCCTGTGATATTGGAAAGTTCTGAATGTCTTCCCAAAACATTCCTTGTGTCTGTGAGGCAGGATTCACCTCCTTTATTTTCTCCAGACCACTGTAAGCCAAGATGGGGCAGCAACACCTTCATCCTGCTCCGTATCTAAGCAAAGTCACGATGGGGGCAGAGAGCAACGATTGAGGCTCACCTCCACCACTTGGGCATCATTCAGCCATTTGCTCAGCACCTTCTGGATAAGCTGGAAGACCTGCTGCAACACCACAACCACCTGAAGACACAGAAGAAGTGAGGTGCCCCACCACCACTCTCACCTACCCCAGAAGGACCCGGTAGTACAAAGTTGGCCAGAAGTTCAAACCTATTACTCCAGACTGCATGTTGAGGACTCAATGGATGGGACCTTGGGGGAAGGAGTGGTGTGTTGAATCCCCCATGAATAAAGAGGATATCCTGAATTCTAGGGATCATTTTAGAGGAAGCCTCAAAGTGCAAAGCAGGGATATTATGAAGGCTTCAGAAGATTATTAAAACTTTGTAACTTTTAAGAAAAATCACTCCCTATCCATTTCTGCTCAGAAAAATCCTTTCAGTATCAAAAGCCTATGGGTTAGCCCCTGAAGTGGAGATGCTGTCTCACTCAAACAGGCTTAGGGTGCAGAGCCCCAAGGGATGCACAGATATGGCAACTTACGGAGGAGCAGAGAGCAGACTGAGGTCCTGGGAGGTAAGGGAAGGCAGGACAATGACTACCACGGAAGGAGAAGGGGCTCTGTAGGAGGACGCTAGCCCAACTTTGGTCTAGAGCCAAAAGGGCAACTGAAACTAAGGTGGAGAGCTGAAGAGAGAAGCTAGGATACTGTGGCTCCCTTTTCTCCAGGAGAAACCCTGGGAACAATAATCCAAGCAGTGTCTCACATTTATACAAAATTTTACTCAAGACCACATATGCTACCCAGCATCATTCTATTGAGATAAGCAAGCCAGGTAGTCTGATGTTCATAGTTTTGAATGGGAAGCTGAGCCTTGCTCCAGATCAAACAGCTTGTAAGTGGTCACCCCAATCCCCTGTGCCTGAGCTTATCACAGTACTTATCACACTGCTTTGTGACAATCTGTTTATGTATGTTTCCTCTAGACTGGGAGCAAGTCGAAGGCAAGAATTATTACACGTGGAGCATGTAAGCATCCCCAGTGCCCACAGGGGATGGTGAGTAGCCAAGTAGAAGACCCCCTGGAACTGGGGGTCAAACAGGAACCCATAATTACATCATTTATGGGGTTGAAGGATAATGTCAATGTCTCCTATGAGATGGAGGAACCACAATGACATCACCCTGGTTGGGCTGGGGACAAAGACAAATATCACCCACAGGGTTGGATGACACAATGATATCACTCCCTACAGAATGAGACACAATGATAAGGTCATTCACAGGGTCAACACACCAAATGCATCATGCCCCATGGGGCCAAGGGAACCATGACAATATTATCCATAAAGTTGGGGAGTAACAATGATATTCCCACAGGGTATGTGGTAGTGTGTGTGTGTGTGTGTGTGTGTGTGTGTGTGTGTGTGTTGGGGGTGGAGGGCAATGGCAACATCACCCACGGGGTTGGGTCCCTGTGGCACTGGCAGCTTCCGGAGCTCAGGGCCTTCATGTTCATCCTCATGATGACTGACATCCAGCGTGGTGAAGAGGTTGGAGAGAAGCCCCAAGATGTGGACAATGGCCAGTTTGTTGGAAGGATTAGGCTATGGGGAGAATCAAACCAAGCTCTGGATCTCTGTGGCCCAGCTTGGCCCCCGGACCCCAGCCCTGACTGTCAACTCCAACCCCACTCCCCAACAGCCATAGCCCACACAAAGGGCAACCCACCCCTGCCTTCTGGCCACACACACACACACACACACACACACACACCAGCTCACTCACTATCTCCTCTGCCAGCTTCTCCAGCTGCTGGATATAGGGTGAGATAAGGGAGTGCAGGTTCTTAAGGATCTCTTCCACCTGCAGGGCTGACAGCAGGAAGCCCAGTGCCTGCATCAGCCACATGCACTGGCTTGTCTGTGGGGCAGAACATGGAAAGTCAATCCTGGATACATCTGGATGTGGGTAGGAAGAATAAACCTCTTGGGGAAGCTTCCAAGAACAGAGAATAAAAGACAAGGGGTAGGAAAAGGCAGAAGAGGATTTCTGCAGATTCCCATAATATCCCCAAGGACCCCCTAGAAACTTCTGGGCTCACCTTGTGGATCTGTTTCATCAACACATCCTGGAGATAAACAGAAGGAATTTGGTATCAGCACAGTGCAGTGTGCCCTGAGACCCAGCCCAACCCTAGCCCACACATACCTGGGAGACAGCCACAATGTTAGCAGCATAGGGTGGCAGGTCATACTTGCATTCTCGGCAGATCTTCTTGAGGGTGGACACTGAAGAGACAGAGAGCTCAGGATTGCCTAGGGCATGCAGTACGAGGGGCAGAACGCTGTTGATCATGACGGGGTGGTCAGCCAGCCATTCAGACAGAGCTCCTGGGGGAAGAAGGGAGAGGGGAGGATATCTGAGGCAGGCCAGGCTGGCTTTGTACCACGTCCCTGAGAGGCAGGCAGAGCTTCTGGCAGATCAAATTACAGCCTTAGAGCTGAATAGGCAAATATGCATGCACATGCTCAAACAGGAGCCTTATAGCTGAGAAGCAGGAAGAAGTTACTCAGAAGAGGTCTAGCACTGCTGTTCCATTGACAGCAAACTAGCTTCACTGAATTGCAGCTCGGAACACTGTAGGAAGGACCCCTAGATGTGCCAGGACAGCCAGTTGGCTGCAATGCTGATTGTGTGTGTGGGCATGTGTGTCTCTCCCATTTTGGACAGGAACCAGCAGGCCAACTATAGCTGGGGATGGGGTGCCTGTGGCTCTGGAAATGTGCTCATGGGTGTGTGCCAGGTCTCACCAATGGTGAACATGACAGTATCCGCCAGCTGCACGTTGCTGATGCTGATCCGTGGAATGAGGCCAATGAGCCCAGGCACCACATCAGAATAATTGACATCGATGGTCTCTGCGATGGATTGGAAGCCATAGAGCAGGGCCTCTGTGTGCTGAGGAAAGAGGGTGCCACTGGCTTGGCTGAGGAGGAGGGTGTGACAGTTCTGGGAGGGCTGAGGGAATCAGGCTTGGGAGGTACCTGCCAGGAGTAGGGCTCCTCTGAGCTGGTGAGCAAACGGCCCAGCTTGTCATAGAGGTTGCTGAGCAGCTCGGCCCCCAGCATCTCATACACATACATGAGCGTATCTGAGATGTCCACCCTAAGAAGTAGACGAAGACCTTATACACTGCCCGGATCCTGCTCCCAAGCCCAGGAGCCCACCCCAGCTCCCTCACAACTGCAAAAGTGCCTAGAGAATAGAGAAAGGAGCCTCAGGATTCAAGAGGCCTGGTCTTGGGCTCCTCCCCTCATTGCCTTCATTATTTCAGGACTCTATTTAGAGGTAGGATTGGCCTGCTACCATCACCTGTAAATTCGGAACTGCTCCTTCTCATCTGAGGACCAGAATCCATATTCCTCATCAGAAGGAAACTGGGCCTTGTGCAGAAGCACATCCACCAGCTGGAAGTAGACCGGCCGGTACACCTGCTGGTACACAGCCTGCTTCTCTGCCTCAAAGGACAGAATGTCATCCTGAGAGAGCCAGGGAAGAAAGTTAGCCATCTCAGCACCAGGCCCAGAAGCCCATGATCTACCTTCTGTCATTACAGCCCAATTCTACTAGAGGTCACATAGACACACCTGCAACGTGTACCAGAAGGTGAGGGTCAGGGAACTGGTGGTCTCATTGACAGGATAGTGGCCAGGGATGCCGGTGCAGAACATAATCATGTTGACAAGGGCCAGGAAGCTCTGCCAGTGCTCCACTTGGTCCAGCAAGGCCCTTGGAAGGAGGAGGTATAGTAAGGTCATTCCCCCTCCCCCAACAGGGCTCCAAAACCACACCTCTGAGAGGGCCCTGCTATCCCACCCCCAGCTGCCCAACTGCTCACCGGGAGTGGTTCTCGCCCAGGGCCACAGCAATGCGACAGATGCCATGGGAGGTCTCCATGTCCCCATTCTGCACTGCCTGTCGCAGTTGATCTTGCAATCCCAGGACCAGCGGGATGAGTTTGAGGAGTGTGTTCACATACCTGGAGGCATGAGGTAAGGAGACCCATCAGAGCTGTCTACCCATCCCCCACCAGCTTTGAGAGAAAGGCACATTCTCCCCGTCTTCCATCAAAGCTCACTCCCCACAACAAACCCAAAGCAAAAAAGAGGTCAGGGCCTACATCGTAGCTTTGATGCTGCCCATGTTGAGAAGAACCTTCTGTCAGAGACTTCCAGGAGAACTCTGAGAAGGAAGTGTGAGGTCAGTGTTACAGGTTAAATTGTGTCCTCTAATTGGACTTACAGTTGGTGCTGGCACGAGTTAAGACTTCTGGGGAAGTTGGGATGAGATGCACATATTTTGCATGTGGGAAGGACATATTTTAGAGGGGCCAAGGGGCAGCCTATTATGGGCTGAGTTGTATCCACCAAGAAGATGTGTTGAAGTCCTAATCTCCAATACCTCAGAATGTGATCTTATTTCAAAACAGTGTCATTGCAGATGAGATCACAGAGTAGGGGGGGAGCTCTACTACAGTACAATGGATGTCCTTATAAGACAACCATGTGAAGACAGAGGCTCATAGGGAGAATGACATGTGATGACAAAGGCAGAGATTGGAGTCATGCAACTTAAAGCCAAGGACCACCACAGATTGCCAGCAAACAAACAGAAGCTAGGAAGAGGTGAGGAAGGATTCTCCTCCGGGTTTTTAGAGGAAACCGACACCTTGATTTTGGACCCCCAGCCTCTGCAACTATGAGACAATAGATTTCTGCTGTTTAAAGCTGCCCAGTGTGAGGTACTTTATTACAGCCCCTCCAGAAAACTAATATAGACAGTGTTACGGGAGACTGAACAGGATGAGTGACAGAGGAGTTAATACAGGCTCAGGAGCCCTGATAAAGACTTTGGAAGGCACCGACAGCACCAGTCCCCACCTTCCATTCCACTCCCTACCACCAGATCCTAATTCCTATGTACTCTGGTGGCAGTATGAAGGGACAGCAATAGATGATGAACTAGGAGATAGCTAAGAGGAAAAATGGACAGGACTTGATGACTGATTGAATATGACAATGGGGAAGAGTCAAGGACAACTCTCACGTTATTGACTAAACAACTAAGTAGATGGTGGAGCTATTTACTGAGGCCAGGAGGGGTGGGTAGAGGGGAATAGTAATAAATTTAATGGGAGGCCAGAGGGCGATAAGTTCAGTGTTGAGGTGAGATATGCAAACAGAAGTGTCCAGAGAGTTGGATATAAAAACCTGAAGCCCAAGGGAGAAGTTAGAGCAAGAGACATAGTCATCAGCAAACAGCTGGTAACAGAGGCTATGGGAGTAGATGAGCATTGCCCAGGAAGAAAGCGGTGAATGAGAGAAAAGAAGGTGCAAGTCAGAGTCCTGACGCACAATGATCCTTAAAGGGGAGCAGGGGACACACAGTATACAAAGGAGACTGAGAATGCTAGCTCTATCTCGCTGGACCCCTCCCCAGCAGCCTGCTGTGGAGATCAGACTAATCGCCATGAAGTGATACTCTCAGAGGGAATCAGATGCTTGAGACCCCTCTGCTACCAATCAAAGTGTCACCATAGCCATCTATGGAGAGGTAGGAGGTTGAAAGTCCAGAGGAGTTCTATTTGCATTTGCCCTAAGCAGGCTGCTAGGCCCCTAGTCTCATAACCTCAGGGGTAAGATGAAAACAAGGGGCAACCAGCCCAGATGTCAGCTTTCTCCAAATCCTCATTCTGGTTGGACAAGGTATCCATACCAGGATACTCCCAACCCAGAGACAGCCCTAGAGGGCTCTGCCTGGCAACAGCTGGGATAGCTTCAGTCTCATGACCCTGACACAGGCTGCACCACCAGACAATGGGCACCTTCAGGCCAGACTCTGGCACAGAGAGCAGGGACAGGGCCAAAGTCATGGCGTGCGAGCTTACCAGCAGCTGAGATGGGGGCAGGAGATAGCGCCCTGTCCCCAAAGCGTCCCCACCAAGGCTCCCTCACACCTGCCAAAGTTCATGTACACAGCAGGTACTCAATCTTCACTGAGTTCTTAATTGGTCACATTTGAGCTGCATAATAGGCTAAGTCACAGACAAGTCCAGAAGGGCTCAGAGTATAACTCAAGGTCATATAGCAACTTTGAGACAAATTCCAGGCTGAGGTAGCCTCTTCTGCGGCAGGACTGCTCTTTCAGAGCCCTACCTGAATTTTCCCCAAAGGATCTATGCAAATCTCAGCCCATATCTCAAATTCTAACTGATGGGAGCCCCCAAGAACTTGTCTAATTCACCTTCTCTCCTCCCCCAGCCCCCAGTGAAAGCTTTTCCAGGACTAAAAACATATTTCAGGAAAAAGAAAATTGAGGGAGAGAGAGTCAGGCAAGCAGCAGCAGCTGTGGAAGAGTGGGAAAGAGGGGACCTGAGTGCAAGCTCAGCCAAGGGGACAGCCAATATTAGGACACCTGGGAAAGGCAGTGGCTGGATAACCCAAGAGGCAAAACCACAGGTGACTTTCTCAAGCCAAAGTCTAGGAAGCTAGACTAGACAGAGCAAGACCCAAACTCTGACACTAGGCTGGTGCAGCACCCCAGTGGGGGAAACCCTTGTTTAGATTTCCCACCACCTGGGCACCTATTCCTGAGAACTATGCACACAGAAGAGCAGGTCTGAAGCTTCCAGAGGTTTCTAGGTTTGGGAGAGGGAGACAGAGAGGATGTCTTTAAGCCCATGGCTGAGACTGGGTTCAAGAGGCCTAGTTCTGTTGGTCAGCTCAAGCTGCCGGGGCAGGGCTGCTGGGACTTGCTGGCTGCCACTCACACGGAGCTCAGTCCAGACCTGCAATTAGAGCTCAGGGAGGAGAGCTGAGAAAATGGGGAGAGTTGCTAAGCAACCATGGGGGCTGCAGCCAATGGGCGCTCAGGAGGCTGTGGGTTCCCTCACTGGCTCCTTGTTCGCTCATTCGTTCAGAAGAGAAGAGGCATCAATTACCTGCCAAAGCCCTCGAGACCGGCTGGGCGAGTAAACCTGGGTGTATCCAAGGACACCCCACATCACCCATGCACTGGCCCTGGCCAATTCCCTTTAGCTACCAACTGTCTGAGTGCAGCCGGCACTCGAGCTTCAAGCTGCCAAGAAAGGCTAGTCCTGGGACTTGATACCCACCTTGAGTTGGAAAACCTGGGAAACCATGGGAAAGATACACTAACTGCCAATGCAAAACGATACCAAATACTAACAACTGCCTTTTATGGGGCGTGCAAGAACCAGGCTAAACCTTTCATAGACATTTTCTTCTTTAATCCTATTAATATCAAAATATCCTTTATAGAATACCAGGGGCAGACCCTGTGCACATTGTCCTATTTAAGCCTTTACAACTCTCTCAGGTTAATATGATCACACCCATTTTACTGATGAGGAAACTGAGGCTTAAAAGCGACTTATCCAAGGTATCGGACCTAGTAAACAGACCATCTGGGATTCAAACTCAGACGTGACTAATGCCAAGGCTAGAGCCATTAACCACTCTCTGATGCCATCTCTTTCAATGTTTTTCCCCTCCAAGTCTGCTAAGGGTTTCTAAAGCCCTACCTCTGAAGTGCTGGTGTCTCCAGTCTTGCCATGGCCAATCCAACTTATACCAAACATCTCATTATGGCATTTTCTCTACTTGAAATCCTTTAATATCTTTACATCATCCTCAGGATGAAGACCAAAATCTTAAGCCTGGCTGACAAAGGTCTTACATAATCTGGGCCCAGACCTCCCACAACTGGCCCTTAAATCCTGCTGTTTAATCACCACCACTCACCAGACTTTCTCAACACCCTTTCTTTGCTAAGGCTCTTTAAAGCACACTTCCTCTGGGAAGCCTTTCACAGTCCTAAGACCAGGTTAAATGCCTCCTCTGGGCTCTTACAGTCCCCCCACCATTTTCTCTATCACAGCGTTCATCTCGTTGACCACACTTGCCCCTCCATGTGTCTGTTAGACTGTGAGCTCCTGGCTTGCTGAAGTCAACCCATTCATCTTTATGCACCTGGTGCTCAGCACAGGACCCAAGACACAAAGAGGCACGCAACAAACATTTGCTGCACAAACACCTCGCTACACTCACCTTCCTTCAAGTCCTTAAAGGTACTATGGTGCTGTGCACCAGGGGCCTTTGCCCCTGCTATAGTTCCTGAAGCCTGGAGCGCTCCCTCTTCCCCTGAACTCCCCCACCCTGCTCCCACCTCTCAGGCAACTCCTACTTTTCATCTGTTCAAAAAACACCGAATGCTACCAAATGCTGCCAGGCACAATGTGACAAAATAAAATGATTCAGTGTCTGTCCTCACAGAGCTGAGAGACCAATGAGGAGACATACATTAATTTATGATGAAACTGTGTTACAGGCTAAGAAGGAAAAACACTAGAAGCTCTGAGATACAATAATAGAGTAGACCAAACTTAGTCTTAAAAATCATTGAGGGCTTTCCTAAGATAATGAAATTTCAGTTGAGGTAGAGATGATGTGCCAAGCACCTGTGATGGTTCAGAAGCTAGAAGGAGCATGGAACATTCAAGCAACTGAAAAGACTGTATGAGAGTGGAGAAAGGAGCATGACATGAGAAGAGGTTAGAGATGCCATTCTGTGCAGCACCTTGTGGATCACGTTAAGGATTCTGAACTTTATCCTAAGAGCTGCGAAAAGCCACTGAAGGGTTCTGAGCAGAAAGGACAAATTGGATCCTCCTTTTCAAAAGATCACTCTGGCTGCTCAGTGGACAATACGGGTACAGGAGTAAAAACCAGGGGACTAGTGAAAAATCTCTGCAATCATTTGGGGAGAGAGATGATGACAGCTCGGACTAGGGTGGTGGCAGTGGAGATGGGAAAAACAGATTTGCAGTATGGTCAGGAGCCCAACAGCCAGGACATGGTGACTGATTGGTTGAGAGAAAGAGAAGAAAGAGTCAAATATTTTAACTGAATAATCTGTTGGATGATTAGTTGTGTCTCCCTCTCTGAACCATAAGGACAAGGACCATGTCTTGTTTGCCTCCTTGTGTATCTCCAGCACAGGACCAGGTATGCAGTAGGCACTCAATTCGTGTTTATTGAACAGATAGATGGAAGGCCAACCAAACTGTTCTTTTCTGGGAAGATGGGGACCAGCTCACCTCTGGGCATCAGGCTGTGAAATGGCATTGACAATGGCCTCCACACTGCTGTCGAAGAGCTCCGAGTCCTGCAGAGCAGCAAAGGCAGCCTGAATAAGCGCCTCACAGTCCTGCAGTGGCACCTCCAGCTGCACCCAGCTGGAAAAGCACTTGAGCACCTTCTGACGCACACAGCTGGGTGAGCTGGGCTGCTGTAGCAGCTGCTCTAGCAACGGGAAGACAGCCCCGCACTCCACCGCCAGGCTGGCCCGCACCAGGCCTTTGCGATACTGGGGCAGGCGGCTTGTCTGGAACTCCTCAGGCAGCACTGTCAGCAGCTCTAGTAGGGCCAGGCAGCGGCCCTGACCATCCACCGGTGAGTCCTCAGCCTGGAAGAGCCGTACCATATCTGCCACAGCACATGGCCAAGCATCAGGCATCATGCTGAGAGCCAGGGAGGCCAGTGCCACGCACAGCCGAGTCAGCACGATCTTGGAGCCACTAGCAAAGTGGGTGATCTGGGTGAAGAGCTGTGCCTTTAGACTTTCATACTGGTCAGTGGGGATGTCACTCCAGTAGCGAGAGATCTTGATGTGCAGGGCACTGGCCCCAAAGTACTGGATCTCAGGCACCTTGTCGGGCTGCAGTAGCTGCCAGCTGAAGTGCCAGGCCTGTGGGGAGACCTGGGCCTGCATCAGCCACTTCTGAGCCAGGTTCTTGTTCTCAATGTTGGGATCGTAGTAGAGCTGGTGCAGCGCCTGCAGGACAGCACAGGACTGAGCAGGTGTTGGCCACTCTGGATCCTGTCAGAGCCCAGAACTTGGTCTTGCAAATCTGCTCTCTCTTTCTGACTGAGGGGCTGAGCAGGTAGAGCTCACTGTTTCCTGAGCCGAGGATCCTACTGATACCCGGAGAGCCTGAACTCTGCCCATGCTCTACCATGTTGTCATTATAGCCAAACATTAGGGGTTCAGAAAGTGAACCTCCACAGGAAAGCAGAAAGAGGCTGAGCTCCCCAAAGGGGAGGCATTTGAGGTAAAGGACAAGGCCCAGGTTGAAGGAATGGCTCCACAGGGATAAAGCTAAGCCTGAGAAGAGCATGGAACAGCCTGAAGGGCCCTGACCCTCCCAGGCACAGCTGGTCCCATCAACTCCAAAGGTTCTATTCAGCTCCCCCAGGATCATCCCTCGGTCACTCCAGATGCTGGCACCAAAGCCATTGTGAAATCTGAGCACGACTAAGGCTTTGCCAGGCAGCCTTAGGCCAGAGGCATACTGGAGGGGAGGGTGAGAACACCCCCCAGAGAGCGCATGTGAGGGTCCAAAAAGCTGGTCAAGAAGTCTTGGCTGGCAGCCCTGGCAAATGCCTTGCCTGGAGCTCTCAACTCGCCAAATCCCCAGGGTCCCAATTCCACAGGGACTTCACACAGTAAGAAAACAGTGGTTTGTCTCCCTGGTTGCACATGGAAGAGTGTGCCACCATGCCAACAGCACCCAGCCCCAGGGGGTGGAAGGGTGAGGTCAGGACTCTGACCCCCTAAGCAAGCTCCATCCAAGTAGACTTAGCCCTATTTGTACCTCTGACAGCAGCTTATATTTACAGTCCCTTTTTGGCTCCTCAGGGATGCTGAATTCAGCAGGCAAAGAAGCAGTAGGGATGGATTTTCACCATTTGGTATGGCAAAAGGGGCTCAAAAATAACAAATGAGTATCTGCAACCATTCCTTGCTTTCCATCTCCCCATTCAACCCAGCAGGGAGGCATTTCTGCATCCCAGGCCTCAGGGGCAGAACCCAGAAAAGAACCAGAGAAGCAGTTCAAAAAAGATGGGCTGGGCAGTGGGAGAGCCTGGGAAGACCATGGCAGGAAGCTATGTGGACAGGTGAGCAGAGAAGGATCCTGAGGCTGCCAGCAGGACTGGATCCCTTAGATCCATTACCAAAGAGAGGGGGTTAGCCCTTCCTGCCTGCTCGGGACTCGTCTGGCCTCCATCCAATACAAGAAGGATCCTTCCCTAAGAAAGAGTGAAAACATAACCCAGACTGTTTCAGTTCCAGGTTATTTTCTGAGCCCCTGGGTCACAAAACAGGTCCAGCATGGCTCAGCATCGGTATGGTTCCCGAGGGCTGAGCTGTAGGTCTCCTGGATTCCTGGTTTCTTACTGCACTGCTCATGCAGTACCCACGGAGCTGGAGAATAGCCAATCCGGCCGGAGGTCTAGGCTATCAGCACCCTGAAGGGACCAGCCCAAGACCCTAGAGTATCCAAAGAGAACCCATGTCTAAGGAAAGCCAAAAATAGCCCATTAGGACACCATAACACTGCTGTCCACGCCTGCCCAGAGAGACAGCAAATGCCAGGTGCTCTGGGGGCACCATCCCAGCAGGCACCCAGCCCAGGCCTGGGCTCTGGCATTAATGTCAGTCCCCAGAACTTCTGCTCTGTCACCGGTATGCCCACCCCCGGGCCCTCATACCTTCTCCACGTTCTCCACAGTGAAGTCCAAGGCTGGTGCTGCTCCAGCCCCTGCAGCCCCAGGCTGCTCCTCCCGCCGCTCCATCTTTGCTCCCTCCCCAGCAGGGAGGTGGACCCTGACCTGTCTCCTGCCCCAGCCCCTTGGCTGCTGGCCCCGTGCTAGACCCCAGCTTGGGTGCCCAGGGAGCGGTGGGGTGACAGGGGGCCCAGGGCGGGCATGGCTGCCGAGGCCTCCCCACCTCGGATGGGGATGGGGGGCTTGCCAGAGGCCAAAAGGAGTGCTCTTAGGAGGAGACCAACTGAGGGGGACTCTGAGGAGGGAGCCGTCAGTGAAGAGTTCACAGGCGGGGGTCCTGGTGGTAGGTCACGGCTCTGTCCCCAGACTCTCTGAGGAGGGAGTCACAGGGAAGGCAGGCCTGTGGGGGAAACCGAGCCCCTGGCCCGTGAGAGGTCACAGGCTCGATGGCCTGTACCCACAACACCCTGGTCTGAGTGCGCTCTCGGGTCCTACGAGGAGGTCACGGGGTGGGGGGTGACGAGGGAGAGAGCCCTTCGCGGGTTACGGAGGCGTCCGACGAGGCGCAGGGGTGCAGCTTCGCGAGTCTGGGGCGAAGAGTCCGTAGAGTTGAGGGGCTGTGGCAGATCCCCTCCGGCCGGCCTGGCCCGCGCTCTTCTCACCGCCCGGCTCCGGCCCCGCTACTGCCGCTGCCGCCGCCCCAGTGACTGACAGACGAGCCGGCCCGGCCGGGACGGGGCGGGGACCTCAGCGAGGCGCGGGCTGCCCCGAGCGCCTGTCCCCGGCACCGCCGACTCCGGCGCCGCCCTGCCCCCGCGCCTGCCCTGGCCCGGCCCGGCCCGGCACAGCCCGGCCAGGCACAGCGGAACTGCGCGGAAACTCATTCCGGGTCCCTGGCCCTGTCCTCGCGCCGGCCCGCGCGCCCCCGGAGCAGGCGACGGCGCGGCGCGCCGCTCGAGGCCCCCGCTGAGCCAAGGCCCCGCCGCTGTGCACCCTGGGAAACGTAGTCCGCATTGAGCCTAGCGAGAGGGCGGCGCCTTGCGGCGGAGGTCGGGAGCACGTGGGCTGGGGACCCGCCGAACCCCGCCAGCCCCAGACGTTCTGCGGGCGACCGGGACAGACTCCCGGGTGGCGCTGATGAGCAGCTCCCTAAGACTGAAGGGGCCGGTGGATGGAGCTGGGAATCCAGGCTAGAGGATAAGGTGTGTGTTGTGGGTTCGCGGGGAGAAACAGGTCACTGATGCTGCGCTGTCTGCGCTTTCTGGCACCCAGGAAGGGGGCGGTCTGGGAAGAAGGTGTCAGCACCACCCTGAGAAGAAAGGGGGCTTGGCGCGCCTCAGGAGTACAAAAGGACGGCTTTCCGGGCTGCCCAGTTAGCAACCCGGAAACCTCATACCATGGACAGTACTCGGAGAATTTTACGTGCTGCTTGGAAGCAACTTCTCTTTATGAGTAATTAGAATAAGAATAGCTCACCTTGAAGTGCTAGGAACAGTACTTTGCATACCTTAGGTCCGATTCTCTCAACATCTCGGAGGTGGGTATTTTAGTCACTATTTTCTGATGAGAAAACCGAGGTTGGGAAGGTTGAACTTTTCTTGTCCAGGGACACACGGCCTAGCCACAGATCTGGTTGGCCACAGACCCCAGCAGTCCCTACCCCTTACACTTGTCCTTTTATTAATTTTTTTAAGTTTATTTATTAATTTTAGTAATCTCTAGGCTCAAACGCACAACCTAGAGATCAAAAGTCGCATGCTCTTCCCACTGAGCCAGCCAGGTGTCCTTTCCTGTTATTAACTCTTGCCAGCTATCCCAGGAGGGGAAATAGTAATCAAAAGGGAAAGGACCTCTGTACTTGTGTTCGGTGGAGGAAGCTGACATTGGCAATAGCTGCCAAGGCCTGAGGTGAATGAAGGCTTCCCCGAGGAAGAGAAACTTGGTCTGAGCTTGAATAATAGAAACTGGTGAGGATGGGGGCTCAATTAGATAGGAAGCAAAATTCAGTGGGAATTGAGACATTCAACAAATTTTAAGTGGGGCTTCAAGTGGGCAGTGATGATTGGATTTGCATTTTAGAAACACCTATCTGTAGTATGCAGAATAAATTGAAGGAAGGGGTTTTTCATCATGTTGGGGGTGCAGGGAGAGAATCCTTGGCTTTCATCAGATTCTCTAAAGGACTCTATACCTCCAAAACAGGTTAAGAACCACTCCTGTGGGGGCTCGTGGGTGGCTCAGTCAGTTAAGCGTCTGACTTCGGCTCAGGTCCTGATCTTGCGGTTCGTGAGTTCGAGCCCTGCGTGGGGCTCTGTGCTGACAGCTCAGAGGCCGGAGCCTGCTTTGGATTCTGTTTTCCTCTCTCTCTACCTCTCCCCTGCTCACACTCTTTCTCTCAAAAATAAATAAACATTAACAAAAATTTTTTAAAAAGAAAGAACCACTCCTGTGAATAAGAAAGGTAATCTCACATGGCACAGACTCTTAGATCTTTTCTCAGATCCCTCAGCTTTCTATGCAACCTCCCCTTTCCCAGAAGAGACCTCAGTGAGTCGGCCAGTGCACATACACTCTGTCATACGGATTCTAGGCAGGGGAAATAGGGCAACCTTTGGGCAAGAGAGGAGGAAAGCCATTGGCAAGTGCAGGGGGAGCACATGGAACCCCAAACCTCAATTCCTAGATGAAACAAATCTAGAGGGAAGTTTTGGGTGCTCCCTGAAGCTGCTGTAATTTTCAAAGCTGCCTATAGTTTTCTTACAAGAGATGGTGACGTGATACCCCTTTGGAGGACACCGTACCTTAGTTCTGGGAAGATACTCAAATGGACGATGTAGTTTTGCAAATGTGAAACAAAGTCTGCAGTCAAAAATGGAGATAACCAGAACCACCTGTGGCTTTCAGGAGTAGAAAGTGCTCTGCCTGGTAAGATCATGTGTAGATCATGCCTCTAAGTTGCAGGCAGAGCACTGCAGTTCTGGAGCTTGTTTCCTTTGGGGAAAATGGCCTTATTTTTTAAAAGAGGGATTTGGGTTGTTGTGAGCTGCACACCAAGGCCAGTTCTTACAGGAACGTGTCTTCTCGTGGAGAAGGTGCTGTTTCATCTGGGACTTTGTGAGATGTTGGGCACAGTCTCTCTGGGGCCCTGAACGTAGCCTTGAGTTGGAAGGACCCTACTCGTTTGAGGACTGGCAATCTGGGGACTGTTGAGAGCCAGTACCTTTGGCTTGGGTTCTGAACTGGCTCTTGCTATGAACATTGTCAGAGGTGCCTTCAGTTGGTCTCCTTTAAGTGGCTCTGAGAGTAGAGATGACCACTGAAGGGCAGGGCCTGGAGGGTTTGGGGGCTAGGCTAGGCTTTCAAGTCTTTCTAGCAGGGGCTCCCTAGGCCCAGTGACCCTTCACTTGACAGGATGGCCCCCTTCACCCTCAACCAAGGCCAGGTAGTGTCTGCAAACTTGTATGGTACTGGTGCCACTTTCTTCAGGTGGAGGTAGGGAGCGCAGGAGACCGAGGATCCTGAATCAGTTTGGAGGCAGAAAGAGGTAAACACCAAAGGAGTGTTTGAAGGCAGTGCAAAAGCACCAGAGTTTGGGGAGCACCTAGAACTGGGGCAGTAAACACAGAAGAGTGGAAGCACAGACTTGTTTCTCCTCCTTGACCCAGAACGCACACAGCCCTCACTCTTGCCTGGGTGAAGGGGCACCTGTGCCAAAGCAGGCACTTAGTTTGGAAGGAATTTTGGTTCGCAGCGTCAGATGCCTTGGGCGGGGGGCGGCCTCAGCCGGCTCACTCTCCTGGTGCTCTCATGCGCCCCTGGCTGCGGCTACTGCCCTTGTACTTACAGCTGCCGAATTAATCTCCAGCCCAGACCTCCCTCCTCAGCTCCAGACCAGCATATCCCTTCCTCCCGACAGCCCCTCCGGATGTCCCATGGTTCCTCAGACTCAGTAGCCTTTCCATATGTATGTCTTATTGCCAAAGAACATCATATTGGACAAATTCACAGGACCCAGGAAACAGGGTTGCATAGGACATGCAGGAAAGCTCAGGATTGCATGGACTTTTAAGATTACTCGGGGGCACTGTGGAAGGCCAGGGTCAGCACTAACCTCTCCTTCCTTCCAGGTGAAAGTGTATACCGCTTAGCTTCTTGTCCTTTTTCATACTATTTGCCAAATTGAACTTAAAAAATAATTATTTAAGTAATTATTTATTGTCTGTCTCTCCTGATTTTAAGCTTAAGGGCAGGGATCATGTCCCTTTCACTTCTGTATTGCTGGTGTCTACCTAGTGTCTGACATATGATAGGTAGTAAATATTTGTTGAATGAATAAATGAATATCTTTGTTTATCACTCAAAATGCAGGTCCCTCTGGGGAGGGGGGGAACCTCAGTTCTTTCCTGCCCTCTTATCCCTTGATGCACTCTGCTTCATTCTCCCAAACCAGCCTCCCGCTGCACCTTCTTCCCCACCTTCAGCCTTCTCAAATGCTCTTTTGCCCTGGGTGGCTTCATGGAATGTGGGTAGTGAGCTCCCCATGCTGGGTTGTCTACAAGCAGAGGCAGTGTATGCACCCATTAGGGTGCCCTGGAGGGTAGGACAGATTAGTGACAGTGGGGTGGGGCAATGTGTGGTTTTCTGTGTCATTACACATTGTGAGGCCCCCAGGATGCCTGATGTCACAGGGATAGAGTTTTCTCCACCGGTAACTACAGGTCCCAAGTGCTGGGGACTGTGCAGGGGGGTGTGAGCTGCCCTTTCAGGACTGGTGAACACACCTTTGCCACCCACTCTGCCTGTGTTCTATGCCCCGTGTCCCAGAGCTGCTGGGTGGGGGGGCAAGCAATGGGAGATCACAGGCCTGTGATTGCTGAGTCAGCCTGAAGTGAGTGGGATGGCCAGTGCATGATCTCCATCCAGCTGCTTTTACCCATCCAGCCCCACTGCCCAGGAAAGGATGTGACAAACCACAGAAGTAAATAAATAACTTAGGAATAATAAATAGGGGTCCAGCAACCACGAAAGAGTACAGGCCCATGTCAGCAATGTGTCTCCTCCAATTCCATACCCCCCAGGGCCTGGGCTGAGGCTGGGACTTCAGAGCTGCTGAGTTCTCCAGAGGAGGAGTCCTGGGTCCGTGGCCTGGTCAGTGCCAGAGTCTGTGAGAAGTGGATCCTAAGGTCTCCACAGCTGAGGTTGTCTGGTGCCTGCAGGGCTGGGACTTGCAGGGCGAGGACCCTGGGGCCGCAAGTCAGTCGTCCTTCCATCTCTCCAGGGCTGATAGCCATCACTCACCTGGCTGAGGCCTCCATCTCTGGCCCAGGGCCCCCCACCTGCCGGCCTGCGGGCTCCTGCGAGAAGGCCCCAGGTTCGAGGATCCGCGGGTAAGGGTACAGTCCGCAAACCCCTGGAGCGAGGTCTCAGCCCAGGCAGCCGCAGGCAGTGGCGGAAAGGCGGTCCACGGTCCTCCAGGTGCTGTTGACGTCCATGAAGGAGACCGCCTCGTAGCGCGTGGGTCGGCAGCACGGCTGGCTGATGGGGCGCGAGCCCGGGGGCGGCCGTAGGGCCCCGGCGCCCAGCAGGCTGGCCAGGCTGAGGTCGTGCGGGGAGCGCGCGCGGCGGCAGGAGCCGCTGCAGAAGCGGAAACGCACCAGCTCGTCGGAGCTGTGGCCCAGGCCAAGCGCGCGCACCGGCACCAGCTGCGACCGCAGGCGGCAGCCCCGCGCCCCCGCGGTCCGCGCGCGACTCCCCCAGCTCGCGCGGCCGGCCCGCGCCGCGCGGCCCCCGCGGGGAGGCGCGGGCGAGGGCGCAGGTGGCTGGGGCGCGGGCCGGGGAGGCTGGGGCGGCGGCCGCCGAGCTCTTCCGCCGCACGTGCGAGGCTGGCGGCCCCCTGCAATGAGATGGAGTCACTCGATGGGTCCCGGGCCGGCCCCGCCCCGCCCCCCTCGCCTTCTCACCTACCCGGCAGGTGGCCGGTGGGGGCCGCAGGGGCCGGGGCGGGGCCGAGGCGCGGGGCGGGGCTGCGGGGCCCGGGGCCCAGGGAGGCCTCGGCGACGCTGCTCAGCAGGGCCAGAGCGGCCAGGGTTGGCCACAGGGCAGACTGCACAGAGAGAAAAGTGGAGCCTCAGGGAGGAAGAGGGCACCGAGGTCAGCTTGGGGTGTAGGGAGTTCGGGAAGGGGCTGGCTGGGGCAGCAGGGATCAGAGGCAGGATGGGCTCTTAGTTGGGTGGGGGGAGCTATGGAAGGGTTTAGATAGGAGGACAATGGGTCCATGGTTTCAGGGAGCCCAGGGGAGAGGTCAGTTGAGGACACTGACTTTCCTACTTACTCCTAGTCCCTCCTTGACCATTTCCCCTTCCGCTTCTGTCACCCGCCTGCCGAGGCCAAGCCATGCGTTCTCTCCCCAATCAGACCACCTTTCCTCAATACCCAGTGGCATCACTGGGAGAACCACTCACCTGCCGCCCAAGCTGGGGCCAGTGGGGCAGCACAGAAGGGCCTCCACATCTGGGCTCCATCTCTGTCAATACCAGGAGCTCCCATCAGCTGCAGTTGACCTGTTCACACACACACACACACACACACACACACACACACACACGCCCCCTTCTCTTGAGGCAGCTCGGAACATTGAGAGCAGGCCACCGCTCCACTTCAGTGTCTTCAGGCCAGGAACAAGGGGCTTGGAAAGGCAGACCCAACCCAGGAGGAGAAGTAACTACATCAAGAACCTAACTATGTGTTGATGCTTTGCACCTGTTCCTTCTTTCAGTTCTCACAACTGCATGAGGTAGATGGCAGAATCCTCATGTTCCACCTGAGCAAATAAGGCTCAGAGAAGCTCAGTGACTGTCTAATGTCACAAGGCCTCTTTCCTCAGGACCTTCCGGCCCTGTGCTACAGAGCTGGAGCTTCCAGGAGCAGCTGGAGAAGGAACTAGGGAGCTTTTTCTCCGTGTCACAGAGCAGGAAACTATGGCCTAGAGAAGAATTAGGGTGCTTGCTATTGACCTAGCTGATGTTAGCGAGACCCAGGCCTCAGCCTGTGTTGCCCACCCAGCACTGCAGCACCTTGCTCCTCTAAGATTTCAGTCTGCACCCCGAGCTGCCAGAGTTCTGTCTTCTTGCCACAGATGTCCCTCAAGAGCTAGTCCATGATGGTGGCTGATGGGTCCTCTAACATAGGGCCTGGGCATGGCTCCCTATGGCCACCAGGGGGCAGCATTGCCAAACCTGTTGACTCAAAGGGTGGATGGGCTTTTCCCTTTGCTCAAATACTCAGGCCTGAGCTATTCCCAGGAGGACCAGCCAGGCCTCCACTTCAACCTCGTCTCTGAGAGCTGGTCCAGGTTTGTCCCCCTTCCAGCTTCCTGTAGGTCTGGAAACCTGGCCCTGCTTTTATAAGTTTCCCCCCATGAACCATCCTTCCTGAGCCCCACCAACCTTTGGTGAACCCACATTGGCTGGCATTCCCATACACCCCTCTGGGGCCCTGGAGTCCTCACTAGCTGGTCTACCCTTGGGTCCCAGCTGTCACCTTCCACCCCCACCCCATAGCCCACAGAACGTCTGCATACCTGTGGGCCAGATCTCCCCAGGCCTCACTGGTGTGGTCCTCCAGTGCTAGGTGTGCTCTGCTAACTGAATCGAGCCTTGACGGGCCAAGCTAGTAACTGTTTTCAATGATGGAGGGAAACCTGGGCCAGGCAGCCTTAGTGGCCCCCTGCACTAGGGGGAGCTCAGGAGCAGGTCTCTTGAGGGCAGGGCAGGGCAGGTCCAGTCTCCCTTCTGCAGCCTGGGGCCACTTGGTGGTGCTCCAGTCCTTGCCCTGCTTCTGCCAGCCAGATACTTACCACAGGGGTCCTGCTCCGTGTTCTTCTAGGCACCTTTCCTGGGACCAGTGCTGGGCTTTTCCCCGCAGCTTAAAAGGCTCATGCCCAAGGCTGTGCACCCGGCAGCGCCTCTTTTAGCCAAAAGCGTGGCCTTGGCAGCCAGTCTGTGCCCTGTAGCGGCAGCAGGAGCCTCACATTACAGCGGGCTAGCGCAGTCCGACCAGCACCAGGGGGACCGAGGGGGCTGGGAGGGGCTGAGGGCTGTGCCTCCGGCCCAGGGGAGGGAGAGAGAATGTGAGAAAGGAGTGGAGGGGAACCATCCTGCCCGCTCCCCCTAGCCCCAGGGCTGGGACAGGGGTGGGCCAACAGGTCAGCTTACCGAGGTGCAGGGCTCCGGGTCCGGGACGCAGTGAAGGCTGGGGCCTGAGGGACCTGCTGCTGGCCGAGCCCCTGAGCCGTGTCTGGGGGCCGGGCCCAACTCCATCCCTCAGCAGCCTCATGCCCGCCGCCATCCGGTGTCAAATTCCAGCCCCGGCGTCACCGGATCCTGGGGTGGGGCCCAGAGCGCCCCCGCCCAACTCCACCTTTCAGGGCTCACCTGGCCACTCCACCTGCTGGGATCGAGTCCCCCCGCCCCCCCCTCTAGCTGCCCTAGGTCTCCAGAGCTTGGGGGGGAGGAGACGCTGGGAGGGGACCCTGGGACTCAGAGCTAAGAACCCAGGCGGCGGAGAGGCGCGGGAACTGGGCGTTCAGAGTTTGTAGACACGCGAAGTAGGGAGTCGGGAGGCTGGGCTGAGGGCGGGGAGGGAGGGGACTGGCCGGTCCCTGCCTCAGCCGAGGGCCCTGCAGTCGGTGCGGTCTCTGGGGTCCTGGCTGGCCGGCCCGCAGTGGCTGCTCCTTGCTGTCTGGCCCACCGCTAACTTCTCCCAGCGGACCCATGGAACTCGTCATGTTGGTGAGGCGCTGCGCTGGGGCCCTGGGGGCCTGACCCTGCTCCAGCCGCCCTGCCGCAGGGCCCCCACTGCCCGGGGCTTGGAGTGGAGACAGATCCGAGAACACCGCTGCTCACCCGGGGCGCCACAGGGGCAGTGCTGGTAGGCGCGGGTGCCCGTGCTGGAGAAGGGAGGGTCACAGAGGAGAAACATGCGCGGAGGCTTTGAGGTAGCAGCTGGAGGGTAGTATTTCAGGTGCCTAATTACGGCAATTTGGCAGGTGGGGTGGAGGTTGAGTGAGTAACATGGATAGAGGTAAGGAAAGGCCAGATCCTGTGTGTCATACTAGAGTCTGGCCTTTACCCGTGTGGCACTGGGGACCACTGAAGGGTTTCAGGCAGGAGAATGGTGTGACCAGACAAGCATTTCAGAGACTGGCCGCAGTGGGGTGGATGGTCTGGGGATATGTGAGGAGGCTGCTGGGGAGAGAGGAGCCTGAGGCAGAGTGTGGGGCTAGCGGAGGGCTGCAAGCCTCTTTCGCGAGCACACCTTCTTGAAAACTCAATTGATCCCTGATTGGATGGGGTGAAGAGGTAGGACAAAGGTATGCCTTTGGCCTGGGTGATGAGGTGGAGGCGATGCATCTGGCAGCTGGGGCTTCCCGGAGGAGGGGCATGTGGAGGACAGGAGCTCACGAGTTCAGTGTCCGACGTGTGGAGTTGGAAGGACCTGTGAATTACCCTAGCGGCGACGTTCAGGAAGTAGCTGAATCTGTAGCCTGCAGCAACATGGAGAGAGCTGGGGTGGAGATGGCAATTTGGAAATTGTTGACCAACTGACAATTGGAAGCCATGGGTGGGGATGAAAGTGCTCAGGGGACGTGTGTGGACCAGCTGTACCTTGACTATGCATCAGAACCACCTGTGGACCTTTTAAAACCACCCACATCTGGGCTCCACCCCAGACCTGAATCAGAATCTTGGGGTGGACATGTGCCGTTTTCCCAATCGGTGCAGGTTATTTTGGCATATGGCCGGGGCTGAGAACCACAGCTTTTGTGAGAGCAGTTTCTGTGCAGAAGCCAGACCACAGAAAACTGGTGGTGGCTGTCCGCAGGCTTGACAGGACCCTGGTAGGACAGGGGCCACGCAGTGAGTAGATCCTCTCTTTGCTGCCTCTTGCAACCTGGAGCTTTATCAGCCGTGGCTGCCTCTTGTAGGCATGCAGCCTATGCCCTGTACAACTCCAGGGGGTGCCATTCCCGTAGAACATGATGTGCTTTGGAGTTGTGCCCAGTTGCCAGCAAAGTCCCAAGGGAGTTCTGGGTGTGCCTCTCAGGGTCTTGCTTTCCCCTCAGCTGAGGAGGCTTCTGCCTGAGGACAAAGCACGGCAGTAAGGGGGCAGGTGGGAAGGTGGTGGTCCTTGGGATGGCAAGGACTCTTGGATTGGGATGGCAGGTGAGAGATGAGGGGGCCAGCCAGCCTGTCATAGTGGCAGCTCTGAAGCTCACTCCATGACTTCAGATGCAGGTGTATGTTTGTCCCATTCTCAGGCCTGCCTGGGGATGCTGGAAAGGGAGGGATCAGACTCTAGCGCTCTAAGGGGGTGGGGGTGGGGATAGCCTTTCTAATGTTCACCTGAGGGTGCCCAGAGGGGGCTGTGTCTTCCTGTTCTGTGTGGGGAGAGGGGACCCTTTGTGCTCTGGGTTGGGGTGGGACATACTCTCCCCAGGGCTCAGCCTGGGGTGCCAGGAGCAGGTAAGGTCTTTGAGCCTGTGTCAGAGGCTCAGTATAGATCTTTCCTGTACTTGTAGGAATCTCTGTCCCTGCTTGCAGAACTGGGGTTCTGGGGACTCAGAGGTGCTATCGTAAGGCTGTGGACTTCAGTGGCTCCTTTAGGAGGACTAGGGTAGACTCTGGGGCATGCCCTTATACCTTTGGTCTGCTTCTCTTAAAGCAAACAGGGTGTAGGACTTTGTAGGATGGGAAAGGCTTCAGGAGGCCCCTAGGTAGCTATCCGTGTCCAGCAGTTGACACGAGAAGGGAAAGAGACCCAGGAATCTGCGTGGGCTAGAGAGATGGCCCTTGAGTTTAACATAATTGCTGAGGCCCCAGGTTCCTGCCTCTTCCAGGAAAGTCAGAGAAAGCAAGAGGAGGCCAGATTCGGGGAAGAGCTTTATTGCTTCCAGGATGGCTGCCACAGCCTGGGTAAGGTCCTTGAGCCTCACTTCCCTCTGGTCCAAGCTAAAGGCAGAACCCAAGGACCTGACAGTCTCATTGCTGAAGTCCAGAACAGCTGCCAGGTTGGTCAGTCCAGGCGGGGGCGCTATTCCCATCAGGTTGGGCCAGGCCCCATCTCCCAGGCTCTGTAGTTCTTTCTGCTTAACCCAGGGGCTGTCTTGTTGGCTTAAATGATGGCTCCAGGGTTTCCCTGTGGGGTAGTTAGGGGCTGGTGAATGGGAATACCCCATCTTCTCCTCAAGAAAGGCCAAACAGTGTCATGAGCTGGAGAGGGCTGGCATGAGACCTTGCCCACCTCCCCTGTAGTCCCGAGTAGGGTCCAGGCTAGTCATGGCACCCCTACTCTACAGGGAGCCCACTGGTACCTAGACCCGATAGGCCCCCTAGTGGGCCTCTTTCTGTATGGCAAGTGGACCAAAGTTGACATCTCCAACCTTATTTAAAAATAAATTATCCCTACCCTCCCCCCAACCCCAATTCACAAAATGATAATACACCAAACACTGATTGGAGAAATGATTCCAGCAGCAGCCCTGCTGCCTGATGTCCACCTCCTGCATGCTGGGCCTGCTGGGCACGGCTGGTGGCCTCCTGGCCCTCTAGCTTCAAGGACCCAGGCTGAGAATGAGGCCAAGTGCTGGTCTCTGAGGCTGGCCTCTGGGCAGACACAGCTCTGGCTGCCCTGCCAAAGCCTCGCCACCCCTGGGGCCACTTGGCACTGTCCTTCTCGGGGTCTAAAGACTCCTGTGCCTTTCAGGCAGAGCCAGACCAAGGCCAATGAAGTGGGCAGGTGGTGGTGGCTGCTGCTTGCTCTTGGCGGTGCCAGGACCTCCGTGGCCATGTGCTGGGCCCGCCTCAGATGCCGCTGGTTAGGTCGGTGATGACACGTGCTTTTACCAGCTTCCGCAGAAACTCTTTCTCTCGCTGGATATTGTGCGTCCAGGACTGGAAGGAAAGACATGGAGATGTGATGAGTTGAGCTCAGTGCCGTCTTCTGACCGCCACCCTCCCATGCTCCAGAAGGGCCACGGTTCATCCTCCCTCCTTCCCCACACTGGGAGAACTATGCCTCTTCTCCTCTTCCAAGTCTTAGATGTAGGCCTTCCAACCTTGTTCCCCACAGACTTCAGCACCTCCTTGTCTGACCGTATGTCCAGGGCACCTAGGTCCTATGCACCCTGAGGATAGGCAATGTGAGTCACTTAGGTCTGGCCCAGGCCTGGCGGGTGGGCCCTGCTGGAAAGAGAACCGCGTGGGGTGGCTTAGTCATCCTCTGGCCTGATGCAATCCAGTCTCCAGGCCTGGGGGCAGCTGATGAAATCCTGCCTCTCAGATCAGAGGAGCCAGGGGGCCCGAGACCAAGAGGCTCACCTTTCTGTTAATGTGGAAATTATAGGGAAGATGCTGCCTTCTGGGGCTTTCCTGGGGGAAGACTGCACCCAGGCTGAGGCTCTTTCCTGTCCCCAGTACTCCCACCAGGAGGCTCTGATGGCTAAGTCTCTGATGAAAAAGGGCTAACTGATTGACTCAGTGAGCGTGGACAGCCTTTTCACAGTTTGTACCCACCTGACTGCTCTGCTGGGTTGGTCAGCACCAAGCCTCACAGCGATGTTAACAAGCACGGTTTACTGGTGCTAAGGATGCAGGGCTCTGTCCTGTCCTTATTCTCATTCAGTCAACTTTGTACAACTGGCCAGATCCTTTTTTTTTTTTTTCAACGTTTATTTTTATTTTTGGGACAGAGAGAGACAGAGCATGAACGGGGGAGAGGCAGAGAGAGAGGGAGACACAGAATCGGAAACAGGCTCCAGGCTCTGAGCCATCAGCCCAGAGCCTGACGCGGGGCTCGAACTCACGGACCGCGAGATCATGACCTGGCTGAAGTGGGACGCTTAACCGACTGCGCCACCCAGGCGCCCCTGGCCAGATCCTTTCAATCTAAAACGCAGGCAAAACTCCCTATATTCTCTGAGTATTCCCTTCTACTTTTTTTTTTTAATTAGAAAAAATGTTCATTTTTGAGAGAGAGTGAGAGAGCATGAGTGGGGGAGGGGCAGAGAGAGAGGGAGACAGAATCTGAAGCAGGCTCCAGGCTCTGAGCTGTCAGCACAGAGCCCAACACGGGGCTCAAACTCGTGAACCGTGAGATCATGACCTGGGCCGAAGTCAGACACTCAACCAACTGAGCCACTCAGGCGCCCCTCCCCTTCAACTTCTTATGCTAACCACAAACCCAGCTGCCCCTAAGGACAGTGTACCCCAGATGCATTTCAAGTGGGGACTGTTCTCCTCTCCCCCAATCCACTCTCCATGACACCTGAAGGTCTACAGGGTCTTCCGCTCTCTATTGGTCCATCTACACAACTGTTCCTCCAAACTCCCTAAAACCTCTGGCTCCCTTGAGGCTTCTGTCATTATATTCTGCTGTCTGTGAATTGCCCCCTCCCTGTTGCAGTGTGATTTGCCCTCATTCCTTGAAAAGTCCATCTTCTGGCACACTCTCTCTTTGAAGGCAGGGACTGTTTGGCACAGAGTAGGTGCTCAATAAATATGTACTGAATGAAATCAGATTTTGTGGGTAAGCTTAGGAGCGCCTAGATGACGCAGTTGGTTAAGCGTCTGTGTGACCAACTCTGGATCTCAGCTCGCGTCATGATCTCACCGTTTGTGAGTTCGAGTCCCACATCGGGCTCTGCGTTGATGGCACAGAGCCTGCTTGGGATTCTGTCTCTCCTCTCTGCTCCTTCCCTGCTTGTGCTCTCTTTCTCAAAATAAATAAACTAAAACAATTTAAAAAATAAGAAAGAAGGAAAGAAAGAAAGAAAGAAAGAAAGAAAGAAAGAAAGAAAGAAAGAAAGAAAGAAAGAAAGAAAATGGATGCTTAGAGGAATGGTAGGGCCAGGATCTGAACAAATGTAGAAACTTACATTGCTCTCTGCTTATGTATCCCCTCCATCACCCCCAGCAAGAAGCAATCGATCTGATGGGTTAGTTTTAAGAACACCCACTGGGAATCACCAATGTTTGAAAGCTCAGTGGAAGACTGGACATTTTTTTCCTTAAGTTTATTATTTTTTTAGTAATCTCTATCCCCATTGTGGGGCCCACACTCATGAACCTGAAACCAAGGGTCGCATGCTTTTTTGACTGAGCCAGCCGGGTGCCCCAAGCCTAGACATTTTTTATGACGTTAAGGGATTATTCATTTTTTTAAAGGTGTGATAGCGGTATTGCAATACTTTTCAAAAAGCTCTTCTCTTTTAGAGAAAGTTACTGAAATATTCAAGGCTGAAACAATACAATATCAGAGACTTGTTTCCAAATAATCAGTGAGGAGGGGTGCATGAGGGGATAAATGGATGAAACACTGGCTATGTGCTGATAATTGAGGCATGTGGGTGACAGGTACTTGACAATTCGTTATTCTCTGTATTTATGAACATGTTTGACAGTGTCCATAATGAAAAAGCAAACAAAAAGGTGGGCTCTGGGGTGTAGCTCTCTTGAACCAGGAAATCCCTCCTCATTCTCCCTTCTATCAGACGGCATGGGAGCTTACCAGAACTATCTGCACTGTGTTGTCTATAGTATCTATGGGCTGGGGCAGAATTCTGGTGGTCCTGGGTCCCCAGCCTCAGCAGAACCCCGAATTCTGGAGGCAGCTGTCTTTCTGACAGCCCTTTTTGTCTTCATCTCTGGCTCCCCGTCCTTCAGCCAGTCATTAAACACCAGTGCTGCCCCAACCGCCCACACTTCTACCCTGTCGGCTCCCTGGGCGATTCCATCCATGCTGGCTTTGTATCTGAACAGGCAGCTGTGACCACAACTCACAAAAGGACGTTTCCAGACGGGGTCTCTCTGCTGGGTGGCACGGACCTCTGTGAGCCTGTGTAAGCCTCGGGCAAGCTGCTGCTCTGTCCCTCTCCTCCTCCTCGTCCACGCTCCCCGGGAGCACGTCCTATGCACCATGCCTGCCTCTCTGTCCTCTCTGCACCGCCTCTACTCACCGCTCAGCTAGCAGTCTAGCTCCTGGTCACCGGCCTTGGAAGCTGCTCTCCCCACCGTCCACGGGGCCCCCTCACTGGTGCAGCCACTGGCTATTTCCCAGTACTCATCTTGCTGGACTTCTCGACGGCATCCGACGTGGCAGACAGTCCATGAACGCTACTCCCTTGGTATCCGTGACCCTGCACCTTCCTATCGCTTCTGTCCTTTCACTTTTCTCCCCTCTGAACTCCTTTGACACCCCTTGCACATCCCCCAACATGCAATCCTTGCTCCACTGCCCTCCACAGCCCGCGTACTCCCGCTGGGCCTGGAGAATGGGCCCGTGGGCCAAGTGGAGGGGAAGCAGTGGTGGGGCCAGGGTGTTGCCTGGTTCACTTGCCTACTGGAGACACTAAAGGTGACAGCAGGGACCCTGAGCCCAGGCACCAGCATTTCCAGTGCATCCTCGTCTAGGACATTGGGAGGTAACAGTGAGAAGCAGGGGTAAAACATTAATATTGGTAATACTGGTGGACCTTTATGTGTGCTTACTATGTGCTAGGCCTTTTTTTTTTTTTTTTCTTTTAAGCATCACCACGTCTAATCTTCCCCCAAGGCAGTAGGTGCTGTCATTACCCTTTTTATTGGTAAGGAAAGGAAAGCACAGAGCCAGGCTCTGAACCCAGGCCATTTGATGTCATGGCTTGACCTCCTCAGTGCCCTGCATGAAGGGGGTGCGGCAGACGCCAGGAGCCTCAAGCCAGCCTGTTTCACAGGGCTGGGCGGGGGCGGTTGGGCCTGAAAACGGAGATCTGGCGCACCGAAGAAAGGGAACAGTCTCCACCAGAGGGCTTTTCAGGGAAGGTGCTGTCCCTTCTACCTTCTTCCCGTACCGAGGCAAGCCCAGGCCCTGCGGATTTAAAATTCTGTTTCTTTCTCTGTCTTCTCACTGACACTGAAAAGTTCCTGGTCAGGGGTGTTCATCTCTTGCCTAGACTGCTGTGACAGCCTCCCAGCTAGGTCTGTCTCCACCTAGTGCCCCTCATTTTTTTTTTTTCCATTACTTATTCAAATTCAAGTGAGTTAACATATAGTGTAGTATTGATTGGTTTCAGGAGCAGAACAGTGATCGTCACTTACATATAACACCCAATGCGCATCCCAACAAATGCCCTCCTTAGTGCCCATCACCCATTTAGCCATCCCCCCACCCACCTCCCCCAAAGCAACCCTCAGTTTGCTCTCTGTACTGAAGTCTGTGCCCCTGTATTTCATGCTGCCGGTGCAGTGGCCTACTATGCACTAATCTACAGCCTAAAATCCTTCCATGGCTCCTTCTGGCCTTCAGAGTAGAGTCCAAGCTCCTCACCATGGCACAGAAAGTCCTGAGTGACCTGGCTACTGCCCGTGTCTACAGCCTTTCACCCTCTGCCTGAAACGCCGACACAAAATTTACACAAAGGGAGTATGTAAGAGACCACAGATACGAGGAAAGAGAAGCCAGGAGACAGGTAAAAGCTGTGCCAGTGGTTCAGAATGGGTGCTGGCAGGGGACAAGAAAAGCAAGAAGATACATGAAGAGAGACAGATGGAAAGACCAACAGGCTCCTGGCAATCAGGAGGCAGGCTTGGAGCCAGTCATTGCTGAAGGTGATGGGGTCAGACAGACAGTTCTGGAGCTGTGCTGGACCTGAAATGGGCCCCCTATTCCTGAATCCCATTCCAGGCAACAGGAGGCCCAGCCGTAAGGCAGTTTCTGGTTTCCCAAGTCTCTCTTACATTCTTGCAATAACTTCCCATTACTTGAGGTGGCCCGAGTGAACCCCAAGCATGAAACAATACAGATGGCAACTGAAGCCACGGATGGGGGTGTCAATCTCCCACAGAACGTGTACGGAAAGAGAAGACTGTCCAGGATGGAGCCCTAGCGAATGCTGACTCTGAAATCAAGGACGCTGAGAAAGAGAATGAGAGAGACTGGCGAGCGAAATCAGAAGAACGCCAGAAATTACTGACTCCGAAGCCCGAGCAGGAAAAGTTTCAAAGAGGAAGGAGTAGTCAACATAAAGCATGTTTCTGAGAGGTCAGGAAACATGTGTCCACTGGATTTGGCAGCCTTGAGGTGAGTCACTGGTGACCTTAGTGGGAGTCATGGCAGGTGGAGGAGGAAGCCAGGCTGGGAGGGAGTGAGGAGTGCAGTGGGCACGAGCCAGCAGGAGCTGACAGAGTCCCTGCCGCAGCCTCCGTTTTCCCCGCAGGACAAGAGGGTGGGGGAGCTTTCAGGGAGGACAGGGCTCTGGGCTAGAGAAGGGCGCACCAATAAGCGGTGAGCAGAAGGACGGCTGGCTGAGATGGGAACCCCTACACTTATAGAATCTGCACAGATGGGAGGCGTCTTCCAACCCCCCCTCCACCCCTCATTCCCTTGTGGGATCAGAGAAGCTGCTCGAAGTGCTGGCCCAAGATGTGCAGGTTCCAGGCTGGCATCAGTGGAAGGCTGGTGGTGGAGGTAGAGGGAGTTGTAAGAGGGGCTTACGTGGGCCCTGGGTGTGAAGGCAGAGATGCCATCAGAAGAGGCTGACTGATGGCCTGGGAGACCTGGCATGCTTCTGGAACATTAAGGCAGCTGAATACAGGGATCACTTGGGAGGCAATGCTGGGCGATAGAGAGCTTCAGTGCTTTCCTCCGTGGGGGGAGGGCGGGGTGGGGAGCGGCAGAAGAGGTACAGGGACTGAGAGGCAATGTCTGTGGGTGGTTTGAGGGGGCACAAAAGTCCTCGGGGGGAAGGTAGGACTTGCAGTAGAGAAGACGGTCCTGAGCTGGTGCCAGGATGAGCATATGAGGGTTGGGAATAGCAAGGATGAGGCAGGTGCAGGACCAGGGCAGGGAGAGGGTCAGGGAGGGAAAGTTTGGGGAGAAGGGTGAGGAAAGGAGTGCTGGGTTCAGGGGCACAGAGGACGCTCGGTGGTCAGAGACCTGAATGCAGGGATGGACCTTCAGGGATCCAACTTAGCTAAGGGCAGGGCAGAGCCTTCTTGCGAGCTCTGGGCAGCCAGACCAGCTGCTGGCTCACCCCTTTCTGTTCCTTTGTGCTGGGACACCCCTCCATCGGCCCTGCCCAAGGGACTGCCCCCCAGCCAGCCCGGCACCTCTTTGATGGCCGCCATGCGCACGGTCTCATAGTAGTGCAGGGGTGCATTGGGTGTGCTCATGTCGTAGCCAAAGCCTGCAACCGCCACCTCATCACAGCCGTGTAGTGCCATGGTCACTGCCACACTGCCAAGGGTCGGGATGTTCTGGAGGGGAGGGAGGAAGTGTAGAATTCAGCTGGAGGACCGAGTCAGGCTGAGACCCTTAGTGACACTCATCAGAGCTGAGTTCCATTTCTGAGGAACAAGCCCTCTGCCCCTCACCCTGCCACCCCGTCCTCCCCTCCCACAGCATCTCTGACCCAGCTCCCCTCTGCCCTCTCCCGGGGCCCCACTCTCTCACCCCGCGGCCCATGAGGCCGTTGTTGAAGGGCAGTCCGATGAGGGTGAAGGCGGCCTCCTGGATGAAATACGGGTTGAGGATGCGAATCTCAGGGGGCTCCTTGGGCACTCGAGTGGCCACAGATTTCCAGAAGCCATCCGACGCACTCTGTAGACACAGCATAAGTGGGCATGAGCTGGGCACACAGCTTGCGATGGGGCCACGTGCGTGCGTGGCCAGACCCCAAGTGTGTACAGGCAAATGAGAAACAAGGTGGGGCCTGTGTGGAATAAACACCGTGGTAGAGGGATGACCTGGTGTGTGTGTGTGTGGCCGGGGGACACGGGATGTATGACAGTCACAAGAGGAGGTGGTGGGGAACAGAGAGCACATGGTGGGGCCACGGTGTATGATAGTGGACACAGAGTGAACTGCAGGGCAGGGGCACACAGCGTGGGGCACTGGGGTGTGCTGTTCCCGTCCGAGGGGATTCTTGGATCAGCACGAAGACCCAGTGGGCCAGTTGTCCCCTGCCCTTCGCAACTAGCTGAGGGGCCCACGAGGACCCTGCCCTCTCTCTTCTATCTGCTCTGCTGGGCTCTCCTCCTTTCCCTTCTGCTGTCTCCTTGCTTTCAGTCAACTGTTCTAAAGTGAACCTGAAAAATAAGGACAGAACGTGAGCTAGTAAGGCACAGAGGAACATAGTATGCCACTGATTAGCGGCGGATGACGTTAGGCAAGTCACAAGCTCTCTGAACCTCAGTTTCTTTAACAGCAAAGTGGAGATCTCAGAGAGTGCAGTCCCATATGGGAAAGGCATCAGCTCTGAAACGCGACATCCCAGCATCCATTCCAAGGCTACACCTTCATCTCCTGACTCCCTTCTTCCAGTTCCCAGCCCTGCATTTCTGTTCAGTACACGACCCCTTCCTGGTCTAGTCCCTGAAGTAGATCACACCAGCTCTCTTGTGAGCTCCCTCAGTCCCCTGCCCCCTTGCTCTTCGATTGCCCCAGCCTAGGGAAACCCTGAACTTGGGCTCAGTCCATTCACCCACCTTTTCCACCCTTACAACTGGGCTTCAGTACTGCTGGAGAGAGTCACAGTAATCCTGCAGACTGGAGGCATTACCAAGCCATGGACTCTAACCTACTATTTCAGGGTGTTTGTTATTCGCCTAGAAAACCTAAAACAATCAACTAAACTTAGAAGGCACAGAATAATTTAGGAATGGGATCTGTACTCCAACAGAAAACAGTCACCAGATACAATACAAAGGAGATCCCATCTGCAATCCTAACAAAATCATCAAAACTGAGTAATAAATTTAACTATAATTAAAAAAAAACCCACTACAATCCTTTATCGAGAGATATAAAAAGAGGACTTGAAAAAAAATTGGAGATAAACCATGTTTTTAGACTGGAAGGCTGAATATTAACACAATGGCACACCCTCCCTGATAAATGAAGGCCTAACAGAAGTCTAAGAAAAATCCCAACAGGGCTTTTGAAATTTACCAAAAGGATTCTAAAAACCCACCCAAAATATTCAACAGGTAAAATAGCCCCCAAATTTAAAAATTAGATATTAACAGGGGTGCCTAGGTGGCTCAGTTGGTTGAGCATCCAACTCTTGACTTTAGCTCAGGTCATGATCCCTGGGTTGTGGGATCGAGCCCCCTGTCGGGCTCTGCACTGAGCCTGGAGCCTGCTTGAGATTCTCTCCCTACGCCCCCTCCCCTGCTCATTCTCTCTAAATAAACAAATAAATAAGATGTTAAGAATATATTATGAAATTGCAATTATTAAGATATGGGATACATGTATAAGAATCTGTGTGTGACACAAAGATCCGTGAAACAAGACAGCCCAGAAGTAAGCAATATATATATTTGTTATCCTCTAAAGTATGTGTATGTGTGTGTATGTGTCTCTGTGTATGTATCCTGGCACTTTGTGGTGGAATGCACACCTAGGTAGAATTCTCCGGTATTGCTATAGGAGTAAAATTGGTAGAGCCTTTCTAAAAGACGATGTGAGGGGCACCTGGGTGGCTCAGTGGGTTAGGTGGCTGACCCCTAATTTCAGCTCAGGTCATGATCTCACAGCGAGATCTCACGTTGGACGCTGTGCTGACAGTGCAGAGCCTGCTTGGGATTCTCTCTCTCCCTCTTTCTCTGTCCCTCCCCTGCTTATATGCACGCTTTTGCTCTCTCTCAAAATAAATAAAAAATAAAAGGCAATCTGACAATATGTATCAAAAGCCTCAAAGTTGTTTTTATATCCGCTGACTGCAATATTTCTCTTCTAAAAGTAGTCAGAATGGTGAAGACCTTTGGAAAAAGGTGTTTATTACAGTGTTATTCATAAAAGTGAAAAAAAAAATCCAGAGGCTTACAACAGAGGTTCGATTAAATGATACATCTGTATAACTCAATGTTATAGACATCAGAAGTATGTTTTCTAAGAATTGTGTCACTAAGATGCACTGTAACTTATTTAACCAATCCGCTGTTGCTGGACACGGACCTGGTTTCTTCTGGTTTCTCCAGATCTGCTCTGCCTTCTGTGTTCTCTCTTCTACTATCCACCCATCTTCCAAACCAGAACATCAGGAATCCACATTGAATTCTTCGTATCTTCAGCCCATCCTGGCTTACTTGGTCATCTGCTTCTTTCAATTCTATCTTCTTAGAATCCCACAGACCCAAGGTCAGATACAGTACCCAGTAGGAAAGGGAAGTGTGGACATGGGCCAGATCTTACGCAGACCTGGGGAGGAACCGCTCCTGGGAGGGCCAGGTGTGGACTGAAAGGGATGGCAGGTGCCAGCCTGTGCCAGGCCCCTGTCCCCTCTGCGGAGCCTGGCAGGCTCCAAGAGTTCTTCCCCCGGGGTTTCTGCCCGTGCCTGTCCCCCACACGTGAAGAGCAGAGGGCACAGGGACTGCTTGGGAGAGCCAGGAACAGGCACAGCCTGGGGTGTGCGAGGCTCCAGGCTAGTTTTCACAGACATTACTTGATTTGTATCTCCTCCATTCTCCCCCACTTCACAGCTACAGATCCCAAGACAAAGTAGCATGCTCAAGGTCACACAAGTGGCTGGGCCAATACTCAAACCCGAGTGTCATAAAACCAAGATGGGCGTTCTTTCTCCACGCTATTTATCACCATCACTACCATTCCCACCTCAGGAAGTCTGGGGCCTGGAGCTGAGGAGGAATGAGACCTCCCCTCTGCCTCCAGCAGCTCTGGGGTGAGTAGGGGTCACCTGGTTGGTGCCCCACATCCCATTTCACGGAGGGCAGTGGGGCCCAGAGAGGCGAGGAAATGGTCTGGCTGGATCCAACTTCAGAATCTGGCTCTCTCCGTGACACCCTCTCTGAAACGTCTGAAGCCCCATATGTGACCACTATGCAAAACTGGCAAATGAGCTTATCACCTCAAACCCTCTGTGAAAATCTGATAAAAGCTTCAGCGGGGAGGAGGAGCAGCTGACCTGGCCACTTAGGTTTGAGGGTACTGAATGTGTCACATTTACTGGGATAAGGCAAAAAGTCTCTCTCTCTCTCTCTCTCTCTCTCTCACACACACACACACACACACACACACACACACACACACACCTCTCTTTTTGACTCCCTGCTCCCATGCAGCACAGGCCCAGCTCCTGATCTTGGCCTCTGCTCCCTGCCTCAGGGGAAAAATGTAGGTCCCACAGGGACAGGAGGCCTGCACTTGGTCTCAAGTCCCAGGGAGCCCTACGTGAGAGCCCTGGGAACTGGCATACGGAACAAGTCAGTGGCTCTGTTTTATTTTTCCCCATCTGTCACTGTCCTGAGGCAGAGTCTCCTTAGGAATTTCAGGGAAAGGAGGAACAACAAGACTAAGATATGATTTGGGTATTTCGGTGTTTCCCCAGCCATAAAATATCAAGTACCAGCCTGTCTCCTAAAATAGAAGCTATGGCTTCTCTTCTCAGAAAAACATATACAGGCACATACACATTACATTTTGCAACCCTTGCAGAGGTTCACAGAATCCCCGAACTCAAGGGATCTGCTGACTTCTGATTAAGAATCTCTGGTATCGTGGGGCGCCTGGGTGGCTCAGTCGGTTGAGCGACCGACTTTGGCTCAGGTCATGATCTCACAGCTCATGAGTTCGAGCCCCGCGTGGGGCTCTGCACTGAAAGGTGAGAGCCTGGAGCCAGCTTTGGATTCTGTGTCTCCCTCTCTCTCTCTCTGCCCCTCACCCACTCGCATTCTGTCTCTGTCTCTCTCAAAAATAAATAAACTTAAAAAAAAAAAGAATCTCTGGTATCAGGATGGGTTAAATAGGTGATGGGGATTAAGGAGGGCACTTGTGATGAGCACCAGGTGCTGTATGTAAGTGATAAATCACTAAATTCTACTCCCGAAACTAAATTTACACTGTATGCTAACTGGAATTTTATCTATCTATCTGTTTTGCTTTTAGACAATAATACAGGTATTTCTGAGGTCAGTTATGATCATTTGTTCCTTATTTTTTTTTAATTTTATGTAAATCCAAGTTAGTTAACATACCACTTACATGGAACACCCAGTGTTCATCCCGACAAGTGCCCTCCTTAATGCCCATCACCCATCTAGCCCATCCCTCCTCCCACCTCCCCTCCAGCAACCCTCAGTTTGTTCTCTGTATTTAAGAGTCTCTTATGGTTTGCCTCCCTCTCTGTTTTTATCTTATTTCTCCTTCTCTTCCCCCCGTTTTGTTTCTTAAATTCCACATGAGTGAAATCATATGATATTTAGCTTTCTGACTTATTTCCCTTAGCATAATACATTCTACTTCCATCCACATTGTTGCAAATGGCAAGATTTCATTCTTTCTGAGTAATGTTCCATTGCATGCATATACCACATCTTTATCCATTCATCTGTCGATGGACATTTGGGTCCTTCCCATACTTTGGCTATTGTTGATAGTGCTGCTATAAACATTGGGATGTGTGTGCCCCTTCGAATCAGCATTTTTGTATCCTTTGGACAACCAACTGGAATTTAAATAAAAACTTGGAAAGGAAAAAAAAAATCTCGGGTATCAGGTGAGAAGGGATGAGAACCCCATACCCACCAACGTCAAGGGGGCAGGTGGAAGCAGAGGCACCTGGGGGAGACCGAGAGGAACCATGAGACAGATAGGGATGCGAGTGAAAGAGCAGGAGCCTTGGAGTCTGGAAAACCAGGGTTCGCATCCTGATTCGACACGTGTGTGACCTGGGGGCAGTCACATCATCTCTTCAAGCCTCAACTTCCTCGGGCCTAACAGGGATGACAGGACCCACTTCCCAGACTGTTGTGAGGATTGTACGAGGTGCTATGCACTTTGCAAAAGCATCTGGCACCATGTTTGGCACATAGCGCGAGCTTAGTAAGTCTTGTCTATTATGTCTGTGAGCCAGTGTCACAGAAGTGGAGAGGCAAGGAGAGGGTGTGGTCGGAAACGCCGGATGCCACGCAGGCCAGTACACAGACACACACGCGTTCACACGGGGAAGCCTGCTTTTCCCTCTGGTTCCCTGCAGGAGGGCAGTGGGCGACGGAGCCTTCCCCCACTGGATGACCCTGCCAAGCCCGGCCCCACAACGCAGCCCTGTCCCAGAAGGCTTGCCCAAATTTGGCCCCAGGCCTCTCACAGCTCATTTCCCTGCCCCACAGGACACAACACAGAGGCCTATAAAGCCAGCCCATGACGCTGGCCCCAGAATGGTCAAACCTCTCCTCAAGGCCAGCTGTGGACTGCATTCCTTGTCGAGTCCCTCCCCCTCCAGGAATGTCCCTGCCTCAGTCAAGCCTGGACCCAGCTCATGGGTGTGCAGCCGCCAGTCTCCCGCTGATGCAACAGCCAGGAGCAATGGGGAAAGCTTCTGGGAAGAAGGTGCCTCCCTGGACAGGTCTCCTTCCACAGCCCCTTCCTCCCTCTCCCTCAGGAGATGAAAGATCTGGGAGTAGAGAGGCTGACCTTGGGCTGGTGTCCCGCGGCCCAGAGCAGGATGGGCGCACTCACTCGGGCTCCCGGCTGCTATTGCCTTGGGACAGGCTACCCCCTCTCCCTGGGGTCACCCCAACAGCTACCAGGTCTGCCCACCTCCACCTTCAATTCCTTCCCTTCCCTGCACAGGTCTGACCTGCACACTCTCAGGAGGACTAGAATGTTCAGTGGCTTTCCACTGCCCACGGAGACAGCCTGTCAGGATAATTCAGCGCGTGGGTCTGGTTTTTGCTTTTGTTTTCCTAAACCAACAGGAATCTGTAACTCAGTGGAAAAGACAGGGTAGTATACAAAAACCTCAACACATGGTAGGATGATTATAATGTGAGCAAGAGCCAAAAAAGAGGCTTAGAATACCTGCTGTGCTTATTTAGAATACAGAGGAGACATACCCCGAAAATGTTCACACACATGGCATATAAAATGGGAGGGAGGGCAAGGTGACACAGGAACAGAACTAGAAGCAAAATGAAGAGCTCGAAAAGAAGCTATTTACAGATGCAGATACTTCAAAGCTAATGATTGCAAATCACAAAGATCACAAATACTTGGGTGCCTGCTAGACATAAACCATGTTCTTTTTGTGCAGACATATTCTATAGTATTCCAGACAACCAACCCTCAAAACGCAGATTACAGTCATACAAAAAGAGACCTTCAAGAGCATGTGGTCCAGTCCCCTGCTGAAGAAACCCAGGCCCAAGAGGCTTGTTTTCTTATCCAGTCTATTTCCCCTGAGGATCCACTACCACTGTTCTTCCCCAGCAACCCAAACCTAGTGATCCATCTCCCGTGACCTTGCCCTCTCCCTCCTGCCTGGGGACTAAGCAACTACCAAATCTGCAGCTTCTGCGCTGGTTCACCGTGCGACCATACGCTTCCCACCTTCAAGCTTCACCCCACCCTGCTTGCGGCCTGAGCTGCCCCAATTATTCTGCAGGTCTGTTTTTGAACCCTTAACTGCTCACTCTGTGTTCCTGGCCTATGTTTTTATCCTATCTAAGTCTTATTATCCTCGTCTATAGAGTAGGGGAAATAAGAATAGTTTCTGCTTCATGGCATTTTGGGGCTATGACAATGAAGTCACACGTGTCATATGTCTGGTGACAAGTCAGCTCTTTGGCTTCTGCTATTGTTTAGTCCACAGGATGAAGTCCGAGCTCCTTGACGTGACCTTTATACCAAAGACCCGTCACAAGACCCTTCACCGTCTGTCCTCTGCCTACTCAGCCTCATCTGCAGCCCTTGCCCCCCACATACATGCAGGCCAGCCCCATCGCTTGTGGGGCCAGGGACAAAATTTCAAATGGAAGTCCAGATACCACATGTCTGAATCTTGGATTCTAAATATTTGAGAGTTATAAATCAAGGTACCAAGCTGTTAAATAAAAATATATTCTCTTCTCCCTTGAAAAACCACCTGGGGACCCAGGTTTGAATTTAGAATCCGGCCTCCTGCAGATCTGTGCCGAGCCGTGGTGCTGTGAGGAGAGACAGCCCCAGCCCGGCTCCCTTCTCTCTCCACTCCCATCCCCACCCCACACCACGAGAAGCGTTGTGCACACGTGAGCAGACTCCCCAGCCTGCACCTCCACCTCCCTGCAAACAGCCCTCCTTGGGCTTAGGGGTCTGCACAGGGAGGTGGATTCTGTCTTTAGGAGGAAGGAAGTGGACTGACCACTGCTAGTGCAAGAAATTCTGAGGTCTCTAGCAGCTGGTAATGGTCTAGCGCTTGGGGATGCGCCTGCGGGGGGCAGCTCCCTCTTGGCCTGCTTACTCCTCTTCACTCCATGGCAGGGATGTGGCAGGAGGAGAACCAGGTGCCCTCCCGCCCCGGTACAGGGGCACTGCACTCATGTCACACACCAGTTATACTGAATTATTTTTAATTCACCAACTGTACCACACTCACTACCAGTGCTCTTCTCTGTGCCCCAAACTTCATCTACGATCTCCAAGAGGCTGAGACAGGCAGCTGGTTAGGGTCCAAGGCAAATTTACTTAAGTGTCCTGGAGGCTGAGAAATGGGGTGGCTGGACCTTCCCGCCCAAGTGGCACTTGCCCTGTGCCCAGGCCCCGTGCTCTCCCTGACGCACTCACTCCTGGGCCCTTGCCTGGCTGAATCTCGCTTCTCAGAAGGGGACCGTCACCTGCAGGGGGAGCACACTGTGTCCAGCGTCGCCACGTGTACTGTCTTGCTCGCTCCTGAGGGCAGTCTGACAGGGAGCCACACGGGGAAGCTTTTCCTGTCCCCACTGTACAGAAGAGGAAAAACGAACCCCGAAGACATGGGCTGAGGCAGAGGAATCATCGTTCCCAACACCGAACCCAGCACTGCTTTGCCAACCTTGCCCGCACCAAAGGAGTATGGGGGGGGGGGGGCGGCCGTGAGGACGGCTGTGAGGACAGCCATGAGGACAGCACTCCTTCACGTCACCGAACTATCATTTACATAATAGACCCCTCAGGTTATATTTGGGTTTGGCCATTATTAAATAACACTCTAATAACAATCTTTGTGTGCCGATCTGTCCTTCCTTTGGGTAATGGCTATTGGTGCCAAATGTCATTTCCTTTCCAAAAATCTTGTCCCCATTTATACTCCGACCAGTAGCCTCTGAGAGCACCTGTCACTGAACTCTTGCCAGAATCACGTATGATCATTTAAACATGTTCTTTAAAGATGTGGTGGGTGATAATGGCATCCTGTTGTCTACACATGAATTTCTCTGACTGCCAGAAGGTTAAACATATTTTTGTTACTAGTTATATTTCCTTCTGTGTGATCTGCTCAGTCTCCTGCCCTTTATCTGCTGGGGTCCTAATGGTTTTCTTGTCAACTTTCATAACAATAACCATTTGTCTGTCATATTTCCCAAACACACTTTCCAAGGCTCTGTGGCATCCAGTCTCTTCATTGTTGTGAATTCAGTTTAAATTTTCATATATTATCAAGTCTCATTTCTCCTAGCGCGTCCACCCCTTGAAAGTTCTTTTCCCTCCGGGGATGTGATTTCTATTCTACTTACTTCAAAGTTCCCTTTGGTTGTATTTTTATATTTTACTTTTTAGTCCATTTGGAATTTATCTTGATGTGTGCTTTGAGGAGAGGGTCAAAAAAACCGTTTTGAAAGCTATATTTGGAAAAAGCAATGGACAGAAATAGGAGTCGGCTTGGGGCCGACTTCATGAGGTTGACAGACAACTGAAAGAGGCAAAGCGCCAGGCACCATGCAGTTCTCATTTTTTTTATCAAGGACAGTGATCTTGACCTGCAAAAAGAAGATCAAACATGGCTAAAGGAAAGAGAGGCCCCAGAGAAGCAAGAGGAGAGCAAGGGTCTGGATCTAAAAGAACAACCTCCCAGGGCCATGAAAGGGGGAGGCAGCCCAGCCAAGAGGAAAGAGTCCTGACTGAGGGTCAGAAGACTTGGGTTGGAATCCTGACTCTTCCAGAGGTTCCTGCCTTACTCTGGGCCTCAGTTTCCACATGTATTTATTCATTTATGTGTGGCCAACTGTGTTTAAGACATTGCTGGAGGCGATGGACTTACAGAGACAAACCTCCTGGTCCCGGTCCTCTGGGGGCTTGTAAGAGTTGGCAGGGCAGTGACCCCTCAGGCGTAACAGAGGGAGGAGTGTTTCGGTGGGGACTCTGAAGAGAGGCATCTATGACAGCCTCACGAAGGGGAGCAGGTGAGGCGAGGAGGTGGGATATAGGATCTCTCTATTCCGGCACAGCCAGAGTGGAGGGTGTATGTTGGGTGCAAGAAAGAGGGGCAAGGACAAGGAACGGGTCGGCAGGGGCCAGGTCATGGGCGCTATGCCACAGAGCCTGGTTTTATCCTGCAGGCCAGTGGTTCTCACAGCTGAGCCTGTATCCAAACCTCCTGGAGGGCTCATTACAACAGACGGCTGGGCCTGCCCTCAGAGGTTCTCATTCACCAGGCCAAAGGTGGGGCTCCAAATGCATTTCGGACAAGTTTCTAGGTGATACCCATGTGTGGGCATAAGAAGGCCCTTTGAGGGTGGCAACATGTAGGCAAAGGGAACCATTAAGCAGGAGAAGGAACCAACCAGAGGGACACTTGAGGAGGATTCTTTTGGACACAGATTTGGAGAACAGACTGGAGGGTGACTGGACTGAAGGCAGGGAGATAGGAAGCTGCTGAAATAAGGCAAGTGAGGTTATTTTTAAAGGGGGGAAATCCCAGATTTGGAGACTGAATGAATACAGAAGGCAAAGGAGAAGGAGGAATGAAGCATGCCTCCCAGGAGTTTGGCCACGAGCCTGTAAGACCAGGGACTATCCCCGCAACTCGGTACTGTGCCCGGTTCACAGCAAATGCTCGCTGGGTATCTGCTGACAAGTTGTTCCTTTAAAGGGAGGCAGAGGTTGAGTCCACTGGATTTGGAATCAGGTCGCTGCCAGCAGAGAGACAGGTCTGGAAGCTGGACTGGAGAGGGTGGGGAAATAGAAGGGGAAGACATGGACAGGCATCGTGGAGAGGTAATGACTCTTTCTGGAAACCTGAAAAGGAAGGAAAGACAGAGGAGGAACACAAAGCAAAGAGGGCTTTCACTTTTAAGGTGAGAGAGACCTGAACAAAATTACGTGTGTGAGAGGAGGATCCAGTAAGAAGTGAGAAAAGAAGTAAAGGAAGATAGTTCCTGGGGAGGCGGGACAAGACGGCATCCAGAACCTGGGAGAAAAGTGACCTTGGATGCGAGAGGCACAGAAAGCATAGTGAGGGAAGCCGGGATGGATGGGGAGGCAGGTAACTTCATACACTGGAGGCTGGGAAGTCCAGAGTTCTTGATTGCTGACCACCTTTATTCTCCCTGTGGAGTAGGGTGTGAGACTTCGGCTTAGGACAGGGATGGAGGTGTAGTGGAACTGAAGACGGTGGTGAGTAGGCTCCGAGAGGAACGACGGCCAGGGACAGGACACAGGGGTGGCAAGTGGCATCAAGATGCTGGTAAGGTGGGGCACCTGGGTGGCTCAGTCAGTTAAGCAGCCAACTTCGGCTCAGGTCATGATCTCACAGTTCGTGAGTTGGAGCTCTGCATCGGGCTCTACACAGACAGCGTGGAGCCTGCTTGGGATTCTCTCTCTCCCTCCCTCTCGGCCCCTCCCCAACTTGTGCTCTCTCAAAACAAATAAACTTTTAAAAAAAGACGCCGGTAAGGTAACACCACTATGTCAGCTCAAGTTTCTCTCCATGGGGACTCCCTGGCAGTGGACTGGCTGGACGAGATAGTCGTGGGGAGGGGGAGTTGTCAGGCCAGGGAGACAGCACATGAAGCCTGGGGCTGCGTGTGATTTTGGTGATTGATTGGAATTGGCTGAATGAATGAATGAATGAATGAGTGTTACATGTTATGATTACACAAGATACCTCCAAATGCAACCCTCCCACTTACTATTACTTGTCGCCTGGCCTTGTAGGGTTGTTGACATGTCTGGCTGATGCACTGCTTGTAAATCGTGTGGCCCAGAGCCTGGGGTGTGGAAGAGCTCAGTAAACGGCAGCTCTTATTCTCGTGGGCCGTGACAGGTGGGAGCTGATTGATGGAGGATTCTATGCAGCAGGGCGATGTGGCTGAGCTTATTTCTTAGGAAGACCCCTGAAGCAGTCAGAGCTGGGTATGACTTCAGTTCTTCCACTCAGCTAGCTGTATGAGCTGGAGCAAGCAACTCATCCTCCCTGTGCCTCAGTTTCCCAATCCCCCAAATGGGGGCAGTAACAGAACTGATCTAATAGGATTGTTACGAGAATAAATTCAAAGGAGGCTGGCAAACTGGAGAGCGTAACACGTGACAGCTGTGACAAGGGTGGCGGAAGCCGGAGGAGGCAGAGGAAGAGGAGAAAGGAGGACGAGGAGAGAGGCAGGAAGAGGGGAGAAGAGAAGGTGGCACAGTGATCATACTGATTATGAGGCTCAGTAACCAAGAGGTCACCGATGACAGTGACGAGAGGAGCAGGGGGTGAGACGGCATGAACCCCAATCCCTCAGCACTTTCTGTCTGCGCGCAGAGGAATAGCAGTTAGCATGTGGCCGAGGGGCCGAGCATGGAGGCCTCCTGGCCCTCAGGGCAGAAGAAGAATGAGCCACCAGAGCTGGCTGCAAAGGAAACAGTGTCCCAGGAGAGCTTGTCTCTGAGGCCTGGCGGGGAGATGGTTGCTGGTTCAGCAGAAGCCTAGTCACAGCAGGAGGAAGCCACGCTGCGTGCCAGCCTCAGCACCCTTTCCAGGTGCCCTGTGCGGAGTCGCCCCTGACGTGAGGTGATGTCCACACTGAGCTCCTAAGGCTCGGCATCCCTCCCAGGTCTGGAACAGCATACAGGCTTAGGTGCAGATGGACATTCAGTCCCCATCTCGGGCCCAGTCCAATACGGCCTCATAGGCAGGGACCTGGTGGCCCTGTTTGCCCTGTGGATTTCCTAGACTATTAGCCCACCCCTGCTGTCTCTCCCAGGAGGCCCTGCGTCTCCTGCCTCAAGGCCTGGCCTCTGACCCCTGCTTTAGGTCATCTCCTAGGTCAGACCCTACAGCCTAGACAGACAATGCTTCATTCCCTAGTGCAACTGGGCTTTTCTACTGGCACCAATAATTAATAGATAGATAGATAGATAGATAGATAGATAGAAGTAGCATTAATCATTGCTACAGATAGCACTTGCTAAGTGTCGAGCACCAGGTCAGGTGCTTCTATATTTTATCTGGTTAAATATTTAAAACAACCCTGAACAATGGGAAGGATTACTCCTGTTTTATGGATAAGACTAAATCTAAGGGGCCTGGGTAATTTGCCTAAGGTAACCCAGCTAATCCTTTGCCTAAGGATCTAAATTTAAACCCAAGTCTATATGACTCCAAGGCCTGATCTGCTTTCCCCTCTTAAGCCATGTTGTCTTCCCAAATTCTGGATCCCAGTCCTCTCTTGTGCATGAATGCGGGACCCTGGCTGGCCTTAGGCCCCTCCCCCCTTCCCAAGGCCTGAGCTACAGCTGGGAGGTTGGGCCTGTGTCCAGGCTGTCCAGGGGCCAACCCCCTAGCCCATCCTCTGTCCCCCTCCTGGGCTGGAACCACACCCATTCCAGCCCAACCTAGGTCTCAGGGCCTCGCTGAACTGACAACCAGTCAGAGGCCCTGCAGCAATGAGGCCAGCTTTCCAGTTTCAGGACTGAGGAGGGGGACGGGGAGGAGGTGGCCAAAGGGATTAGGAAGGCAGTTCCTTTCTGGGTTACCGGGCATTCTGGGGCATGGGAAAGGGAGGCTGGTGGAGGCAGGAAGAATGGGGCCTGAGTGACTGCCTCTCACATGCCCTGTCCTCTCCAGACCCCACAGACAATGGACGGAGCACCTCCAGCCTTCATCAAGCATCAGGAGGGTGCTCAGTGACAGCACCTACTACATCGCATTACAACTCTAGTTTCGGGCCTGTTCCCACTAGACCGTGAGAGACAGGGAGCAGCATGGTGTCAGCACACAGGACACCTCAGTGACGCCTGGCAAATGAGCGCGTGGCGAGATGGAGTGAGGTGTGCCTCTGAACATTTCACAAGAGCTGGAGGCTGCCCTGTCCCACCATGGCCTGACATACACCTGCACCTCCGTGTCTCCAGACCTCATCTTCCCCACTCAACAGTCCACTGGTGTTCCTCTGAGCTGCCCTGAGCATGGCCTGCTGGGAACTCCTCCAAGCTTGCTGGCTGGCTCAGGGCTCCTGCAGGCTGGGAGATAACGAGCCTTGTGGTAACTTGTCTGGAACTTGTAGTGCAACTGTCCAGTGAATGAGGGAACTAAATGGCCACAAACGGTGACAAGAGAAGTTCCCATATGGATGAAGACAGTATGGCCAGCTTTAGCACAGGCTGTCTTCTGGGTTGTCCAGTCTTCCTTTCCGGTCTTTCCTCTCTCCAGACCCCATCATGACTCCTGGGTACCAGAAAGTTCCACCCACTGAGCAACTTGTTCACATAGCAAGCGGCAGGCAGCAGCCGTGACCGAGGCCTGACACTTGTTCCAGCACTGCCCAGCCAGGCCTTGGCTCCTAAATGCAGAGCTGCCTCCTGCCAGAATTCTACAGGTGAGGCTCCCGGCAGGTGCAGAGAGTTCCCCAGTAGCCCAGAAGCTGCATGGCTGGAAACATTGCTTCAGGAGCAGGACAAGCCTGTGGTTGGCACCAGATGGGGAGGCCCTGGAGAAGCAGCCTCTCCCACATTTACCTGGGTCTCAGATGCCAGAGAAGTGGAGTAGCGTGTGGGAGAGGTCCTGTGAACTCATCGGCCCTGGGCTTGGAGTAGGGACGGGTTCTAAAGGACAGGCTTCTTGGGTCACCAGGAAGTGCTAGGGCGGGTGAAGCCATGGGCACTGCTGGCCTCCTCTGGCAGCTCACTCTAAAGGCCCAAATTATCTTTGACTTTGGAGCCAGGGAAGGATCACAGAACTTCAAAGGACTCCTCCCTGTCCCTTCTCTCTTCTCACTCACCCCTACCAACCCTGGGAATGAGTTCTCACTAACACAAGGCCAGTCCTACATCTCCAGGCACGGCCAGGCCAGGTCAGGACACAGACATCCACCAGAGTGACCATGAGCCTGAGCACAGCCCACACTTCCTCATCCCAACTGCTCTAGTATCTTGGATCAGACTGCAGCCTGGGCCAGGCAAGGTGGTAAGCTCCTCAGAGTCTTCCTGGGAACAGTGAGGCCCTAAGTGGCTAGAGTACAGTGAGTCTCTAATTGGCTGCCTTCCTTTTCTTCTTTCTTTCCTTACTTCTGTGGATGAACTATAAAAGCCTTGAATTAACTGACCTTGTTGTTCTCGGAAGGAACATGTAAAAACAACCCACCTGGCTGCCCTGACCCACCTCCTTCGCCTGGCCTCCTGGTCTGCTCAGCAGGAAGCAGGATCTGGTATTTGAGCCAATTCCAGATCATTTATGATGACTGCGCATTGAGGGGTTAAAAAAAAAAGCCAGTGGGATCAGGGCCCTGCCCTCCAGGAGCTCCTGTGACAGGTGTCCATGGGCAGAGGAAAGGATGTGCCAGGAGGGGGTGGGCAGATGGTCAGAGGCCAGGGTGGGAAAGCAGCCCCCAGCTGCCCTGGAGTTCACCAAGGTGAACCAATTCCCTCCCGTTTCCCCTTAGAAGTGCCTACCTGTGACCCCAATTCTGTTGCCTTCAAGGCAAAGAGAAGGGCTCTCAGGACACTAATATCCAAGCCATGGTTCTAAAAACAGAGGGGTGCTCCTTCAGCCCCATTCTCTGCCTGGTTTGCATGGGCAGTGGGCCTTCTTGGAGCTGGAGCCGGCGCCGGCTGAAGCCAACCCCTTCCTCCCCTTTGGGGAGCCAGGCTAAACCCAGGGGAGCCTGCCTGTCTCATTCAGCTTCCCCTTCCCCACTGTCCCACCTACCTGAATTTCTGGACCTGACTTCTGTCTTCTCTCTCGCTTGCTACCTACTTGACACTGCCTGCACTTGGCCTTGCTTGGGAAAGGGCTGTGGAGTTAAACCAAATTGCACTGAGACCTCCATAGGAAGGTTAAGCTGTTCCCACCTCCCAACTTGCCTCTAAACCTCCAGAAAGAACAACTAGGTATGCGGAGGCCATCTGTCATCATTCTCCTCGCATAAGAGGCTTGGGTATTGGAAGACGAATGGCCTGAACTCTGCAGTACTCCTCCCCTGGGGTGGCTGGTGATAGCCGGTTGAGGGGAGAGGGGGGAACGGGCCTGGACAAGTTGGCAGGCATCCCTGTAGGTCCCGAGCTGTGAATGGAGGACTCAGGAGGGGATTCCGTGGGTGGTCCACCAAAAGAAGCAGTCACCCTACTTGGCCACACAATCCCCTAGAGAAACGGGCCTGGGGCCTAGTCTGCCTAGGACAAGGAGTACAGAATCTGATCATTCCTGGAGTAGAACCAGACTCAGTGGCAGCTGGGGATCTAACTGCAGGTCAGCAGTACAAGTACAAAGCAGAGAGAGGTGGGACTTATGGGCTTGGGAACTGGCACCCTCAAGCTCACTGAGGGGTCTGCTGTCCCTGCAGAATGGCCCCAGGGTCCAAATAAGGCCTTCCTCCCTTGGCTGGGAATGAGGGTGGATCCACATGAGAGTCAGAGTGTGAGGGGGCTTGGGGAGGCCACTACAAGGGCAGGGCAGGGCAGGGCAGGAGAGGATGAATATTAGGAGTGATGCTGGGGCTAGCCAGAAAAAAGCGTTCCTTCCAGGGGGTCCTAAGGCCAGGGAAGGGCCTGCAGGGAATGCTGGAGAGGGACTCTGAGTCTGGCTGAGAAAGAACTCACAGGCTGACCTGGAAGCCAGGCAAGGCCAGGGCAAAAGGGGAAGGAGCTGGCGTATGGGAGCTTACCACTCTCTCCTTGTAGACAATGTACTTCAACCACTTGAAGTCCTGCCACTTGAAGCCAGCGAGGACAAAGAGAGAATCACGTTCGTATTGTTCGGGCCGCTGCATGGCGCCCTCAGGGTAGGTGATGCGCAGTGTAGTTTTGCTGCCCACGTCCTTTTCAAAGCCTTTCACGGGTGCTGAGTTCAGTCTACAGAGAGCAGGCCCAGTCAGAGCCTGCCTTGAGCTCACTGCATGTAGTCTGTGGGCTTGTGTTTGGGAGGTACTATGACCCCGGAATTCCCCAGGGGCAGAAAATGGGGAGCCAGGTCACCTGGAGTCACCTAGCTTTTGGAGCCCTTCAAGCCAGGGTCCTTCTTGAGGCTTCTGCTGACCTTAGCCCAACTGGCCAGATGGCCAGATGGTTCTCAATGGACTCAGGGACCAGGGTTTGGGCCAGGACACTCAGGTGCCTGAGGCACTGCTTTGGGGAGCTCACCTGACCACAATGTCATAGTCATCAATGCGTGACCCCAGAGACTTGTTGGCAAGGACACCTCCATTGCCCACGATGATGCAGCGGCGACAGCTGAGGCTGAGGGGAGAGAGGCAGAGGTCTCTGAAGAGCTGTCCGCTAGGTCTCCTTCTCCCTACCCCTTTGGCCCTTAGCCCCATGCTTTTGGCCGTGTGCAGGCTGGAATGGGGGAAGAGCAATGGGCTTCTGGCAGCATTCTGAGGCCAAAGGCATACTGTGGGTAGTTAGGTCACTCGCGACTCTCTGACATACCTAGTCCCAGATACTCTCCAGGAAAGCGTGGGTGTGGAAGGGGCAAGGGCACTAGTTCTGGGGTGGTGAGGAAGGAGCCTCTGGTAAGATGGCCTTCTAGGCTAAAGATTCCCCAAGGGTTAGTGGAGTTCAGGAGAGAGGGCAAAGTGTGCTGAGTTTGAAGGCTGTGCCAGAAAAGCAAGCAGAGAGGACAGGCCTGGGGGCACCAGGACCCATGGCTGGGCTTATTTTCAACTTAGAAGCCCCCATGCTTCCAGTAGCCACCAGAGAGCCCTATGCATTTTGCTTCCCCCACCTGGGGCTTCCCTCACCCAGGGCCCACTGGCTTCAGCACTGTCACCGCCCCCTGCATTTAAGCCATGGCATCTTCCGCTACCAACGCCACCCAGGCCCTCAGACCTCTGATGGCTGAGGACTGAAATATCTTGCCAAGTGCTTTCAGTCCATGGGGTGCAGGCCCGCTGGAGGGCCTCGCTTATCTGCTCACCACCCCCAGCATATGTGCTGTGCCTGCATGTGAGGACACGATACCCAGGGAAGTCTGGCTGGACCTCAACACCTCTGCACATGCCAGGCAACTGAGGGCAGGAGGCTGGGTAGCAAGTGGCTCACCTGTCCAAGGCAGGGGTCAGGCGGTACTCTTTGGTGACTGACAGGATGGCTTTGATCAGATTGTCTGTGGACAGAGGAGGGAGGTTATTGTTAGAGGGTCACTGACGTCCCCATGAAGTGTTTGTGAATGACGTTGGAAGCACATGCTACTGCGTAGGTTGGAGGTGGATAGGAAGGTGGGGAGAGGGGACTCTGGGCACAAGGTTGGGCTGGGCCACTGGCCTAGCTTTCTCCCTGATGAACAAGATGGAGGCAGGGGTACAGGCAGGGACACTCAGCTCTGCCTGGAGCCGGTCCCCAGCGCTGGCATGCAGTTCCTCCCCTCAGGACTCCCCAGCCCTTCCTGGGAAGTCTCCTCTGGCTTTCAAAGGCTCTGCAGTCAGGTCCCAGGACATCCCCAAGCCCAGGACCTGCTCAGAGACAGAGTACACGCTGGACTCACCTCTGTGCCCTGACTGAGCAGACACCAGAGAGCAAATGAGGAGACCACCAACGCTGAAGAGCTCAAGTCTGCCCAGCCAGCTCCCGACTCAGACCCCTTTGCCTCACCCTCTGATATGGTCTTCCCCTCACTTCTCCCCCAGTACTGCCCATCTCCAACCTTGGTCTTGGTGGGCTGTCTCTTCCTACTTATCTTCCCTCTTCAACCTCTGAGGCCTGACATCTGCCCATCTGCACTCCACTCAGGCTGCCCCCAGCAAGGGCCCAGGACCTCTGTGTTCTCAGATCCTGTGACCACTATTCAGATCTCATTCTTCTTGGCCTCTCACTGGCTTTGGCCATGGTCATTGCTCTCCTTTCAAACTCTAGCATAATGAGAACATTATAATATACTGTATAATGATACTGGCTTTGGAGTCCAATCCTGGCTTGTGCTACTTCAGGGCTCCGTGACCTTAGATAAATCACTTACTTTCTGTGTGCTTTAGTTCCCCATCTTTCAAACGAAGATGGTAATTCCTACTCTGCAGAGTCATTAGGAAGATAAAAAGATAATGTGCACAGAGATCTAAAGATAAAGTAAGTAAATCGGTACAACCGTGGTGAAGACCATCTTAATAACATTAAGCAAAGATGTAGATGTGCACAGACTAAGATCTTGCAGCTCTCCTCCTAGGTAGATAGCATCAGAACACTCGCTCATTTGTTTAAGGAAACCTGTACGAGAAGGTTCACTGCAGAACTGTTTGTAATAGCAAAATGTGGGAAGCAACTGAAAAGCCCGACAAAGGAAAACAGATTAAACATGGTACACAGAATACTACCCAGCAGTAAAAATACATAAACCAGTGACCTTTGGCTTTGGGTACTCATACAGATATGCCTGTAAAGCATAAGCAAAAAAGTCAATTTGAAACACACACACACACACACATATACACACACACACACACACACACACACAACACAGAGTATTATTTGTAAAGTGTAAAAACATGCAAAAACGATATCAGATTTTCAATGGATATATAAATATGTCACAAAAATAGATAAAGAGGCATTGAAACGATAACCCCCAAACCAGGATAATGGTCTCCTGGAGAAGGAGGAGAATGGAATGGGAAGGGATACACAGAGCTTTAATTGCATCTCCTGTTTTATTTCTTAAGCTGGGTACACATTGCAATGTATTCACCTTTATTCTTTTCTATATGCCTGAAATATTCCATGTAAAGAAAGGATGCCTCCTGACTTAAAGAAAACAACTCCATAATTTTTTTTTAAAAGATGGGGTGGACAACACTGTCAGATGCAGCCAAGAGGTCAAGTTAGGAACTGAACAGTATCCTTTGGATTTCCCGGGGGGCACTGAGCAGTTTCACTGGAATGATGGAGGAGAAGAGAGTGCTCCAGAGTAAAGGGTGAGAAAGAAGCAGTGAGCACAGTTAATCTTCCCAGGAGGTGAAGGAGAATGGGTAAGGAAATGAACCTTTAAGGAGTGTTCTATACTAAGTGCCTTCAGATGTACGTTATGGAGGGCTTCAGGGAAGGCCACAGACACCCTCCTTTTCCCACTTCCCATTTGACCTCTAAGGAAAAGCATATTGCTACTAATTGCCCAAGGTCAAGGTATGGCTTGGGTTTTTGTTTTCTAGGAGGGGACCTTAGCAGAAAGGGTATAAATTAGCAGGTGCTCTCTTGTTGCTGGCCGATGGGCTATGGACCAGCCTTTCCAGGCCTTCATAGCTTTGTAGGATTGGAGTCTTGAGTGAGGATTTGGGAGAAAAGTAGGCTGCTTAGCTACCTGTACCCAGCAAAAAGGAGTTCTTCACATGGTTCAGCCCTACCCATTAGATTTGCCCTTGGGGATCTGAGGTCAATACTCCCATTCTAGAGTGTCCTCCTGCTGGTCACTGTCTTCTTTTCAGGAAGGTGTGGACTGGCTGAGTAGAGGACTCAGGTATTTTTAAGTCCCCTGGCCAAATGATATCATCCCTTCAACAGTTATCTTATTTAATTCTGACCACAACCTAATACAATAGTATTATTTTCTCCATTTAACTGAGGAAGAAATTAAAGCACAGACAGGTGAAGTAACCTGTCCAAAGTCACAGCTGATAAAGAAGTAGTACTGAGATCTGATCCTTGAATGTCTGATCCTAAAGCCCAAACTCAACCATGCCATGAAATAGTACAGGAACTTGACAAGGCATCAGAACCACTAAACGGTCAGAGGTGGGAAAGTCAGGAGGGAATTGCATGAGCGAAGTCCCTAAGGCAATGGAAGGGGACAGTTCTGAGGGCACTGGGGGGACGTCAGCCTTGGACAGGGTAAGAAAGAACTGAAAGGGAGACCAGGGTAAAGAGGGGATGATGGAGGAGCCTGGGCGACTTCCTGGGGGATGGCCTCTGTCTTCTCAGGGATTTCCCCCTCGTACCTGATCCTCCGGGATGGATCTCCCTGACGTCCTTTCCTGTGATCTCTTCCCCCTTCAGAGCCATTACTGTCCTGCGCTCTAAGTATCTGTGTCTCTACCAGACTGGAGCTTTTTTATGGAGAAGGATGGTACTGTCCATTCCACTGTTGTATACCTGGCCCTGGCCAAGTGGTGGGCTCTGAGTAAACGAAGAGTGAAGCAAGAAAAAGAAAGGAAGGGAAAAATGGAAGGAGAGGGGTGGATCCCCAGCATGGGGACTTCTGAGGGTACAGCCCTATCCTGAGTGCAGGGAGACAGACTGAGGGATGAGATGTTAATGTAGAGTGGGCCAGGGTTCCCAACGTACCTTGACCTTTGATCCCAAAAGGCGGCACAAATTCCCGAATCCTAGCCCACTTGCGGAAAGAGTCATCCAGGAACATGGGTGCTGGCTTGGAGAACCTGGAATACAACAGGGCTGTTGAGGATCCCCAAATGCAATAAGCTGGGGTATGGACTGGCTCTTCAGTACATCTGTCTTGGCAACGGATCTGCCGGGAGGACCTTGACACTCCAGCACACCCTCCCTGCCCCCGGTCAGTGGGTAGCTGCTGACATAGCTTGTCCAGTGGAACCTGAGTTCGAGGGGGCAGTCTCTACGTGGCCAGCCACAGGGGTGGAGAGGCAAGATCCACTTGCCCTGGATGGAACTGCAGCACGCCAGAAGCTCTCTAGCAGGCGACCCAGGCATGCACCCCACCAGTCGCTGCAGCCCATGCTGTTCCTGCGGTCTGGGAACACGGAGATGACACACTGGCCACGTGAGCAGAAAGATACCCGAAGACAGCCAGTGCATGGAGACAAGAGTTTTGGAGAGAATTCTGGGAGGTGGACTACCCAGGGTGAGGAGGGAGAATTCACAGTGAAGACGAAGAAGAGCCGCAGGAGACAGACGTTTGGTCGAGAAGAGAAAAATGGGAGCGTCCCATGGCTGAGAGGCAGGGCTGAGCGGAGGCCTCAGACAGGTAGGAGCCTGAGCACCTCTGCTGGCAGAGACCAGGAGGGAAGGCTAAGCTCCTCAGGAGGTGAGGGAGGGACACTAAACACAAGGGGGGGTGGTAATGTGGGCCTGGAGGAAAGATGGGGGGGAAACAGGGGGAGAAGGAAGGATGAGGTGATGCTGAGTTGAGAAGGGAAAAGAACATTTCGCTTCTCTTGGGAAAGCCCAAGGAGTGGGCAGGCCGTGGTGCAGGCTTTCGGGGGTGGGGGTGGTGGGGCAAAGTCAGAAGGGATGCAGAAGGCAGTGAGGACAGAGGGAAAAGCTACAGGAGAAACCGAGCTCTTTGGGGATGCTTGGACAACACAACCTCACGTGGAACCAAGCACCCTGGCTCTAAGACCTTTCTCAGGGCACCTGGCAGCCTGGAAGACGGCCAGTACCTGGTCATCTACTGTGTGTTGATTCTCGCTGTGGGGCCTGCTTGGGGCCTTGCTGGCCAAGAATGAATGTGTGGAGGCCTAGGCCTGGGCTCCGTCTCTGTATTTCTAACTCAGTCTGAATCAGCCACTGAAAACCTGAAGACTAGAGGAGAGGCCCTCTTAGCCTGGGAGGTAGCCTTCTGAACGTACTCCAACTCAAGCAAACCTTTCTCACTTCCATCATCACTGACCACTATAATCAGCCTACCCAGGAGGAATAATACCAGTAATCACTTGGACGTCTAATATTATTACAGATTTTGAAGTGAACTTGAAAGAGGCAGAAAACTTTCAATCCTGCTCCCTGTCCCATTACTCATGGCTGGAAAGACGTTGTCAACACTCGACAGCACGGACAGGCCATTCCTGCTGAACAGCCTGCCTCTGGACTTCTGAGTCAGCACACTTCCCTTCTGTGTACAAGGATCATGTATGTCTCTCATACCCAGTATATCAAATCCAAGTACATTAACATATTTGATGTTTCACCAGAGGCACCGAGGATCCTGGCCACAGCCTATATGAAACAGCAAAGGAAACAAGGTCCCTGGATAAGCCTGGAGCGAGAACCTCTCCTCCTCTGTCAGGAGCTTATAAAATGTTTGCAGGGGCGCCTGGGTGACTCAGTTGGTTAAGCGGCTGGCTCTTGGTTTCAGCTCAGGTCATGATCTCACAGGTTTGGGAGTTTGAGCCCTGCGTCGGCCTCCTCACTGCTTGGGATTCTCTCTTTCTCTCTCTCTCTCTCTGCCCCTTCCCTGCTTGTTCTCTCTCTCTCTCTCAAAATAAATAAACTTTTTTAAAAAGCTGGAACAAAGTCTTTGCAAAGTTTCTCAGTCAGGCTTGGACAGGCTTTATCTGCTTCCCAATATGTACTGGACATCATATGCTAATAAAATCTTCTAAAGTCTTACCAATGTTCTCAACATATTTTTTCCTTTGCTCTCTTTTCTTCCTGAGAAAGCGCATTTTGTTAATTTTTACTTTAAAAAAAAACTTATTTTCATTGTAGCTTGTAATATATGCTAATTATGGGGAAAATACTGACAGGTGCACACACATAAACAAACAAACAAACAAATAAATAAATAAAGCCCATAATCCTAAAACACAAAGGCAACTAACCTTATGGTATATATCTGTACTGATTTTCCTTTTCCCATATTATTTCTTAAACTATTCTGTAGACTACTTTTTTCACTTTCTTTTTTTCAATTAAAAAAAATTTTTTTAATGTTTGTTTATTTTTGAGAAAGAGACACACACACAGAGTGCAAGCAGGGGGAGGGGCAGAGACAGAGGGAGACACCAAATCTGAAACAGGCTCCAGGCTCTGAGCTGTCAGCACAGAGCCTGATGTGGGGCTTGAATGCAAGGACTGTGAGATCATGACTTGAGCTGAAGTCGGATGCTTAACCGACTGAGCCACACAGGCACCTCTTTTTCACTAATAATGAAAACATTGCTGTGGAAATGGACACAACATTCTCATAATACACAAAGGCTAGATCAAACAACAGAAACAATAAGCTGCTGGTCACCTGACACAAGTTGGCCCCCAACAATTGAATGTACAGGATACACAAATGAAAATATGACCAAAAAAGCAGAAGTTGCAACATTAGTGTTCTAGCCTGAATGTCTGTGTTCCCTCAAGTTTGTATGTTGAAATTTCATTCCCAGTGTGATGGTACTTGGACGCGGGGGCCTTTGGGAGGTAATTAGGGCATGAGAATAGAGGCTTTATGAGTGGGATTAGTGCCTTTCTAAGAAGAGGCCAGAGAGTTAACTAGCTCTCTTTCCCCCATAGGAGGGTACAAGGAGAAGTCAGCCATGTGAACCCTAAGATGCCTCTCACCAGAACTCGACCTTGCTGGCACCATGCTCTCTCCGACTTCCAGCCTCCAGAACTGTGAGAAATACATTGCTGTTGAGAAGCCACCCAATTTACAGTAGTTTGTTACAGCAACTAGAGCTAAGTAAGTAATGAACAAAAAAAATTCACAAGAGAGATCCTGGCAAAAAGCATTAAATGGGTCTGGTAAGTGTTTTTTAAAAATCTTTGCCTCTAGGGGTGCTTGCATAGCTCAGCTGGTTAAGCGGCTGACTCTTGATTTCGGCTCAGGTCACGATCTCACGGTTCATGGGTTCAAGCCCTTGCATTGGGCTCTGTGCTGACAATGCAGAACCTGCTTGGGATTCTCTCTCCTTCTCTCTCTGCCCCTCCCCTGCTTGTGCACTCGCTTGCGTTCTCTTTCTAAAAATAAATAACTAAATAACTAAATAACCTATTTATTTCTGGTTTTTAAAGACTGTCCATCTCACCTTGTTCTTTTATTGGGTCTTTCTGTTTTAGGTGCTTATTTTGTAGACCCTCTTTATTCCTTGACGGATCAAGCCAGACTCCTCTAACATTTCCTTCTGCTACTTGGGTGCACCTTTGTGCAAAGGGTAGTCTTTTTTCCTGCTCTGGATATATTTAAAAAACTTTTTATTATGGGAAATTTCAAACATGCACACAAGTTGAGAAACAAACAGTGAACCCCCACGGACCTATTACTCAGATGCGGCAATTATCAGTCATGATCAATTTTGTTTCCCTTCTACCCCATCTACTCTCTCTGTGTGTTATTTTGGAAACTCTCAGAAATTATACCATTTAATCCATAAAATACCTTAGCATTAATTTCTAGAAGATAAGGACATCTTTAAAAACCTAACCACAGGGGCATCCTGTGGGTGGCTCAGTCAGTTAAGTGTCCGACTTCAGCTCAGGTCATGATTTCATGGTTCATGGGTTCAAGCCCTGTGTTGGGCTCTGTGCTGACAGCTCAGAGCCTGGAGCTTGCTTCGGATTCTGTGTCTCCCTCTCTCTTTGCCCCTTCCCTGCTCATGCGCGCGTGCGCGCTCTCTCTCTCTCTCTCTCTCTCTCAAAAATAGACATTAAAATAACCCAAACATAACCACACCTAAACAACTCTTCTTAAAGCCATTATCACACCTAAAACACTAGAATTTCTTAATAGCAACAAATCATCAGTTTCAGATTTCTCCTTAATTAATGTTTGTTGTTATTTTAATAGTTGTTTATTTAGATCAGAATGAAAGCATGGTCCACACACTGAACTGGGTTAATCTCTAGTCTCTTTCTAATCCATAGGTTTCCTCCTCTCTTTTTCTCTCTTTGGCCTTTTCATCTTGGCTCCTGAATCCTTCTAACACACTCCAGTAATCAAGGAAAGAAAATGTCCTTGCTTTCTAGTATGTGAAGATGTTCCCAGGTTTGTCCTATATATTTCTTGCCTCCATCTGAAGTCAGTCATTTTCCAAGGAGTCCTGGTTATTGGAAATGGTATTTAGAGACCACCATCTGGGTGGCTGGGTCGCTCATGTCACTATGGTTAGTCATTTTCCCCAGGTGTTTTCAGGGGGAAAAAGCCAGGAAATAATTTTTTTAACATTAATTAATTATTATTATTTTTAGAGAATATGCAGGTGTGGGAGAGGGGCAGAGAGAGAGAGAGAGAGAGAGAATCCTAAGCAGGCTCCATACTCAGCATGGAGACCAACATGGGGTTCAATCCCATGACCCTGGGATCATGACCTGAGCCAAAATCAAGAGTTGGACACTCAACCAACTGAGCCACTCAGGCACCCCATAAACAGAAAATACATCATGCATTTATACTAGTATTCCCAACCCAAATTCAGGATTACAAGATTTGTACTTACTTTCTTTTTCTTGTTTAATAGCTTTATTGAGATATAATTCACATGTCATAAAAGTCATCTATGTAAGCTTCCTTTATATTTGTATCTCTTTTCAATTAAGTAGACATTCTTGCCTATAGTGATAGCAACACAATTACTTATCTGCTTTATCTTAATACATATTTACAGATAGATACATGTAGACAAATATATAATATTTTTAGCATAACATTACTAACACTCTCATTACTAAAAACAATTTAAATATAGTTTCTTTACCGTTCTTTTTGTCTCTGGGTATACCCTATTAGAGAAGTACAGACAAGTGACGTTGTTTTTGCCACTTGAAATAATTCTGCTGAGTTTTAATTCGTTAATGGTACGTAGTTAAGTCCATTTGTTTCATTTTGCTTTTGCTTTTTAGGGGTTGCTTATACCCCATTTTAATTTAATTTTGTTTTATGATGATATAACACTTTACCTAGTGCCAAACTAAATTCACAAAACAAGATACATTCAGAGGAGTCTGACATTTATTTCTGTGTCTGACTTCTGTTGCTTCTATTCACCTACAGTATTTATTTTTTATTATTAACTTCATTTTATTTGTATTTTATTCACATTAGTATTATTCCTACAATGAATTCATTTTTATTTTACCCTTCCTTTTTTTTTTTTTGAGGTGAGCAAATACACAGTACATATATGTGTGTGCAGAGTACTACTATTCCTTTCTTTATTCAATAAAAATAACATATACTGTTTCGCCTACTGAGGTGTTTTTTTTGTTTGTTTGTTTGCTATACAATATACTGTGGTAATCACTCCATAGTAGTATGTAGAATTATATACTTGATAATACTATTCAGTCCCCTGAGTTGTTGCAATCTTGTGTAAAGTAGGTTCTACCAACAGCGGTTACAGTGAATAACTTCATGCATATGTCTTTTCTCTTTGCCAACATATCTTTGGAATAGATCCCGAGGAGTGGGTTGGTTGGGTCAAAGGGAAAATGCACGTAAGTAATTTTGCTCCATGTTGCCAAATTACGCTCCACAGGGATTGTGCCCCACCAGCCATGTAAAAGTACACTGTCAAACACTGCAATTCGGCCAGTCTGATAGGAGAGAAAAGAGTATCTCTGTGTTGTTTTCATTTGTATCTCTTTTAGTGTAAGTGAAATTGCACATCGTTATATCTATAAAAGGGCCATTTGCACTCCTTTTTCTATTACCTTGGTTCCTATCTGTTGCCCATTTTTCTATAGGATTACTGGTTTTCCCTTTTTTTCTCCCAGCTTAAAAAAATTATTTTAATGTTTATTTATTTTGAAAGAGAGAGAGAGCGTGCAAGCAGGGGAGTGGCTGAAGCGGGAGCAGAGAGAGAGAGAGAGAGAGAGAGAGAGAGAGAGAGAATCTCAGGCAGGCTCTGTGCCATTAGCACATGCGCCTGATGTGTGACTCACAAACCGTGAGATCATAACCTGAGCTGAAACTAAGAGACGCTTAACCAACTGAGCCACCCAGGTGCCCCTCTCCCAGATTTTTTGAGATATAACTGACATCTAGGTTGTGTCACTGTGTAAGAGTATGATGTGTTGGTTTCATATACTCGTATATTACATTATAATCACCAACATAGTGCTAGCTAACAATCTTCCCTTTTTTGACACCCTGCATATATTAAATATATAAACCCACTGAGACACAATTACAAATATTTCTCCTAGTTTGTTTATTTAACATTTCCTTGGCTTATGGCATTTTCTTGCTTTCTTTTTTCCCCTCATTTTTTGCAATAGGTTTTTTAAAAATGTAGTAAAATTTGTCAACCTTTTACCTTATTCTTTCTGGATTCTGAGTCTTAGTTAGAAAAATTCTCTTCATTCTCAGGTTATGTCTCTTTCCTGGCTAGAATCCCATCCATTTCTCCTGTCTTTCTTGCCAGGACCCTGGACCCCCAGTTCCACTGTCTTTTTGCCCCATCCATTAGGCAAAATCTACCCAGAGATTAATCTAATCCTACACTCTTGCATTCTTTGTACTGCTAGAACACACACACACACACACACACACACACACACCCCCGCACACTGACGTGAACTGATGCCAATACAAATTCATAGACTTGAACCTTAGGCTGGACCCTCAACTTTGCTCAGTAGCTATTCCAAACCTTCTCCACACTCCACAAATGCTCTATCCTTTCCAACTTTGTTTAAGCAGATTATTTCTTCTCTCACTTCACAGCCCAATCCAGGACACTCAGATAGGAACTCATTCAGTTTCCTGCTTCCTTATCTCACCCTTTCGCCCCCCAAAACTGATCTCTTCAGCATGCTCTGGTTCCCTTTCCTGTTTGTACCCCACCCCCGCACCGCCCCGCACCCCGAGGCATACAATCAAGCTCAGGTCTCTCTTATGTGAAAACAAACACACAAACCCACTCAACAAACTTTCCTGACCACATACCCCTTTAGCTATCCATCTCTCACTCTCTCTACGCCTTCGTGGTGAGACATCTAGAAAGAGCAATGGCTATTCTGTCTCAACTCCCCCATCTCCTGTTCACTCCTTAATCTAACGTAATTGGGATTTACTCTTCTGAGACTACTATCACACTCCAGCACGGTGCACTATTTGTAGCTCTCTGAACATGCTGGTCTTCACGCGCTTACACGTGCAGTGCCCCCCCGCCCCCACTCTATTCCCCAATCCCCTCCCGTCTCTATCTGCCTGAAAAATCCCTTGTTATTCTTTCAGTTCAAAGGCTATTTCCTCTGGACAACCTTCCCTGCTGCCCCCAGGTAGGCCTGTCGTCTTCCTACAGTGTTTCCACTGCACTTTGCTCAGCCCCCATGAGGTGGCTCAGTGCCTGCAGAGGCCTTGGAAGCTGAGCTAGGGGCCATAAACAACAGGAAATGGGGTGGGGTGATGGTAGAGGTGGTGCATGTATGTGTGTTTGTGTTAATTCTGCAGGTGGCCTGGGCAGAGCCTCATGCTACAGCTGGGACAGAACCAGGGGCTTCTGTCCCGAGACTAGTGTGCCAGTGTGGGGGCCTGGCCAGGGTGGAGGTGGCCTCTGAGGTGCAGAAGGACTGGTCAGACTAGCGGGGGTGTGGGACGCCTGACCTGCTTGCCCTGGCCTGGGGGGTAGCAGGGTAGGGTGGGGCAGGCTCAGGCAGACGGGCCCCAGCCTGCCAGCCCAGGGCTGCAGCACGCGAGGCAGCCTTAGGATCAGGTTTCAGTAGGGTGTGTGAGTGCGTGAGAAGGAACAGGGGAAGGAGGAGAGGGAAGTTGCACTGGAACCTGTCCCTCTTTTCTCCTTAGATCCTAGAGCGTAGTTTGGAGACTTGTGGCACTAGGAGGGCACATGATGAGGGTGGGTCTGACCCCTGTGCCTCTCATAACAAGGCTGTGACCGCAGGAACCACAGGCTGCCCTGTCCACAGACCTACAGACTCTATCCAGCTAGCAAGGCAACCCAGGGCCCTCTGAAGATAGCTTTCAGCTCATTTTATGCCCAGTGGTGTGACTGAGGCGCAGTGTAGAAGGTGAATGTCCCCAACTCTGGCTCATCAATCTAAACCACTACTGAAGGTCCAGCACTTAAAAAAATTTTTTTAATGTTTATTTATTTTTGAGAGAGAGACACACACACAAAGTGTGAGTGGGGAAAGGGCAGAGAGAGAGAGAGGGAGACACAGGATCTGAAGCACTGAGCTGGTTAGCACAGAGCCCGATACAGGGCTTGAACTCATGAACTGTGAGATCATGACCTGAGCCGAAGTTGGACGCTTAACCAACTGAGCCACCCAGGCGCTCTGAAGGTCCAGCACTTTAGCCTGTATCCAGAGACCAGCAAGAAAGGTGACTGGGTCTTATCAGGGCGTGAGGAGTACTTATACATGGGCACCAGCAGACCCAGAGAAGGATCTCCCTCCTAGCTCCCACCAACCAAACTGAAAGAGGAGCCTCCAGATGTGGGTTTGCTGGATTAGGATAACACACATCTTCTGTTCTCCATCTGTGCCTGTCTGGCCCTCTAGCTACTCATCCCAGTAAGTGTGAACAGCCTAAGCAGCCCAAGGGACAAAGGGAAGACAGAACCCAGCAGTGGGTCCTGAGGACCAGGGGCCACAACTAATCTGTCTGTTAGATTCAGCCATAGACCTTGGCCCCCCAGAAGTGAGACTGTCATCCAGCAGGGTGAAGGCCAATCCCCACAGATCCACTGTCCCAGAACCTGTTCTGGGGAGTGGGGAGGTGGACAACACAGAGAGACATGGGCTTTCTAGAATCTACCTGGTCTCGTTTGGGATCTTGTTGCAGCAGCCCACCACAAAAGGCCCTGCACAGTAAGACCTTGGTATACATCCAAGCCAGCAAGATGAGCACTTCCTAAATGCCTCGCAAACTTCTGTCTTCATGCATATTTCCCTCACTGACCACCCGAATGGGTCCCCTGGAGAATAGGAAGAGAAAGGATGGTCAACCCGTAGGGCAGGTGGACATATGTCCAGGGAGAAGCAGCACAGAGGTAGAGAACACAAACAACAGGTAACAACCAACAAGTCCTGTTCCAAACATCAGCACGCAGTTCCTGCCTCCTTATCCTGTGTGGGACTAGATGGAGTGGAAAATGCCGCCCTATCCAACAACTACTGGCCTACTCGGCGCCAGCCCCTGTGCTGAGTGCTGGCTGGGGCCTAAAGGAAAATCAGCCCTGGCCCTTCCCTTCAGGAGCTAGTAGTAGACACAGGTAAACAAATAATCATAAAATGCGTCTGTACATCGTGCATCGTGTAACAGGGATACAAAGGTCTTAGACCGACTTAGGGCTACAGGAGAATCTTCGTGAAGAAGATGACAACAAAACTGAGCAGGGCCTTGAAGGACAAGTAAATGAGCCTGGTGGAGAATGTCAGGAGGAGAGTTCCAGGAGAAGGGTAGTGTAGGCAAAGGCACAGGAGAGAAGAGAATCTTCCCCTCAAGGTATCGCTGAGGCCAGACAGAGTAAAGCAGCATGTACCAGGGGTTAGAGTAGCTCAGCCTGGTGACCCCTCCCAATGAATCTGCCCTCTAGTCCCACCCAGGGGGTGGAGCAGTGCGTGAGGAAGGAAGGAGTTGGCGAGTGTATTCTGACTGGTGTAAATAAAGCAGCTGAGGTGTAAACTCTGCACGGAGGGAAAGGCCAGGGCAGGCGTGCATCAGCCCCGCCGGGGTTGGCCTGGTGCCCTGACGCTGTGTCAGGACCAATTTCAAGCCAGATCATCACTGGAAACTCGGGCACTCGGTTCATGCTCTTTCTTGTTGACACCTTGCAGTGGGTATCTGCATTCCTTCCCCCTCCCTGAGTAAACGCAGGCTACTTTTCATTCCGTATGGTTCCACTGAGCTGACCTCCCCTCCCCCCACTGCTGCTGGGAGGAGCGCATGTCCCAGGCTGGCCAATCAGGACGGTTCACCCGGAACCAGAGTAACTGGCTTAAAATGGGCAGGCACCTGATCCAAGTGGGACAAATCAAACTCTTCTCTGAGGTCTAATATTTGGCCACTGGGGGATATGGGAGTCTCTTTTTCTCTGAGATAGTGAGTTGTCATGACCATCTAAGCCAAGAACAGGGCTTGTACAAACTGCAGCCCATAGACCAGATGCCGGTTTCTATAAATAAAGTTTTATTAAAACACAGACATGCGGGGCGCCTGGGCGGCTCAGTCGGTTGGGCGTCTGACTTCAGCTCAGGTCACGATCTCAAGGTCCGCGAGTTCGAGCCCCGTGTCGGGCTCTGGGCTGATGGCTCAGAGCCTGGAGCCTGCTTCCGATTCTGTGTCTCCCTCCCTCTCTGCCCCTCCCCCGTTCATGCTCTGTCTCTCTCTGTCCCAAAAATAAATAAACGTTAAAAAAAAAAAATTAAAACACAGACATGCTCATTCATTTACCTAATGTCTGTGCCTGATGTCACGCTTCACCAGCAGAGTTAAGTAGCTGTGGCAATCGTTTGTGGCCCACAAAGCCAAAATATCTACTAACTGGACCTTTAAGAAAAAATGGGCTGACCCTGGGCCTAGAGCTGCTGGAGCCATCTTCGTGGCTACATAGAGAAAACAGTCTACATAACAGGCAAACCAAGATGAACCCAGAGCCAAAACACTGGGAGAAAGACACTGTTTGGGTCCCATATTCAGGCGAGCCTGAAGATAGTTCAGCCCCTTGATACAGGTTTCTACCCATGACAGCTGCTACCTAGAGGAAAAAGTTTAAGCTCTTTCATCTGGTTTATGAAGCCCCTGTGATCTGGCTCCTGTCTACCTCTCCTGCCTCAGATACCCCCTCCTCCCTTTCCCTAAGTGCTACCCATACCCAACTATGTAGAGTTTCTGTAACCTGCCAGACTCTTTAATGCCTCCATGGTTTCATACATGCTATTCCCTTCACCTGGAATTTTCTTCCCCTTTTCACTCACAGGCTGAATTTCTGCTCATTCTTCAACCGGACCCCAGCACCTCTACCTTCTGAAGGTAAGGGTCCTGGGGCGCCTGGTGGCTCAGTCGGTTAAGCATCCAACTCTTGATTTCAGGTCAGGTCATGATCCTACGGTTTGTGAGATCGAGCCCCGTGTCGGGCTCCATGCTTTCAGTGCAGAGCCTGCTTAAGATTCTCTCTCTCTCTCTTTGCCTCTTCCCCACTTGTGCTCTCTCTCTCAAAATAAATATTTTTAAAGTTTATTTATTTATTTTGAGAGAGAGAGAGCAAGTGGGGGAGGAGCAGAGAGAGAGAGAGAGAGAGAGAGAGAGAGAAAATCCCAAGCAGGCTCTGCACTGCCAGCACAGAGCCCGACACAGTGCTCAAACCCACAAAGTCATGAGATCATGACCTGAGCTGAAACCAAGAGTCAGACACTTAACCAACTGAGCCACCCAGGTGCCCCTCTCTCAAAATAAATAAACTTTAAAATAAAATAAAATAAAATAAAATAAAATAAAATAAAATAAAATAAAATAAAATAAAAAAATAGAATAAATAAAATAAAATAAAATAGAAAAAATAAAATAAAATAGAATAAATAAAATAAAATAAAATAGAATAAGTAAAATAGAATAAATAAAATAAAATAGAAAAAATACAATACAATACAATACAATACAATACAATACAATACAATAAAGGTAAGAGGTCTTCCCTGAGTCACACAGGGCTGACGGGGCCTTCCTCTGGTCTCCATGGTTCCTTGTGCACTCTGTTCTCATGGCACTTACCGCACACTAGTGCAATCGTCTGTTTCCCCACCAGACCGTGTGGTAGCCCTGGCACACGGCCAAGCACACACAGGTGTTCTGCAAACGCCTGCTGGCCAGAAGCAGGGGGAGCAGCTCAGGTGGGGGACTCCACAGTGTGGACCCTGGTGGGCCACTCCAGGCCTAATTTTTGCTCCGCTATTGAGGTCTGGGGGCTGCCTTCTTGGGGCTTCTCATGGAAACTTGGATCTCCCTGCTCCAAATGGCCAGGCTTCTAGCGACGTTTCTATTGTTTCAAAGCAAACCCTTCCTGAATCTGAAACACGGCCAGCTACTGCCCCTCGGCCTGCTCTAGGACTGTGGCCGCAGACAGACTGGAGCCACATGTATGACATGTATGACAGGCAGGGAGGCCTATGCTGAAGGAGGAGAGGAAAGGCTGAGCCAGGCGCCCTTCAGGGAGCAGTGCCCAGGCTCCTGCTTGACAGGGCTCCCACTGACGATGTTGACAGCCTGTGCTCAGTGTGGATGAAGGAGTGGGGGAAGGGGCTGAGACTTCCTAGCGAGGGGAGGGAAGCACGGGAGGCAAAGGGGAGAACTGTGAGCTGAGAAGCTGCTGAGAGGCAAGCACTCCTCTCCCTGTGAGAGCGTGGGTGATGGCCAGACTGCCCATGGGGGCCATGAGTCTTTGGTGCCCACCATCCATCTCGTCAACGTGTGCTACAACAGCTCAGAGTCCCTGCCTTCGACGATGATGGGTAAAGCAGCCAAGCACAGACAGACACAGCTGTGAAATATCTGACAAGGGCCACAATAATCACAACAGTAATGACAGCAGTTTACAGTTATCGAGACCTTACTACGTTCTGGACGCCGCTCTAAGTGCTCTATGCGCATTATCTTTTTTCATCCTCACAACACCCTCATGGATTGGCACTACTTGCACCCGTATTTTTACTGATCACACTGCCTGTGGGAATACACTCAAGCCACCCACCCCTCTGGGAAGCACGTTATTGGGGCTGGAGAGAGGACCGAGCCAGACTGCAGGGGACTGAGGAGGGAGAGAAGCAAGTGTTCAGGAGAGCTCAGGCCATTTCTAAAGAAACTTGGTAGTGAAGGAGAAGACAGAAATAGGATGATAGCTGCTGAATAGGGGGGTGGGTAGGCAATGACCGTGTTTGTATCCGGCCAGAAGGAGACGAGCAGAAGAGAGAGGGGGTGCAAAGAGACGGGGCAGGGGGACAAGGGAACGAGGCCCAAGGAGGGAGGGGACAGGATCCAGAGTAGAAGGGGAGGGACACAGAAGGCAGGATATCTTCTCCCTGGAAACAGGGGGGCAGGATGTGAAGATGGCCACTCTGATAGGTGCAGCTACAGACAGGGGAACCTGAGAGAATGCTTCCCAGACAGACTCTTTGCTCTGGGAAATGCCTGGGGCTGGGGATTTGGGGGATTGTGGGTATGAAGGTGTAGACTGCAGTAACCTGTGAATGGTGAAGACTGGAACAGTCACCGTGACAAGTCTACCAGGGACAAGGAGCGCTGAGCAGTGCTGACACTCAGAAGAGGCTGAGGCCATGGAGCCCCAGTGGGGCCCATGCATGCGTTGTGTTCTCCATCAGCAGCTCAGTGGCCCAGAAGCAGAAGCAGAGACATGGTTGGAGGAATACAACAAGCATGGGCATTGCTGTATCGGGTTCGTTGGAAGGATCGGAACATAACAGAACTCAGAGAAATGATGAGAGTACCACTGATGCCTAAGACCATACTCCTTGCTGCCTTAGGGCCTTTACTCTGCCTGGAACGTTCTTCCTCCAGATATCCATTTGGCCTATTCCCTCCTCTCCCTCCAGTCTTTATTCAAATGTCACCTCTCCCACAAGGTGAACTCTGACCATCCTATTTAACACTGCAATCTGCTCCTACCCGCCTACCATACTTTCTTTTTTCTCTACAGTATTTATTTTGTTCTGATTTACTAAATAATTTCCTGATTCATTGTTTAGTGTCTGTGCTTCCCTGGTAGGACATAAGCTTTGTGAAGGTAGGATTTTGAGGTGAGGACATTATCCTAGATTATCCAGGTGAGCCCTTATGCATTCACAAGTGTCCTTATAAGAGAGAGGTGGAGAGAAGTTTTCCCACATGCAGAAGAAAAGGCAGTATGACCACAGGGGCAGAGACTGAAGTGATGTGGCCACAAGCCAGGGAACATCAGCAGCCATGAGAAGCTGGAAGAGGCAAGGAACAGATAATCTCTCAGAGCATCCCAAGGGAGTGTGGGTCCTGCTGACACTTTGATTTGTGCCCAATGACGCTTATTTTGGACTTCTGGCTTCCAGAACTGTGAGAGAATAATTTGTTATAGCAGCTACAGGAAACTCACACAAGTACACTATTTTCTCAGGCCCAGAGATAAATGAAATTCTTAGAAGAAGGCTTCAGCCATTTTTTCCCCTCTGCTTAGACATAGTGATAGTGAATGAGCAGAAGCTGTCTTGTCGTATGAGACCTCTTGCCCTCAGAGGAGGGCTGGGGCAGGCAGTCCAGGGGAGGGGCACAGGGCAGTTGTTGCTGACCACCATCTACTCTGCATCCCCCCACAGCTTATGGGCCCAGGAAGGACTGGAAAAAAAAGACTAGAAAACATGACTGTCTTAAATACCCAGATGCTTATGCCCAACTGGTGGTTGCCAAATTTCCGTCTCAAATCCAGACCTATATCCTGTGCTCAAGACTTATTATCCAGCTGCATCTGGAGTGTCTTGGCCAAGATATCTCACTGGCACCTGAGTTCAACATATTTTTAAAAAGGAATCCATGATCTTCCCCTAAACCTATGCCTCTTCTCTTTTGTTCAGTGAAGAGCACCCAAGTCACAGACTAAGGGGCAACCTACCTGGCTGCTCGCTGCTTCTATCGGCAGGGAAGCTGAAGGCTGTGCCATCTGTGCTGGCCACAGAAGCCTGAGCCTCTGACCCAACGTGCTGGATTATGTCACACACCTCTTCACTGGCCGAGGGTGGACAAGGCATCAATGCAGACTGCTCTTGGAATTTCCTCTGCAGGTCGCCCTGGGCCCTAGCTGGGCATGCTGTTCCTACAGGGAAGTACTCTAGCCGTCTTCTTTGATCCAAGGGCCCCAGCTTTGCTCTGGACTTTGGAGACTTTGGGTGAGGCTGCACGGGCGGGATGTTCTCTCTCCTAACGCTACACCAATTGCCAAATGGAATGGGTCAAGCTAGTGACAGATGGGAATCCCACCAGTCACAGTGTTACTGTTCAGATCCACAGAGAGAACAGTCTCACAATAAGAATTCCAGCCCACGTGAAACACAGACGCGGCTACTTGCACTATTTCCGCCACCTTTTGCCTCCACACAGATGGCCTGGCCCCTGCAAACCCAAGAGGCCCTACATCTGCACAATAAGCTGAGAGGTGTCCCGAGAGACAGACTCTCTTATCACCATGTCTTACACTTACCGCCATATCCTTAATACTCAGGAGAGCACCTAGCATATTGTAGTTAATCAACGAACAAATGAATGGCCAGCCACAACATGTGGGCCCTGCACATGAGGCAGGGATCTGTCAGAGCCGTAAACCAAATTGAACCAGCATTCAATTTCCTCTTTCACATCCATCCATCCTGTGCTCCGCTACTTAGCTCTGCATGGCCATCTAGCCAACCACCCGGAAGGAGGACCAGAGACTTGCTAGAGTCATTCCATGTACTTTCCCAAGACACGCATTGCTAATGCCTGGTAGAATAAAGGGTCCTGCAGACAAGCAGGCCCCAGCCCATCCTGCCCTTCCTTGGAAGATCTTCAGATTGCGCTGTTATCCCTAGAGTAACTTGTTCCGTTGATCACATTTTTGGATCAATAAGTGATGCGATGCTTTTGACTGGTTAGTCTAGATCAAAATCACTCGGAGGTGGTTTTATTCTCCGAGGTCACCCCAACCTAAATTGTTGACTCATGTTGAGGTCTGTTGTCCCTGTTGGTTGATTGATAAGGTCTCTTTGAGCCAGTTAATTAAAGCTCCATAGGGTCTTCTTGTCTTGTTATTATATTCCCGTCTCTTCACGGGAAGGTCAATTTCACAGATTGGAAGTAAGAGACAGTAAAGCCCTCGTGTGGCCATTCATACAAGTCCCTATTTAGGGAACGAGTGATTATGCTACAGAAGTTTCATATCATTGATATCATTGACCTAGGTTCAAATCCCTAATCTTACCTACTGATACCTTATAACAGCCTCTGTGACTTAATCTCTTATACTTGACAGCCGAGACCCTCACTTCTGATGCTTGACAGGCTCTCTTCCCCTTATGATCTTTGCTGACTTTCTGATCTCTGCCAGCCTTGACTGTGGCCATAGACTGGTTCCCAGATTTGGTGAAGTCTAGCACCACCTTCCTTAGCAGGCTCCTGTTCCCTCAACTCCAGTCTCAGTGTAAAATAAAGTGCAGAAGAGAAGCCCTAAAGCAGTTATCGTCAGTCTTAATACTTGTAGCATATTCCTTCTTCACAAAGCCAGGAACAGGAAAGATGAGCTTCCTTCTAAACTAGAAACTGGTAAACTCCAAGGGGGGGGGGGGCTGCCTTGACCTCCCCTCTCCTGGTGATCTTATTCTCTACCCCACCTCACTTATTTACTCCTAAATTATACCCTAGACCGGGTCATTACTGATAACCAAAGCCCTCTCTAATCCCAATCTCAAACTGTCTCTCTGGCCACTTCCACCTCTGTAAGCACAGCTCACCTACTCTTGTAGCTAAATTCCCATCCTTCAACCCACTAGATCTTCAAGCCATGGGTTCTGCCATCTTTTCAATGTCCTTCAGCTCCTTCTGTTCGTACTGTAATTCTTACCCATCTTGAATTACACATCAATCATAATAATCACTTCCTTAATTCACCCTCAGCTTCTTCGCTCCTCTCTCAGTCAGCTAAAACACAACCGTGGCTAAATTCTGCTCCCTACCTACTCCAGGCATGTGCATGCACGGGTGAAGGAAGCTGGCTGGAGAAAGGTGCACCCTGGTTCATCTTTTTTTTTTTTTTCTTAAGATTTTTTAAAAATGTTTATTTATTTTGAGACAGAGAGAGAGCAAGAGAGTGAGCATGAACAGGGGAAGGGAAGAGAGAGAGGGAGAGAGAGAGTCCCAAGCAGGCTCTGTGCTGTCAGCATGGAGCTGGACGTGGGGCTCGATCTCATGAACCATAAGATCCTGACCTGAGCTGAAATCAAGAGTCAGACGCTTAACTGACTGAGCCACCCAGACACCCCTTGTCTCACCTTAACTGCGAATGAGTGAGGCCCCTGTGCTGCCTGGTAACCATACTATATGTTACTAGCTCATTCTCTGGTTCTAGATTACTATTCACACCTTCTCCTCTTGTCATGTCCCCAACACCTCCTCCCTCATTCTTGCTGTCCACAGATGGTGTCACTTACCACGGCACCAAAAGAGCAGAAACAGAACAGAGTTTCCATAAGCTCCCTATCACCACTTGCCTGCATCTGTGCCCCCAGTCTCTACTTTCTTTCCTATTTGAAGTCTCCATACTCACCACTGGGCCAGTTTTTGTTCCCTAGACCTGATCCCTTCCCATTTTCTACAGACACTGCTCCGGGAAGTCTTCACTCCTGCATCATCTCATTTCTCGCTTATTCCCGTTAGCCTAGAGATATTATTTTCCCCCCATAATGAACTTAACCCTGCCCCCTCTCTCTTTTAAAGCTTTAACATTTTCACTTTCCCAACTCTCTATTACAAAAAAATCAAACATACAGAAAAGTTGAAAGAGTAATACAATGATCACCTATATATCTACCACCTAGATTCATGCATTTGCTTCTTTCTCTTTACAGAAACACACATTGAAAGGGTTGCCTACACCTGCCATCTCTAAGCTCTCTCCTCCCATGTGTCCTGAATCCATTCTAATGACTCCCTCTCAACTCATCATTCAAGGTCACCAACTTTCTTTTTAAAAAAAATTTTTTTTAATGTTTATTCATTTTTGAGACAGAGGGAGATAGAGTGCAAGTGGGGGAGGGGCAGAGAGTGAGGGAGACACAGAATCTGAAACAGGCTCCAGGCTCTGAGCTGTCGGCACAGAGCCCGACGCGGGGCTCGAACCCACGAACTGTGAGGTCATGACCTGAGCTGAAGTCAGACGGTTAACCGACTGAGCCACCCAGGTGCCCCATCAAGGTCACCAACTTTCATGTTGCTACATCCAATGGTCAATTCTTATTGACCTATTAGTAGAGTGACCACACAACATTCTGATCTTCCTGGGACGATCTTGGATTCCGTGTCTCATCCTGGAGTAATTACTAAAAGTGTCCTGGTTTGGACAACAATTCATAGGCGCACCCTACCTACGAGCAACATATGATACAGTTCATCGTTCCTCTTAAAAGACTTTCAGAATTTGGTTTCCAGAACGCCACACTTTCCTGGTTTTCCTCCTGTGACACTGGGCATTCTTCTTTCTCCTTTGCAGAGTCTTCTGCATCTTCCACAGCACTAAACGTCAGTTTGCCCTACGCCTCAGTCCTTGCTTTTCTTCCGCATCTGCATTCACTTATTTGGCAGTCTCTTCCATTTTCACAGCCTGGACCTCTCCCCTGAATGCCAGACTTGTACATTCTCCTGCCTTCTCGATACCTCCACTTTCATGTCTATGAGGCCTCTCAAATTTTACATGTTTAAACTCGAGTTCCCGATACTCCCCCGAAAACCTGCTTTTCTTGCAATCATCTCTCCATCTTGGTAAAAGGCACCTTCTTTATGCTTCTAGTTGCTCAGGCTAAACACTGGAAGTCAGCCTAGATTCTTTTCTTTCTCTCACACCCACATCTGAGCCGCTGGCAAACCTGTCATCTTTACCTTCAGGATATCTCTTCTTACCGCCTCCGCTGCTTCCACCGCAGTCCGAGTCACCATCTTCTCTCTGGTAGATTATTATAACGGTCTCCTAATTGGACTCCCGACCTTCCTGGCAACAGTCGACTCTCATCAAGGCAGCCAGAATGATCCTGTAAAACCTATGATACTCCTCTGCCTATTCCTCCATCCTTATTATGACCTACAATATCCCCAGGCTTTGGACTTCTCTTAACTTTCAGACTTCATCTCTTATTATTCTCCACTCCAGCAACACAGGCCTCCTTCCTGTTCTGGGATCCCACCTCAGAGCTTTTGCACTGGCTATTCCCTGTCCCCAAAGGGCTCTTCCCTCAGATGTCAGCACACCCCCCCCCCAACTTCCTTCAGAGTCTTACAAAAGTGTCATCTTCCCTGGGAGGGCTTCCCCAGGCACCCTATCTAAAGTGGCAACCCGTGGGGCACCTGGGTTAAGCGTCTAACTTGAGGCTCAGGTCATGATCTCATGGTTCCTGAGTTCAAGCCCTACATCGGGCTCTGTGCTGACAGCATAAGAGCCCACTTCGGATCCTCTGTCTCCCCCCACTGCCTCTCCTCCAAGCATTTGCTCTTTCTCTCTCTCTCTCTCTGTCTCTCTCTCTCCCTCAAAAATAAACATTAAAAGGGGTGCCTGGGTGGTTCAGTCAGTTAAGCGTCTGACTTCAGCTCAGGTCATGATCTCACGGTCTATGGGCTGGAGCTCCGCGTCGGGCTTTGTGCTCAGAGGCTGGAGCCAGCTTCGGATCCTGTCTCCCTCCCTCTTTGCCCCTCCCCTGCTGGTGCTCTGTCTCCCTCACTTTCAAAAGTAAACATAAAAAAATTTGTTTAATAAAAAATAAACATTAAAAAAAACCTTAAAAATAATGTGGCAACCGTTCCCTAACTTTCTAGTCCCCACTCTTGCTTTAGTTTTCTCTGGTACTCCCCACTATCATTTTACTTACATGTCTTGATTTTTTTTGCCTGCTTCCACTAGAATATGAGCTCCACGAAGGCAGGGATGTTTGTGTATTTATTTTGCTCACTGCTGTATCTCCAGCACCTGGAGCAGCACCTGATGCCTAGCAGGCACTCCATAAATATTTGTTGAATGAATGAATGTAAAATGGGGCTAACATCCCCACCTCACGGATTACCGTGGAGATGAAATGAGATAAAGCATGCAAAGTTCCTGGCACACCATGTTGCTCAATAACTGTCAGCTTCCTTCACCTCCCTCCCTCCCCTCCCAGTTTTGGTATCAGCCATGCCCTCCCTCTCCCTCGGGGAGTGCCGGGTCAGAGGCAGGGGTGATGGCAGTAGCTGCCTTACCAGCAACCACCGAAAGCCCTCCCGGGATTCCCTCAGTCCCGAGGTGCAGCCCTGCTCCCAGACACTGATTTCTCTGGTGAGGTGTGAGCCACCTCGCTTTAACTCAGGAAGCTGGAGGCTCCAGAATGACTAAGTGAGGCTTTCAGAAACCCCATCTGCGACCAGATCTTTGTATCAAAGGCCCAGGGACTGTGGTGCCCAGTACCCCAGCCTCTCGCGCACACCCCAGCAACACTGCTCTGATGTGCCTCACCCCTGGGCGAACGTCTTAGTCTCGCAGGTTTGTGCAGTGACACTACCTCACTGTCTCCCCAGCCGTCCTCCAGAATTCTCTACCACAGTGCTTCTGGGCCCCTCCACGTTACAGTGTGCAACCTGCCCAGGACTTTGCCCACTTCATTTCAGGAAGCCCAGTGTGCTCTGTGCCCCAGAGACTACTGCTGTCCCCACACACAGGAGGGTCCCGGGAACTAACATCCTTGGCCAGCTGCTGGCCAGGCACAATCCGTTCTGGCTATGGCCGTTCCCTTCTGGAATGGCCTGAGTCCTGTCCCTGCCCTGACTCTGGGCATGCTTCTCTTCACTTTAGGAACTGAGGCAGGCCTGGGGTTACCTCTTTTAGCATCCCTGCCCCTATACTTGGATGACTAAGCCAGCTGGAGAAAACCCTCACAAGCACAACTGGTGCCACTACAGATCCCTGGTCTCCCACGTGGCCTGCTCTGCTGCTTGGCGGTCTTTGGGCTGCCCATTCTCCACAGTGGCCTCATAAGTGTCTTTCACTCTTCCCAAACCTCCATCCTAGCACCCCGCCCTCATGTGCAGCACGTGAACCCATCTCCTGCTTTCTAGGGAAAATTAAAGCCACCAGCAGGGAATCCCTTCACTCTTGCACTGCACTTACAAGCCCATCCATGTTTCTACCACTCTCTCCTCTTGAGATCAAAGGCCAGTCCCTCCCCTCCCTGTCCTCAGGGACCTTGTGGTGCCACCCACCCAGTCATTCTCTCCTGTGTTCCCACCTTTCCTCTCTGTGAACAGGACTCTCCGACACCCTCTTCACTCTCATGGCCATACCCTCTTCCCTCCCTCACTCCCCAAAGAGTCCACACACACCAACCACAGGTCCTGCTTCACAATTCAGCCTGAAGTGTGGCCTCCTCCAGGTCTCCTACCCCAGAGGCATAGGTCTCACCCAGGACTTCTCTGTCTCTAGTTCCAACCTCTGAGGCCCCGTTCCTGCCTTGCCTCTGACAGGTTTCAAGCCTCTTATTCTCAAAACACGTGTTCTGACACTGGACCAGACTAAGCAAAGGCTGACCGTTCTCAGCCTGATCTCAGACCTTCCTAGGAAGCCCTTCCTCTACCCTGTCTCTGGTCCCTGAGCGCTGACTTCGCCTGATCCCATCTTCTGGCTCCCTTGTTCTTGGCCTGGCCTGTGACTGCTAGGGGCTGGTGGCATATCCGAACCTCCTGCTGGATTGAAATTCAGCAGGGTCTATGTGGTTCCTATTTGCATCCTGCATGGTGCTTACACTCTCACCTACTGTTTTGCATTATAATAGGAATCTTTTATCCTCACAAAAGCCATGTGAAGTGAGCAGGGTGGACATTTCCCCTCATTTACAGATGAAGAGACTGAGGTTCAAAGAGTTTAAGTGAGTTGTCCAAGGTGAAAAGGTGCTAAGCCAGGTCTGAAACCTGGGATTTCTGATTTCAAAGTCAGCGTGCCTCCTAGGACTCTGCAATGCTGATTTAAAGGATGTGTCTTGGAAGTGCGCCTGGGTGGCCCAGTCGGTTGAGCGTCTGACCCTTGGTTTCAGCTCGGGTCGTGATCTCATGGTTCGTGAGTTTGAGCCCCACATCACCCTCTGCGCTGACAGTGTGGAGCCTGCCTGGGATTCTCTTTCTCCCTCTCTCTGTCTCTCAAAATGAATAAACTTAAAAAATAAAAAATAAAAAAATAAAGGATGTGGCTTGTGGATGGAGCTTTCAGACACCACATGGGGGTTGTGACAACATCCCAGAAGAGCATGTGGCCAATGTCCTCTCGGATAGACTCAGTCAGGTATAAGACACGGGTAGCAGAGTGGGTGAGGTGGTAGGACAGTTCAAGGGTTTGGTAGCTGGTGCACAGCTCTGTTCATGCCTACGAGGTCAGTGGCAAGATTCTGTTTTAGGCTTATCTTGGTCACTGTTCTTACGTATATTGTTTGCACAGGGATAGAATCGCTTGGTCATCAAATCTACAGAAGACAAAGAAAGGAAAGAAACAGCTTATGCTGGAGGTCTAAGGAGGATCCAGAAAGCTCCAGACAGGCAGCTACATGGCCAGGCCTGGTTTAGGCCCATAAATTCCACCATACATGCTGAGTAGGACAGGGACAGGGATTTGGCATCAGCATGTATAAAATAAGCTTCCAGTCTATGAGACGTGCCCGCTAAAGTAGTGTCTCTTGGAGGTCAGTCACTATAAGGAACATCAAAAATAGGGAAATGCCTAGCCCACTATCCTCCGTGCCTGCAAGGCTACCTCTGAGTGAGCCTGAGCTCCATTCTGGGTGTCTCCTAAGGGAACAGCAATAAAGTGGACCTGCCCCCAGAGAAGAGGACTACCATGACAGCAAGGGGCCTTCCGTAATTCAAGGGAACTAAGGTGTTGCAGGCTCAAGATCACCAACTTCAAATCTCTGACCATCTGATAGAGGGGATCCAATTTGTTCTGCGTGGCTCTGACAGGCACAATTAGGCCCATAGGTGGAAGTCACAGAAAGACAGAGTTTGCCTTTTCTTAGTTAAAACTCTCTAGTTACGGAGGATCTTGAAATGGATGGGCTGTTTCTGCAGGTTAAGAGCCTCTGGTTCTTGGGAATGGGGGTAGACTGGGCAATCTCCATGGTTCAGAGACACCGGGTTCTAGATCTACCAAGCCCGGGGAAATGGCAAGAATCATCTCCTCCATGGGCCTCCCCGGGGTGAAGCTGGGCTGGAAGTGGTGGCAGGTCCAGCCTCCAGTACCACCTCCATGGTTGAGGCTGCAAATTCAGTCACTCAGTGCTAGTGTCTGGGGACTTTCTTGGTAGGGCTGTCTACAGCTTGGTTAACTTGTCTTCTTTCTTTAAAAGGAAAAACTTCAGAAAGGGGGGAGGCTGTGGGAGACTATTTCCATCTCGGGTATCTATTCCAAAGCTCTGGTGTTTTGCCAGGATTTAAGCATGGTATACACGACACTGTTAAAAATAACTCCTTGATTGAACAGGAGGCGTGGGAGAGAGGGGACAGCCAGGCAATTTTGCTGGAGGGTCGGGAGGTGAATGTGGAGATGAAACTTGTACCCAGAGATCCTGGGAAGGTTTTATTCCAGAAGAGTTATGTAGACTCAAAGCCTTAAGGACCACAGAAATACTATCCCTCAGTGCTCCTTTTCAGAGAATTACCCAATAAGTGCCCTGCTGTGGGCATGCCTAGGACATAAACAAGCTACCAGTTTTGAAGGGCTCTCCCAGGATTGAGTCTGCCATTTTTCGGTCCTGATTGCCAGCCTATGAGACAAAGGTCAGGGAATAACAACAAGAAGTTGAAGCCAAGAGAGGTTAACAATGTCAAAAGCCACAGAGAGGTCAAAGCCACAGAGGCCAGAGAAAGGTCTACTAGATTTAGCTATTGGGAGGTCCTTGTGATCATATGTGAAGTCTTCCAGACTTTTCCTTCTATAACCATAGCATAAATGGAATTATCTCATATGTACTGTTTCACAGCTTGCTTTTGAAAAATTTAACAATAAATTGTGGGGTTGTGACAATATATATAATCTGACATCATTTTTTATGACTACATAGTATTTCATCATGCGGGCATACTATATTTACCTAATCATTCTCAACTAAGAGACATTCATGTTGTTTCCAATTTTTTGCTATTATAAACATGCTGCAACAAGCATCAGATTACAATAACTTACATGCACAGACATGATTATGTCCTTCTGTTAAGTATTTAGAAGTAGAATTGCTGGATCAAGTGGAATCCACATTTTATATTTTATTACACATTGCCTACATTGCCCTCTATAATTTTGGGGAGAACAAAATGCTGTTCTCATGACTTCCTCCAATCTTTCGAGCCATTCTCTCTCCTCTTTCTCCCTTATGTGTTGGGATTCCCCAATTACGTCCTTCTGTTTTCTTCTTCCTCCCCAAATTACAAACTCAAATGCCTACGAGAGCCAAGAAGGTACTGTAAATACAGGAATTGGGCCAGATGTGAGACAGTAAGAAGTGGCAGGGTTATAGCAAGCTGGAACATACACACTGCCTAAATGCATTCACATTACTTGAAAACACTGTGCCAGCCACACAAAGCCTGTCTGCAGGTGGGTTTAGCTGGTAAACTACTAGTTGGGACCCAGTCTATACACTTTTCCTACAGTACCTCATCCACTGCCAAAACTCCATCTATATGCTGACAGCTCCCACTGCATCATCTCTGGCCCTGACCTCTCCTCCTGGACTCCAGACTCATGCACGCAAATGACTACTCTACATCTCCCAAGCGTCCTCAAAGCATCTCAAAACCATCATGTCCACAACCAAGTTCACTATCTTCATCCTTTCCTCTCCTCCTGACAAAAGCCAGAAACCTAAAACCAGAAATAACTGCCCTTCTTTGCAGGTCCCCTATCTCAATGAATGGCACCCTCAGTTTTCCTATCTGGAAGCCAGAAACCTTGGGAGTCATTCCAGATTCTTCTCTCGCCCTAGCCTTCCAAATTATCAAATCAATTCAGTAGGCATAATAAGCACTTCCTTGAGTACCTAATCAGTACCAGGTGCTATTAGGTGCTAGGACTGACCACAAAGATGGATGATATGCAGCCCCTGCCCTGGAGGGGGAGACAGATAACAATGTCATGGTCAGATGTGGCGGTGGTGGTGTGGTGGTAGGAGAAACACCATACAAGATGTTCTGGGATAAGAGAAAGGGCATTCTTTGATTCTATTTCCTAAGTGTTCCTCAAATAATCCCTATTCTCCATCCTCACAGGATTGCCATTTTCAGTGACTGCAACAGTGTTGTAACTGATCTCCACGTTTCCAAGTTCTCTCCTCTAATTCATCTTCCATACTGGGTTAGAACAATCTTTCCAAATAGCAGATCTGGCCATGTCTTTCTCTCCTCTTTTGTCTAAAACATTTCAATAATACCCCATGCTATTCAGGATAGACTAAAAATCCTTTCAGAATGACTTGTAAGGTGTCCCAGGATCTGGCCCTGGATGACTTCTCTAGTCCCGTCTTCCAGCATTGTAGGACATAACCCTACACCCTGAACATGCCAAACCACTGGCAGCTCTCTGAATACCCTTGTGTGTCTCATGCTCTTGGTTTATGCATTCCCTCTGTCTAGAACACCTGCCCTATCATTTCTCATTTGCCTAATTCCTATGCAATCTTTAAGACTTGGATAAAATATCACCTCCTTCAAAAATCCTTCCCTTACCACTTCACCAAAAAAGATGGCTTCTCCAGGTGTTTTCTGTTACACACCCTCCCCTACTCCCTACAGGGGAGGGATAGCAGGGGAGGGAAAGGAACTTCTGAGACATTTTGCCCTTGCTGCTGAAGGGGACCATGACACGTCCTTACCTGGAGGTCTTTGAGAACAGGCAGTGTTCAGAAACCATGGGATTGTGGGGCAGACAGTGAGCAATTCCAGAGGTCAGGAGACCAGAAAAAGGCACAGTTCTTTGGCTCTGGTTGGGTATAGCCTTGAGGAGCTCATGAATATTTCTGGTCCATAGACTACATATTTTGAGGAGCTACTGACATGACCTATCCTACCCACTGACATTTAAAGCACCCACTCCTGCCAAATACAAAACAAAACAAAAACAAACAAAAAAAGAAAGCAAGTTTCAACTAAATGATGGTGAGATACCACTCACTGTTGTACCAATGAAAGGATCATCTCTGGCTTTTACGTTTTTATTTATTTTATTAAAAAAATTTTTTTTAACGTTTATTCATTTTAAGAGACAGAGAGAGAGACAGAGCGTGAGTGGGGGAGGGGCAGAGAGAGCAAGACACAATCCAAAGCAGGCTCCAGGCTCTGAGCTGTCAGCACAGAGCCTGACGCAGGGCTCAAACTCACCGACCGTGAGATCATGACTTAAGCCAAAGTGAGCCGCTCAACCGACTGAGCCACCCAGATGCCCCTTTTTTTATTTTTATTTTTTAATTTATTATTATTATTTCTTTAATGTTTATTTATTTTTGAGACAGGGCGTGAGTGGGGGAGCAGCAGAGAGAGAGGGAGACACAGAATCCGAAGCAGGCTCCAAGCTCTGAGCTGTCAGCATGGAGCCTGACACAGAGCTTGAACTCACAAACCATGAGATCATGACCTGTGAGATGAAGTCCGATGCTTAACTGACTGAGCCACCCAGGCGCCCCTATTTTTTTTAATTAAATTAAAATTTTTTTAGAGAGTGAGTGTGCTCAAGTGGGGGAGGGGCGAAGGGGCGGGGAGAGAGAGAGAGACAAAATCCTAACTAAGCACGTTCCATGCTGAGCACAAAGCCTGACATGGGGCTCGATCCCACGACCCTAGGATCATGACCTGAGCCAAAATCAAGAGTCAGACGCTCAACCAACTATGCCACCCAGGCACCCCCATCTCTGGGTTGTTTTTTTTTTTTAATTAAAAAAAATTTTTTTTTTAAACGTTTATTTATTTTTGAGACAGAGAGAGACAGAGCATGAACGGGGGAGGGGCAGAGAGAGAGGGAGACACAGAATCAGAAGCATGCTCCAGGCTCTGAGCCGTCAGCCCAGAGCCCGACGCGGGGCCCGAACTCACGGACTGTGAGATCGTGACCCGAGCCGAAGTCGGACGCCCAACTGACTGAGCCACCCAGGCGCCCCCCCATCTCTGGGTTTTAAATGCTAGAAGCAGATTATTAGAATGAAAGTCGAGAAGTACTGTAAATAATAATGGTACAGGAGTGGATCCAGAAATCCAAGCCTTCTCTGACCCCCTCAATTTAATTAGGTGTCTCCTTTCTGTACCTTCATGGCATCCTACGCTTTCCTCTACCATTGTGTCAATAATTTATATTATAAGCATTTTGTGTTCATGCCTGACTCCCCTTTCTAGACCGACTTCTAGGCTGGGAATTATATATTACTCTGCATCCTTAATACCTAGCATGGTGCCAGTACATGGAAATGCTTACAAGATACATACCGGGGGAGGGAGTCAAAGGAAGTTTAGGCAGACAGATTTCAAGTGGAGAAGTCTGGTGATAAAGAGGGAGATATACAATGAATCTGTGTGATATCGAGAAATAAAAAATGTCTTTTTTTACGTCAGAGACTTGAGGAAATTGTCAAGGAACCGCATAAAGACTTCGTTATAAGAATATGGTTCAGAGCGATGTTGAACCAAATGAGGGTTGCTGGAGGGGTGTTAGGTGGGGGGGATGGGCTAAATGGGGGATGGGCATTAAGGAGGGCACTTGTGGGGATGAGCACTGGGTGTTGTACATGGGTGATGAATCACTAAATTCTACTCCTGAAATCATTATTACACTATATGTTAACTAATTTGGATCAAAATTAGATTAAAAAAGAACGGGCAGTAAAAGTAGACTTAAAAAAAAAAAAAGAAGAAAAAGAAAGAACAGAAAGGACGGTGGTGCTCCTCATCTCCCCTGGATATTCCACTGGAATCTCAAGGTCAGCATTTCCCCCAATGAACTCAGCAGCTGCCCCCCAAACTTGTGTTCTCTAGGATAGGAAGTGGTACCCCAGCTGCCTCAAACAGCAGGGGGGCTGTTTTCACTACTCCCTCCACCAGCCACCTAACATCCCCATTTCTCTCCTGCTGACATCTCACCAATCCACTGTCCCATCACTGCCTCCTGAGGGTTGCCCTCCTCATTCTCACCTCCTCTGACCACCCGCCCTTCCCCATTTCAGGTACTGATCTTTCTAAAGCACAAATCCCATGCCACCCCTCCCCCACCTTGCCTTGACACCATCACTGACCTCATCATAAACTCCTTGGCGTGGCATTTGGGGCCTGTTCCAAGCCCAGGGCCTGTACTCCAGGCAGCCCAGATGACCTGCCAGGGAGCCTCCTTCCCTCAGGGTGAGTGCCTTTCCTAGACTCTCTGCCTTGCCAGCTGCTAATGTCCTCTAATAGTCAGCATGGGCGGTACCTCCTCTAGGAAGCCCTTCCTGCCTCCCCGCCCCCATGTGGTTAGATGTCCCTAATCTGCTTGGCTTGCTGGTTCCCTGCAGTCAACCCATTCTCCTGCTTGTCACCCACTCACTGCAAGCTCCTAGGAGGCAGTGACCATTTCTTACCACTGTCCCCCAAAGCTGTGCACAAGGCTTGGCAGAGAAGGGGTGCTCAGGGGCTGGGAAAGGGGCAGAATCTACCTTGGGTCCCTAGGGGTCAGGACAGGGCAAGTCCCCATGGACAGGGTGCAGATGGAGGTCTGTGAGGCCTGGTCCGGTCTCCACAGAGGTGGAGGATGTGGGAGGTTTTCTTGCATACAGAGGGCAGCCCTGCCATGCTGGAACCTGTGCAGGGAGCCCCAGGGATTAAGGCCACATGCTGTGGGAATGCAAGCTGGTGCAGCCACTCTGGAAAACAGTATGGAGGTTCCTCAAAAAATTAAAAATAGAACTACCCTACGACCCAACAATTATACTACTAGGTATTTATCCAAGGGATACAGGTATGCTGTTTCGAAGGAACACATGCACCCCCATGTTTATAGCAGCACTATTGACAATAGCCAGAGTATGGAAAGAGCCAAAATGTCCATCGATGGATGAATGCATAAATAAGACATGGTATATATCTACAACGGAGTATTACTCGTCAATCAAAAAGAATGAAATCTTGCCATTTGCAACTACATGGATGGAACTGGAGGGTATTACGCTAAGTGAAATTAGTCAGTCAGAGAAAGACAAAAATCATATGACTTCACTCATAGGACGTTAAGAGACAAAACAGATGAACATAAGGAAAGGGAAACAAAAAAATATAAAAACAGGGAGGGGGACAAAACAAGATACTCATAAATATGGAGAACAAACTGAGGGTTACTGGAGGGGGTGTGGAAGAGGGAATGGGCTAAATGGGCAAGGGGCATTAAGGAATCTACTCCTGAAATCATTGTTGCACCATATGCTAAGTTGGATGTAAATTAAAAAAAAAAATTAAATTAATTTAAAAAAAAGACCACATGCTGTACAGACATGCCCAATTCTAGGGGGCTGATGTTGGCTTCATGATGGAGCCACGCTTTCCCCAAGCCATTCTTCATTCTTTATAGTTTCTGAATTTCAGAAGCAGAAATTGCTCACCCTCAGTCTGAAGCTTTTCGTGACTTGTGCAGAAGAAATGTCATCAACAGCCTTTTGTTTAGGCTTGACTTGGGTGAACGTGCCAAGAAGACTTGCTCAGAAGAGTCTTTTCAGATGTCATTTCTGTCTCCCTAAAACCCTGCTCCATGAAAGCCATTCACAAGCCGGTTTTTCTGCGGCTCCAAAGCTGTCATCCCCTCAGTCCTGCCACAGCCCACAGAGCTACCGTGACACTCACTCGGCAATGGCATGTGCTGTTGGCCCGGGGCGGGGATGCAGCAGTGGGGAGGCTCCCAGCTGAGCGTCTCGCTTTCAACCCGGCCCGAATGCCCCGAGAACCCTGAGGTACAACTTCAACTTACATCCCCTAGATCGTGATCTGGCACCATGCCCACATTTTTTAAAACCATTTTCCCAATGCCCAACACAGGCACTCGATAAATGTGCAATGAGTAAATAAACAAATAAGCAACGCTCAATTATTTGAGCTAATTGAGGGAGACCATCAAACTCAGAGTTTTGAGGGGAGAATTATCTGGAAATGAACATATTCTTAGACTTGGGGCGCCTGGGTGGCTCAGTCGGTTGAGCGTCTGACTTCGGCTCGGGTCATGACCTCGTGGTCTGTGAGTTCGAGCCCCGCGTCGGGCTCTGTGCTGACAGCTCAGAGCCTGGAGCCTGCTTCAGATTCTGTGTCTCCCTCTTTCTCTGCCCCTCCCCTGCTCATGCCTCTCTCTCTCTCTCTCTCTCTCTCTCTCTGTCAAAAATAAATAAATATTTTTTTAAATTAAAAAACAAACAAACATATTCTTGGACTCATTTTACTCTTCCCACTGTGGATGCTGGTGGTGTGGCCACTGGGAAGGGAGCCTGGAGTGCTGGGTCCAGCAACACTGTGGATCTGGACGCAATGTACAGTCAGCAGGACTCACTTCTATCGCCCTCTCCAGGCCAAAGCTAGCTGTGACAGCTGTGCTGGGAATGGACAGAGGCAAGGGAGATGGGAGCTGTCTCCAGCTCATTCCCAGTAAGCGGTGACACAGGGTGAATTAAAGGTGAAAATGAGACCGGGATTAGCGGAGGACTAATCAGAGGGGGGCACTACCAAACGGCGTGTGGAGTGTCAGGCAGAGACGCACAAAGGGCTGCGGGAGCCCCAGAGCCCACTCTGCCTGGGGATCCAGGGAAGAGCTTCAAGGAGGAGGCGACATTTGAGTTGGGAGCTTGAGAGGTGGAGAATGTGAGGAGATAGCAGGTGCATGTGGCCAGTCGCCCGGGCTGAGAGCGCACCCCGTCCAGGCCCCTTCTGAGGGGGAGGCTGCCACGAGCAGCTCTTGGAGTAGAGATACCAGGGCATGGAGCCAAGTGATGTGTGGGCGGCTTGCTGAAGCGAAAGTAGTGGTTCTAAAGGCAGAGAGTTTGCAGAAGAGCGTTCCAGGCTGGGGGAACAGCACGCGTACAGCACAAAGGTGAACAAGACCATGGCTTAGTAGGGCGAGGCCACCCGGGGGGGTTACGGCACCAGGAGGCATCAGGTCCCTGGTGCTCTGACAGCTCTGAGAAGCCGTTTTACTAAATTACAAGTTATCAGTTGCGTCTTGTGCGGCTGGAGTCGCCCAGAGCCACACTTCCCAATATGTGGAGGCATTCCTGTATCAACAAATGCCAATCACCTGGGTTTGTATACACAGTCTGTACAAGTCCTGGCGGCTCCCGGCCGAGACGCATTACCGGAAGGTCTCACTGAAAGCTGAAGCAGCCAGGGTATGAGGACAGAACAGCAGCAGCAACTACCACCACTGACCAGGTGCTCCCTGACTGGGTGCTCCCTGACCGGACGCTCACTGACCCAGTGCTCCCCGTCGGTCAGCACCACGCCACAAGCCTCATGGGTGTGAAACTCCCATAACTGCCCATGAGGTAGGACTGTTACCTCACTTTGCACATGAGGGGGCCAAAGCCGACACGACTGTGGAGCTTGTCCAAGGTCACACAGCTAGGTGAGTGGCAAAGCTGGGATTCAAACCCACGTTTGCTTGATACCAAAGCCAATCTCTTTTCACTTGCCCAGAGTGAGGAAGGGGATCCCCGAGCCCCATCCGGTCGTTGCTAAGATAGCATGAATGAGCGGCTGTGAACCCGGCACGGGCACTGACAAGGCCCCGACCTCAAGGGATCGCTGACCCAGTGGTGAAGTCAGGTGGTAAAGATGCCCCTCCCCACATCCCCTGCCCAACTTCACCCCAGCACTGAGTGACGACAGTCTGAATATGGTTGGACCATTGCTGTCCCAGCTACAAGGCTCTCTGCTTCCTGAAATCCAGGCCCACCCTCAGAATAAGGGCTGAAGTATAGCCAGTAGTTCGTCCAATCATGGCCCGGGAAGAAAATGAGCAACCTCTGGCTTGAGGGAGCATGGTGGCTGCAGCCATGGAGCCCATGTCCTTGCCCTCTCTCTCTGCCTGCATCCGGCCCCCAAGCCCCATCTAGAAGGGCTTCGTGGCTGGATGAGGACACGGCCTGCTACTCACAGGGGTGGGCCCTGGGGCTCTGGATGCAGGGCAGAGAAAGGCCAGTCCCTTCTTTCTTCAGCAAGTGCTCCTTCATGGAGTGGGAGTCCCAGCAGAGATGGATGGAGCCAGGCTCACTCCTGAACCTGCACCCTATATCAGCTGTGCCTGTGCTGACAGCTCTCCTTGGCCGGACCGCAGCCCCCAAACCCTTTGTTTCCTCCTCATAATTTGAGCGGCAAAAGAATGCATTTTCACGAGGGTCAGTGACTCTGCTGGGGGCTGCTGGTGACAGGGCTGGGTCAAAGGCCCAAATGTCCCGATGAGCAGTCCTCCCCCATAGCCTCGAGCACTGGGGCATGGTTTGCTGTGCTCTGCCCTGCCGCCTCTTACATTGCTCTTCATTCAACTTCGGGAAGACTGGGCCACCCGCAGGACTGGCTACACCAGAGGAAGCTGCTGGCCGTATTAAAACAAGGCCACTCAGGAAAGGATTCTTTCCATCAGGGGAACCACGTGGGCTCACAGGACCTAATCAAACCAGTGGCCATTCTCACTGCATCCTCCCAAGGAGTAAAGAGTGGAGACAAGCCCATTGAGGGGGAAGGGATACCCCTAAATTTCAGGGGCATCTGAGTATGCAACAGCTTCTGAGCAGGAAGAGAAAGGAGCGGCGTATAGGCAGTGGCTTAGAGAGGATCCTCAGGGCAAACACACGGCTGGGCAAAGTCCCGCCCTTAATCCCCCTTGCGGGTCCTGGGGGTGTGCAGGAGGGCTGATAGGGCAGACAGGGAATCAGGTGGAGATGGCTTTACCAGGCCAGAACTGATCAGAGCCACCCTCGGATGCATGGGAGCAAGGCCAGTGGGGATAGCCGGCACAGACTCATCCCTAACTAGGCCCCACGGAGCTGGTTTCTGAGCCCAGGCTCCATGCACCATTGCCTTGCCCCACGTGGGGGGCTTGTTCCATTTGGGGGTATGCTTCTTGGGCAAGCTCTGCAGCTGGCTTCTGGCCCAGCCCCTCCTTCTCGAGGGGCTGAGCAACAGTGCAAGATGTCCTTTTGTTTCTTCCAACTATTCCAAACTGTGTTCTCAAGTGGTCCTGCTGCAGGGAAGTTCCTCATACTAAGCCCCCGGAACACAGGGAAGGGGGGTGGGTCTGTCCCAACACGAGAGGCACAGAGATGTCACAGAGCCAGCTGTCAACAGACCTGCCTTTGTGACGCTGCCAGGAGTCAGGCTTGTGTTTTCCCCATCAGGGTCTCCCAAGAGCAGAGACCGTGTTGGCCGATATTCTCCACATCATCTCAGACAATCTCGTCCACCCTCTGAGGTTTGTGTATGAATCATCTCCAGGGTTTTCCCTCCAGCCTGGACCTCTCCCTTGAGTGATCCACTGTGCTCCTGTGCAGAGCTGTGGCTTCCCTCTGGCTACTTCACTCGCCCAGCCCAGACTCCACACACAGCATTGGGGCAGAGAGTAGAAAGCTCTCGTGCCAGAAGGCAGGCATGGACTGGTGTCTTGCATCCACCTGGGGGAGGTGAGGCTTCAGCCCTGCTTCTCCCCTCTAGCTCTGGTCCCACAATGACCACTCCCATCCCCCGAAGTGCAGACAGAGTAGGGAGAGCAGGACCGAGTCCTGAAAATGCCAGCACCCTCCTCTCTGCCTGGGCCCTGGGACGTGTGTGGGTGGAGCTCGGACTGGAACCTTCCCTCTGGCTGCAGAGCCGCAGAGACGGAGCCCTGCAGGGCTGTTCCTGGCCTGGAGCCTCTCTCCTTGGGAGAAGGGCCAGGATTACGTTTTGTACTTTCACCAGCCGTTGCAGCTCACAAGCAGTACGGCTCCCCAGGCTCCCCACGTGGGGAATTTGTAGCTCAACCAAGAAAAGCAAAGCTGCTAATCTGACAAGATCAATCCTCAAAGACCGCAGGAATGCAGCCTGCCTACTCTCACCAGGGACAGTGCTTCTGAACACCTCTAGGATTCCTGCTTCCGGGTAGAGCCTGGAGCTTGGTCTGCAAAGCAGGAAGCTGCTCCACACCAGCGTGTCCGACCTTGACACTGAAGCCCCAGCCTTCTAGGCATAGCTCAGGCATCCCTTGCACCAGGAACTCCTCTCATTCATCTTTCATCAGCCCTTCCTGCCTAAGGGCCTCCTCAACCCTCTGTCCTCACCTCTTTCAGAGCACATATTCCGGATATGTGTTCATGTCCCTGTGCTGTCTCCTTGAACCCTGAGGTCAGTAGGTACAGATGAGGACAGGGAGGCCCAGGGGGTTTAAGCCACCCAGCCCTACTCACTTTTAAAGCCTGGGCATTAATCACTACAGTCCAGTGCTTCTCAAACCATCTGTGAAGAAAGACTGGTTTGTTTGGCTTTTGAAATTTCAATTCTGTCGCAGAGCGATACTTTTATAAAGCATAATAAAAATGAATCACTAGAAAAATTAAAACACATAAAATAAGAACTCCATTTTTAAATTACTAGGTTCAACTGACATAAACTTACTCTAGTTGCTATAGACATGTCTAAAATTTTATTATCAATTTCTCAGAAATCTGGCTGCAGACCAGTTCACATCACTTTTGATTCCATAGCTCACAACAGGCTTCCAAATGACTGACACCCAAGGGTTCTGCCTGGCACTCACCTTCAGGAGAAGCTGGAGAGGGGACAAGACATGGCTCCTCAGGTCCTGAACCCGGCAAGAGAAAGACACACTGACATCATCAGGGGCTGAGGCCCAGCCCCTCATCTGCAGCAGATGAATTTACAACCAGGGAAAACCCAACAGGTTTTCTACAAGATTCACCTGTTCAAAGAAGTATGGGTCCCCAGTCATCTAGGGAAGGAGATTTTTCCAAAGCAAACACAACTTCTGGTCATTTACTGCACACTCACCTAGAAGGGTTAGTACACAGAGCAAAGAGGAAGGAGATGGAATGCACAGCTACAGGGTACAGGGGAGGGGAGGGGGCAGGTGACAGTGGCTGAATTCCTTGAAGGGTGGGGGAGGCAGAAGGGATAGACTGAGACAGGAAGTGGTGTTAATTTAAAAGCAGATCATGGACTGGTTCCCAGAGGAGGTCAGAACAGCTGATACCAAGAAATGCATGGAGACAAAACTGACGCCAAAGAAACCAAGAGGACACAGATGGCGATTCCTCTAGCTTCAAGCTGGAGGCCAGGTCAAGGACAGCCATTCGGTCTGCCTAGCCCATGAGGGGCTGTAGATCCCCGGACAACACGCAGAGAAGCTTTAGTTACTGAGGACTCTGCACCCAAAGATTTCACTGCAGGGATTCCCCACTGAAAATATTTAAAACAGTCTCCAATCAAAAGGAATCTGCATTTCCCCTCCGGGCTCATGGCTCAGAGCCTTGACTCAAGGTAGGGTTAGTGGGTTTGATTGCTCGCTCTGTGCTACTATGACTATGGCCAAGTTACAGCTTTTTCATCCGTAAAATGGGCATAAACAACACTTATTCCACAGGGTCATTGTAAAAACTAAATGAAGAAATGAATATACAACGTTTAGCACAGTGGCTAGCACATAGTAAGTGCTCTATATAAAACTATGTGACCTTTTATATACACAGGCTGTCTATATCTGCCAATGGAATGTAAGCTCTTTGAGGGGACAGATTTTATGTATCTTTTTCTTTTTTAATTTATTTATTTTTGAGAGAGACAGAGAGACAGAGTGTGGGCAGGGGAGGGGCATAGAGAGAGAGGGAGACACAGAATCTGAAGCAGGATCCAGGCTCTGAGCTGTCAGCACGGAGCCTGACGCGGGGCTTGAACTCACGGATTGTGAGATCATGACCTGAGCTGAAGTAGGACGCTTAACCGACTGAGCCACCCAGGTGCCCCAGATTTTATGTATCTTATACAATGCTGAAGCTCTAGCACCTAGAAAAGTATCAGGCACATAGTAGGTGCTCAATAAGGTTTGTTAAGTGAATGAAATGGGAGCTATTACCATTGGGTTTACAGGATAGTAGAGTCAATGTGGCAGCCTTTTCAGGGAAGTGAGAGACTTCAGTATGACTAAACAGTGGTATGAAGGAGTCAGTAAAGAGAATGAAGATCCAGGTCCTGGATCTGTAGGTCCAAGATCTAGGAAAGGTTGAAGAACCAGGGCACAGGGAAGAGACTGACCTCAGAGAAGAGATCTTACAGAGGGCAGAAGTGTCATGACTCAATGACTAGCCGGATATTTGGTTGAGAGAAGAGAAAGAAGAAGTCACAGATTTCTGGCTCATGTCACCCTCTCAGGTGGATACTGGTGTCATTCACTGAAAGACGCAATATGGACTGATTTTTTTAGAAATTCAGTGATTTGGGCACACTGAGTTTGAGATGCTCGAGAGTCATCGAGTGGAGTTGTCTGGCAGGAAGTTGGGCGTCTGGGTCCAGAGATCAGGAGCTGAGAGAGTCACTGGCACACAGGTGTTCACTGATGCCGTGGAGTAAGAAGTGAAGAAGACCATAACCGAGCCCTGGCAGACATCAGCATTTAAAGGTGGGCACAGGAACAGGAGGTTGCTTGCGAAAGAGACTGAGAAGGAACAATCAGAGAAGTAGGAGAACTGGAAGGGAGTGTGGACAAAGAATCACTGAGGACAGAGTTTGAAAATGAAGGAAGAAATGAATACTGCCAAATGCTTCAAAGAGGTCAGAAAAAGAAAAGGTCCACCCTTGGATTTGTCAGTTAGTCCTCTCAAGTGATCTGGGCGAGAGCATTTCAGGGAGGGAAGTGGTGGGAGTGGAGAAAGCAATTGACGAGTCTGCACACTCCTGTCTGGGCTGGGGTGGGGGCGGTACTCAACTTGCTACCACTCTGAAAGGACAACAATTCTGTAGAAGTAGATGATGATCTATTCTCCTTTGTCATTTATGTCTGGAACAAAGCTTAGCAAGGATGCCTTTCAATCCTACCATCCGTCTCTGGTATTGTAGTAATAAGAATCCTAGGATCTGCCCTGGAAGAGCAGAGAGAGAGGAGCTTTGGAATGTGGGGATACTAGGTACCCAGTTACTCTGGCCAGGAACCCACAAGCTTTCAAAACCCCCAGGAGGCAGTGCAATAGGCCTCCTGTACCTTTTAACGCAGGGGTCCCAAAACATGCAGCTAGGGGCTCTGTCACTATTCCAGACTTTCTGCCTCAGAGAGCTCAGTGGGGTTTCAAAGGCCATCCCTGCACTCTTAAGAATTCAGCCAGCTTGGACCATGGCAACAGTATAAAAATCACAGATACATACAGTCACAGATACCGTGCACCTCGGCTTTTTGAAAGCAAAGTACATCTCAAAAGAAGTTCGTTTTCCTCTGTAGAGATGGGCAAGAGGGCAATTTCTACACCAGTACCTCATTAACCACCACCGGGCATCAGGTAGACCTCTGCACTCTGGCCACTAGCCAGCCTGTCCATGAGACAGCAGCTATGAGAGGAAGCAGAAAGTAGCAGTTAAGCTTGTGGGCTCTGTGGTCGGAGGGCTTGGGTTCGAAACTCGGCTTCATCGCTTCCTACTGTTATGACCTTAAGCAAATGGATGGACTCTCTCCACCCTCATCTTCTCCTGCTTAACCCTGGTTTAATGACAACACCTATGTCATAAGACTGTTGGGAAGATTAAAACAGGAAAGACAGGGAAAGGTCTCAGCATAGGAACCGCTACATCAAGAGGTGTGGGCTAGCATTGTTGCTACCGCTGTTTCTGCTCTGCAGCACGGCCACCGCCTCAATTTGGATTCTGCTTTCTGCTGAAACTGCCTGCCACGGGCTTACCCTGCCGATGCTGCACTGGCTCCCCATGCCCATGGTTCCAATGGCCACCACCTAAAAGACACGACACTAAATCTTTCACGAAAGCACAAAAAGCAACTCATACGCACATAGCAAAGTACTGCCAGGAGAATGGGGTGTGTCGATTAAGGTTTTTATCAGTCACATTTCTTTGCTTTGAAATCTACCTTTCCCCCCTGCCCCGGAAATCTACATTTTTAATGTTCATCATGATCTATTCTGGGATCTTTATTCCTTCCTGAAAAAAACTTACCTGTTCATAAGAAAAGTCCCTGAGAAAACAGAATTCACTTAGTAAGTGTCTGACATTAAAATTTTCTGGAATGATCAGCATTTACAGCCCCAGGATACAACATCTCATTTCATTCTCTTCACTAATGAGATAAGTAATGCTCAGACTTTTCCAAGATCACACAGTACGTTAAGTGAGAAAGCCGTGAGAACTTTCTGTCTCCAAATCTCATCTCCTTCCAGTCTATCATGTATTGGTATATGTCAGAATGATTTTTCTACATCAAAATAATTACTTTTCTTCACTCTTTCCATCAAGAGTATTTTATTAACAACCCTCATACCCTCGAGTCTCTCAATTTCCTGAGGGCAGAGATTAATATCCATTCGTAAAACAAATATTAAGTGCCTACTAAGTGCCAAAAGCTCTGCTAAGTGTTGGCAGCCGTGAACAAGACCATGTCTCTATGTTGAGAAGTTCACATCCTACTATGGGAGAAGACACATCAATCAATAGTTGTAACTACAATGACAGAGCTGTGTATGTGGCACTGCGGTGGCACAAGCTGAGGAAAGAGTAACTGGGTGTGTGTAGATGGGTGGGGGTCAGGGAAGACTTTCCCTTCCATGAGACCAACAATGTTCAGAGCACAGCAGGTGCTCAATAAATCTGAGTTGCTTTAAGCCTTATGCCCTCTCTTCCCTATCTCTCTCATTAGAAGAAGATGTCTCAGGGCGCCTGGGTGGCTCAGTCAGTTGAATGTCTGGCTCTTGGTTTTGGCTTGAGTCATGATCTCACGGTTTGTGAGATCAAGCCCCACGTCGGGCTCTGTGTTGACAACACAGGGCCTCCTTGGGATTCTCTCTCTTTCCCTCCCTCTCTGCCCCTCACCCCCTCTCAAAATAAATAAACATTAAAAAAAAGAAAGAAAGATGTCTCTAGGCAGGCAAGTCTCAGGGAAAGTAAGGAAGACTTCCCAGGAGACAGTACAAAGGTCTAAGAGGGAACAGGCTGGCTTCCCTGAGAGGCAGGACTCTGTAGGCAGAACAGGCTGGCATATTGGCATCCCTTCCATTACCACCGCCTGCTCCCCCCACAAGCGAGGCTTGGGAACAGAGTAAGAATGTATGCTTCACACAACACTTGATAATAAAGGAGAAATAAATAAAGTAAAGATTTAATGGTTTATTTATATTGGGTTGTGTCAAAAACTAATACATCAAAACTGCATTAAGGCTTTTTGTGTCAAAATATTAATGCTATCAAAACTAAAATCCTGACTTTACTTAGTACATTTAGTCAAAATATCAAGAAATACTAGCTACTCACTAGGAAAAAGTAAAGAAACCTCAATCGCAATATCAGGGATCACTCGTAACACCAAGACAACACAAAATACAAACAAAAACAACAACAACAAAAACCCAGATGGCTATATATATCCATATAAAAAATAAAGTTATAAAAGTACTACAAGAAAGCATAAAGGAAGGCATATTCATAAACTACCACATATGGATGTGAATCCAAAAACTGCTACGGAAGGCAATTTGCCAATAACTTTCAAAATTTCAAACATCTATAATTGTGATCCAGACATTTTCTTCTTTATTCTAGATGATCTCACGTGTGTAGGAAAACGTCACTCACTGATGTAATAATACTTGCAATAGAAAAGATGAGAAGTTGCCTAAATGTCCATCAATAGGGAATTAACTAATTAAACTACTATACATCTGCACAATGGAATCCATGTAACATGGAATAAGGGCCTTCTGTTTCTAACCATGATGTGGTAACAGGGATGGGATTTAACCTCTTACCTTAAACAACTAGAAAGCAAATCAAAATACACGAAAAAACATTTTTCAGACCAGTGCAGGAATGGAGAACCCAAAAAGAGCCCAGTGGTCTTTCAGAGTTGAGATAATGGGTCACAATTTAGAAGACAAAAACGCTAGAATTTGTGAAGAAGACTAGTATAGAGGACAGAGCTGCACAAAAAGCTCCAGAGATCTTCAAAGGGTTCCCTTACCCCTCTGGTAACTATAATAGACTTTCCCCCATGAAAAATTTTTTAAAAACTGGGGAGGCCTGGCTGGCTCAGTCGGTAGAGCATGTGACTCTTGGTCCCTTGGATGTGAGTTCAAGCCCCACACTGGGTATAGAGATTACTTAAAAATAAAATCTTTTTAAAATTTTGTCAAAAAATTAAATTGTTCGGGCACCAGGTGGCTCAGTTGGTTAGGCGTCCAACTTCAGCTCAGGTCATGATCTCGCGGTTTGTGAACTCCAGTCCCATATCTGGACTGGGTGGCTCAGTTGGTTGGGCGTCCAACTTCGGCTCAGGTCATGATCTCTCAGTCCGTGAGTTCGAGCCCCACGTCGGGCTCTGTGCTGACAGCTCAGAGCCTGGAGCCTGTTTCAGATTCTGTGTCTCTCTCTCTCTCTCTCTCTGACCCTCCCCCATTCATGCTCTGTCGCTGTCTCAAAAATAAATAAACGTTAAAAAAAATCTTAAAAAAATAAAAAATAAATAAATAAAAGTTAAAAAAAATTTTTTTTTAATTTAAATCGTGGTAAAATACACCTAACATAAAATCTGCCATCTTAAACATTTTTTTAAGTAAGCTCTACATGCAGCATGGGGCTCGAACTCATGACCCTGAGATCAAGAGTCAAATGCTCCACCTACTGAGCCAGCCAGGTGCCTTCCATCTTAAACATTTTTAACTGTATAATTCAGTAGTGTTAAAGTACATACACATTATTACACAGTCAATCTCCAGAACTCTTTTCATCTTGAAAAAGATGATGAAACTCTATATCCATTAAAGAGCAACTTCCTGTTTCCTCTTACCCCCAGTCCCTGGCAATCACGATTCTGCTTTCTGTCTCTATGAATCTGACTACTCTAGGTACTTCATATAGTGGAATCAAACATATTTTTCTTTCTATGACTGGCTTATTTCACTTAGCATAATATCTTCAATCTCACACATGTTGTAGCATATCAAAATTTCCTTCCTTTTTAAGGGTGAATAATGTTCCATTGTATAAATATATCACATTTTGTTTATCATTCCATCTCTTGATGGACACTTGGATTGCTCTGGCTATTGTAAAATAATGCTGTTATGAAACAGGTGTACAACTATCAATGTGAGACCCTGCTTTCATGTCTTTTGGGTATATATCCAGAAATGAAATTACTAGGTCACATGGTAATTACATTTTCCTTTTTTTTTTTTTTTTTTTTAGGAATTACCATACTGTTCCCATAGTGGCCACACCATTTTATATTCTGACTATTAGTGTACAAGGATTCTGATTTCTCTATATCTTCATCAACACTTGCTATTTTCTTTCTTTCTTTCTCTTTTTTCTTCCTCTCTCCCTCTCTCCTTCTTTCTTTCTTTTTTGATAGCAGCCATCTAATGAGGGTGAGGTATAGCTCATTGTGGTTTTAATTTGCATTTCCCTAGTGATTAGTGATGTTGAGCAGTTTTCCATGTGCTTGCTGGGTCATTTGCTTTGGAGAAATGTCTACTCAACTCCTTTGCTCATTTTTTAATCAGTTGTTTTGCTGTTGTTGAGTTGTAGTTCTTTACATATTCTAAACATAATTCCACATCACATATATGATTTGCAAATATCTTCTCCCACTCTGAAGGCTGCCTTTTTCTGGTTCATTGCTAAATCGCTTTAAATAACTGACTCTTTAAGACAAAAATAAATAAGAACAGTGCCATGTGGATTTACAATATATAGATGTAAAATGTATGACAAAAATAGCACAAAGGATGGGAGAGATAATGGAACTATACTGTTGCAAGGTTCTTAAACTCTAAATGAAGTCCTATAATATTATTTGAAAATAGATTATAAATTAAAGACATATATTGTAAACTCTAGAACAGTCACAAAAAACATAAACAAAGAATTAAACCTATAAGCCAATACTGAAGGTAAAATGAAGTCATAAAACACATTCAATTTCTGGCTCAACAAGAGCCAGAAAAAGAAAGAAAAAATAAGAAAAACAGAAAACTAATACCAAGATAGATTTAAACCCAACCATATTGATGATTACATTAAATGTAAATGGTATAAGATCTGCAATAAAAGGCAGACATGGCCAAATTGGATAAAAAAGCAATACTCAGCTATGAACTATGTTCTGTCTACAAGAAACTCACTTTAATTGTGAAGACACAGTCAAACATAAAAGGACAGATTGTTGTAAACCAGCGCCGAGACTCAACTTTTCTGAGGCTCAAGGGTATACACAAACATATGCTTCCCCCCACAACACACACAGAAGTAAAAGTATGGGAAACATATACCACAATGAAGCTAACTCTAAAAAGGCTGGAGTGGTTACATAAATATCAAACAAGGGAGATTTAAGAATAAGGAAAAAAAGGACAATTCAAAATAATGAAAGGATCTATTCACATCAAGGGAATATAATAATCCTAAATGTACATACACTAAATGTCACAGCTTCAAAATATGGGAAGCAAAAACTAATAAATGGAGACCTCAACATCTGTCTGTCAAGAACTGTTGGAAAATCAGTAAGGATATAAGAGACTTGAAAAACACTATCAACCAACGTAATCTAATTGCCATTTATAGAATACCCAATAGCAGCAGAAAAATCTCCAAGTGCACACAGAATATTCACCAAAATAGACCATATTTTATCTTGTAACTCAGGTCTCAATCAACTTAAAAGTGTTAAAATCCTATGAAAACTATTTTCTGATCACAACAAAAATAAATTAGATATCTGTCACACACGGATATTTGGAACACCCTCAAATACTTGGAAATTAAGCTAAATTTCCAACACTTCAAAAGAAACCATGGGACAAAGTAGAAATCACAAGTAAAGTTAGAAAATATCTTTAACTCAATGAAACTAATAATACAATATCAAAATTTGTGGGATGTACCTGATGCAGTTTATAGAGGGAAATTTATAGCATGAAATCAAGGAATCAAATCAGTGGTCTAACCTTCTATCCCAAGAAACAAACAACAAATTAAACCCCAAATAAGTGTAAGGTAGGAAATAATAAAGATAAGAACAAAAAATAATGATTACAGTGAAAAAAAATACCAATAGAGAAAAATCAATGAACCCAAAAGCTAGTTCTGTGAGAACAATGAAAACAATAAAACTCTAACCAGAAAGACTAGTAAAAAAAAGGGAAAATACATAAATGACCAATATCAGGCGTATTATGCCAATACATTCAACAACTTAGAGGAAATCCACAAATTCCCTGTCAGGCACAAACTACCAAAGAAGAAATAGGAAAACCCAAATAGAAATAGAAAAGCTCCAGATATATTAAAGAAATGTAATTCTTTTTTTTTTTTAGAAATATAATTCTTTGGGGTTTTTTTTGTTTTTGGTTTTTGAGAGAGAGAGTGCGAGCAGGAAAGGGGCAGAGGGAGAGAGAAAGAGAGAGAGAGAGAGAGAGAGAGAGAGAGAGACAGACAGACAGAGAGAGAGAGAGAGAGAGAGAATATCTTAAGCAGGCTCCACACCTAGCGTGGAGCCCAATATGGAGTTTAATCCCAGGATCCTGGGATCATGACCTGAGATCAAGAGTCAGACACTCAACTGACTGAGCTACCCAGGTGCCCCTAGAAATGTAATTCTATGTTTTTTTATTAAAAAACTTCCCACAAGGGGATTTTCTTAACACAAAACCTAGGTAACCCTAGATGTCTTTGCTGGTACATTCTATCAATCATTTAAAGAAAAATATTATCAATTCTATACAAAACTTTCAGGAAAGTGCAAATGAAGGAATATTTTCTCACTGATTCTATAATGTCAGCATTACTCTGATATCAAAACCAAAAACGTTACAAAAAAACGACAGACCAATCTCTCATGAACAGAGAAAGAAAAATCCTTAATAAAACATTAGTGAATTAAATCCAGCAATATATAAAAGAGAATAATAAATTAGAATAAAATGAAGTTTATTCTAGTAATAAAAGGTTGGCTTAACATTAAAAAAATCAGTCAACGAAAAAAATCACTGTGATTCACTATATTAATAGATTAAAGAAGAAAAGCCATCTGGTCGTGTCAAAAGATGCAGAAAAGGAAGCATTTGACAAAATTTGACATTATTCATTATAAAAATTCTCAACAAACCAGAAATAGAAGAGAATTCCCTCTATCCTAAAAGGGTATCTATGAAAAACCTACAGCTAACACCATAATGGTAAAAGACTAAATGCCTTCCCCCTGAAATTGGAAACAAGTCACGGATATTCACTCTCACCTCATCTATTCAACACTGTACTGATCAGTCTAGCCAGTGCAATGAGGCAAGAAAAAGGAAAAAGAGGCAACCAGAATGGAAAGGAAGAAATAAAACTGTCCTTAATAGAAGACATGATTGTTGAGGTGCCTGGCTGGCTCAGTCAGCAGAGCATGTGACTCTTGATTTCAGGGTCATGAGTTCAAGCCCCACACTGGGCATGGAGCCTACTCAAAAAAAAAAAAAAAAAAAAAAAAAAAAGACATGAGTGTCTACGTATTGTGATATTAATGCAAGGACAGACATAAAGATCCATGAAATGGAATAAAAATTCCAGAAAGAGCCCCACATACATATGTTTGGCTGATTTTTAACAAATAGGCCAACGTAATTCAATGAAGAAAGAACAGTCTTCAACAAATGGTTCTGGAACAACTAAACATACATATGCAAAACTATATACAAGAATTAACTTGATATGAGTCATAGACCTAAATGTAAGAGCTAAACCTATAAAAATTCTAGAAGAAAACACAGGAAAAGACCTTTTGACTTTGGATTAGGGTAAGATTTCTTAGATAAACCACCAAAAGCAAAATCCATAAAAGAAAAAATTTATAAATTGGACTTCATCATGATTAAAAACTTCTGCTTTGCAAAAGATACTGTTAAGACAATGAAAAGGCGAGCCATAGGCTGTAAGAAAATATTTGCAAATCGCATGACAGAGGGCTTCAATCCAGAATATGTAAAGTTGTCTTACATTCAATAAGGAAACAACCAATTTACAAAATGACAAGAGCTTTGACAATTCCTCAAAGATAAAAGAATGCTAAATAAGCACATGAAAATGAAAATGAATATCATTAGTATTACTAAAATGCAAATTAAAACCACAGTGAGATATCACTAAATTTTAGAATAGCTAAAATTAAAAAGACTGATGGCAGAGATGTAGAGCACCTGGAACTCTTATACAACGATGGCAGGAAAGCAACATAGCACAGTCAATTTGGAAAACTCTTTGGCAATTCTTGGGGTGCCTGGGTGGCTCAGTCGGTTGAACATCCAACTCTTGATTTTGGCTTAGGTCATGACACCATTCATGAGATCAAGCCCCGCAACAGGCTCTGCGCTGACAGCGTGGAGCCTGCTTGGGATTCTCTCTCCCTCTCTCTCTGCCCCTCCTCCACTCACATTCTCTCCCTCTCAAAATAAATAAATAGACATTAAAAAAAAAAAGTTTGGCAATTTCTTATAGAGTTAATGAGACATCCCATATACAAATTTTATGGTGGCTTTATTTATAATCACCAAAAACTGGAATCTACCCAAATGTCTTTTGACTACTGAGTAGATATTTTTTATTGTTTATTCATTTTTAAATTTTTTAAAATGTTTATTCACTTTTGAGAGAGAGACAGAGAGAGAGAGAGTGAGCGGAGTCGGGGAGGGGCACAGGGAGAGGGAGACACAGAATCTGAAGTAGGCTCCAGGCTCCAAACTGTCAGCACAGAACCCAACGTGGGGCTCGAACTCATAGACTGCGAGATCATGACCTGAGCCAAAGTTGGACACTTAACTGACTGAGCCACCCAGGTGCCCCTCAACTACTGAGTAGATAAACAGACTGTTACACCCATACAATGGAATACCATTCAGCAATAAAAAAGAACAACTGATACATACAATACATGTATGAACCTCAAATGCATTAGAGTGAATGAAAGAGGCACACTCAAAAGGCTTCATACTATATGATTCCATGAATGTAACATTCTGAAAATGCTACAGGAACAGAAAACTGTTCAGTGGTTGCCAGGGGTTGGGGGTTAGGGGAGAGGTTAACTACAAAGCAGCACAAGGGAACTTTCAGGAGGTGATGATGGGAATGCTCTACTGGATTGCTGTGGTTACTCAAAGGTGTGCATTTACCAAAACCCCTACAACTACACCAAAAAGTAAGTTTTGCTGCATGTAAATCAAACTTCAATAAGTCTTACTTTTGAAAAAATTATTATACATCCATATAATCATGTTATGCAAGCATTAAATGAATAAGATTACCATGTATGCTGGTAATAGGATGATCTCTAACATATATTGTTAGGAGTAAAAAGCAAGATAAAAAACAATAAATACATGATATTTCTATTTATATTACCCAGGCTGTCTGGGTAATATTGGCTATCTCTGGGGATCTAGAGTGAGAGCATATACCCTTTTGCACATTTTCAGTTATTATTTTTTTGACCGTATGCTTGCATTACTTTCAATTATAAAAAGTAAAGGGGTGCCTGGGTGGCTCAGTCGGTTGAGCATCCGACTTCGGCTCAGGTCATGATTTCGTGGTTCATGAGTTCTAGCCCCACGTCAGGCTCACTGCCGTCAGTGTGGAGCCTGCTTCAGATCCTCTGTCCCCCACTCTCTCTATCCCTCCCCCAATGGTGCTCTCTATCTCAAAAGTAAATAAACATTTTAAAATATATATAAAGAAAGAAAGAAAAAAGAAAAAGTAAAAAAAAAACAAAACAAAACCCAACACCTATATCCAGGTCAAGGAAAACTCGTAGGTGTCTGGCCCAAGGCACTGAGTCAAGTAGACCTAAGAAAAGATGTGTAAGAATATGGAACATAATACCAGACACTTACGAGGTGCTCAATAAATAGCTGGGGGAAGAAAAATATTTGGAAGCAAGTCAGAAGGCAGACCCTAGACAAAGAGATCTCTATCTGAACACCAGATATTCAGCAGAGCCCCTGTTTTAGACAAGGAGCTTCCATCACTCCCATTAGAAAAAGAAAAGGAGCATAAAAACCACATATTCTGGATCTACTTTGGGGCAAGTTGTTTCTCAGCCTTCCTCGGCAAGCACGTTGTATGCCTTAACCTCAGCCTTCTCAGGGATGGGATGTAAGCCCTTCCCCCAGTGAACAGACCCCACCCCAGGAGGCCACCCCAAGGGCTCCCCTGTGGTCCAAGTGCTACATCCCCACTCCCAGAGGGTCCTGAGCGGCCTTTCCTCCAGCTCCTCTAAGTCAGACACTCCGATAACTTTCTGAAGGAACAAAATGACCCTGGTAGTCTCACTACACTCCAGACTGCAGACAAGCCCATCTTGGCACATCAGGTCCTTCTCCACACTGTAGCTTCATGGAAAGAAAACTCAAGAGGAAAAGGCAGATATGTAAGCAAGGCCCCTCAGCAGAATGTGGTCAAAGAAACTCCCAGGGTTTGGCACAGTTTCTTCCAGCAAGCTTGGTTATCAGGAAATCAGGAACTCCAGAATGCAAAATAGACAAAGAGAGAAGGTGCCAGAACAGCCAGGCCAGGCTCAGAAACCTCTCTTTGTTCCCTGCTTTATTTGGATATGCTTCCCTGAAGCCACGTAGTTTTGATGCTATGACTTGGAGCTTCTATGCTGAGGAGGCTTGTCTGGCTGCCTCTGGGTACCTGGCTTCCAAGGAGAGCCACATAGGTTCTACCTGTCCCCTCCCCTCCACAGAAACAGGCTGTGCTGGCAGGAGCAAGCTCCAGAGACAGGATGGGGGTAAGGTATAGCAAGGGCACAGAGTGGGACTGGGGTAGGAACCAACCCGAAACAAGTCCTCTCCAGGCACCCACAGACTCAAGGACACAGGGCAGTAAGTTACACCAGAATTTCGCTTTCTCAGAGCACAGCACAGAGTTTCTGACTCCTGGGCCAAGGACCAGGCTGTCTGGGCAGCGGGAAGAAATAGGAACACTTACCGAGGAAAGATGGCAGTCATCAAGGCTGAAGCATAGCCAGGCTTGCAAGCTCCCTCTGAAAAGTTTGCGTATTTGGTGGCTAACTCAGCAGGCCTATGGGAAGAAAAGGAAAGTCACAGCTTGCCAGGCACTGAGCAGTCAGTGGGGTATTAGTTCTTAAAGAGCTGTAGCTGTTTGAACCTTGAATAACGCTTCATTCTCTACAATCAGCCTTTCAGCCCCTTTTCCACACCAAGGCTTCGGGGCGGGGGAGGGGGGGAGTGGGGAACCCAAACCAAAAATTCTAAAGGAATATAGGTAGATAAATTAGCAAGGCCCCTGTACAGAATTTGGCAAAAGGAACTTGCTGGGTTTTGCAGCAAGCTTAATACCAAGGAAATCACGAAATCCATCCAGGCTCCCAGACTAGAAATATGGAGCCTGCAGACCTAGGGAGAGAGCTGCCCAGACAGTCACAGGCACCTGCCCTTTCAGGCTTCATTGTGGGGTTGTACACACCCAGCCGCACCTGCCTCTACTCTCTCCATATATACTATGATCCCGCCAGTGGGAAGCACTCTCAGTATCCTGAATATAGGTCAAATATATGTTGGGATTATTACTGTAACCGTTAGATGTTTAGTTGAGGATGCTCTGCTGCTCTCCTATTCTCTTTGCCCAGAATGTTCCTCCTTGTCCTTCTCCACCTGGCTATGCCGACTGGTCCTTCACAACTAAGCTTAGGTCTCAGCTTCACTGGGAGTCACTCCCTAGCCCCCAGGTTGGGCTAAGTGCCTCTTCTGTGCTCCACAGTCTGTCTCCCGTCACCCATATTACATGCTTATCCCCAGAAGCACTTGCCATACTATACTGTAACTGTTGGTAGTTTGTCTCCCTCATCATTCTGTGAACTCCCGAGGTCAGAGTCTGATTTAACCCTGCATCCCCAGTACCTTGTGCAGAGATGGGCCCACAGAAGATGCCTATAATTTTCTGAAGGAACAAAATGACTCTGATAGTCTCATTGCACTTGTACTGAAAACAAGACAGTCTTGAGAGCCCACAAGCCCTCTAGAGTGTTTGCTGTATATTTGCTGAAAATTTTTTCAGAAGACCTGTGTGTTCCAGCCCCGGCTTTGTTGCTGTGTGACTGTAGTCGAGTCACTTCACGTCTTTGGGCTTCAGTGCCCTTATGTGTTCGATGTGGGGCTAGAGTCACCGCCTTGCCACCAAAATCCGTGCCAGTGCAGTCTAGAGAAAACCGCCGTGGAAGAACAGGACACATTCAGCGACTGCTGAGGCTGGCGGCCCTGCATGCCGGGGCACCTGAGAGAGCCCTGGCTGGCTGCCAGTTCCCAGGCCCAACCTCCCCCGCCTCCACCCTTGGGCCTGCCGCCAACATGCTGGTGCCCAGCTGCTCTACTGTGCTGGGGCCCCCCGTGGTAAGTCTTCCCTCGGGGCTGCTGCAGGAACTGGGTGGGGCAGGCCTAGGGGGAAGGGGGCTGGCGCCTATACTAGACAGCCAGAAACGATGATGCCACTGCCTAGCATGTGTCATGTGTGATTCACTCCCATGCCCCTGCGGGCCTAGCCCAGGGCCTTGCACAGAGTAATTGCTCACTGAATTTAGACAAATCCATCTGTATCCGTGTGCGTTTCTTCTGGAAATCTACAATTTTTTTTAGCATTTCCTACCAGTGAAATGTAAAGCCTGAAATGCAAATACAAATGCTGAGTAGTAAGCCAGAGTCGAGACTTTATTTGGTAGGCAAAAGAAAAGTCAGAGGTTTAACAAGACAATTTACGTAACAGTATTTTCTTATATAAACAACTGTATTTCCGAAACAAAACAGAAACTTCAGTATACTTCGTGAACTTGCAGAAAGCTCTGAGACTAGGTGCAGTGACTGAAATACAGATTTTTTTCAATTACGTCTTCAACAGCCATGTGAGTACGTGCTATTAGCTATCCACTTACACGTGAGCCCAGAAAGAGAAAGAGACTTATCCAAGATCCTATAGCTAGTAAGTGGTAGACATCAGTAAAGAAGCTCTTCATAGGAAGTACCACCAGTGCGGATCGTGGTAAGGGCCATCACAGAGGGAAGCACAGAGTCCAGGGACAGCACATAAGTGGTGAGTGCCAATGGACAGGGGTAGAGAAGAGGGTCAAGAAAGCCTCACACAGCTCTCCGACAGCGTGTCTACAAGCAGTGAAGTGTTGTGAGTCTCCCAATCCCCCACTCTCTGTGTCCTGCCTAGTAGCAGTGGATTCCTGTGCTCTTCCTGAATTCCAGAAAGTTTCACACTGAGGACAAAAGACGGACAGCAGCTGCCCCTCTAACACGGTGTACCACAGACACAGATATACAACAACAGATAAACCTTTGGCCCCATCTTTCCTCTCTCTGGCTTACGTCGTCCACCTCTGGCAAGGTGCTTCTGGAATAAGGGCTATGGGCAGTCCAAGATCCATGGACTCAGGTAATCTATCATGGAAAAGAGGGGGGCACCGGCCAGCTGGAGCACCAGGAAGCCAGAACCTAGCCCGGAAGGCTCTTCCCATGACAGTGCAAGGTAGTCAGATGTCAAGGATGAGCACCTCTAAATCAACCCCCCCACCTCCATTTAGAAAGCAACAGTAACTTCTAAAACATACAGCCCCGGGGACAGGGGGCCATGTCAAGTTATTACCAAATTAAAATGCCTTAGCAATGGCCTCCTGACTATCCCAGTGGGAGAAGAATAGGGGGAGTGTTGGGGATTCTGAGTCATGCAGCAGGCTGGGACCTCTGGGGCAGTTAGCGGTCAAAACCACCAAGATTAACAGTCGCCAACTCCCTCAGGCCAGAATGGTTAGTTTCTCTAAGGCACTCACACTCCAAATGCCAGGAGGCCCCCACAGATGTCTGATCAAATCATTCAGCCCTTGTTCCTCTCAAACTCTACAGCTGGCCTTTCATTTTGGGAGATTTAGCATTTCAACCAGTAAGAGCACCCATTGTCCTGCAAACGTGAGGACCAAGCCCCTGGGGTGAAGAGGGTAAACCACTGTACTCAAGAGGAAATCCAGATGGACAGACTGGAACCCAAAAGAAGGAACCAAACATCCACTCCCCTGCTTCACCCCAGAGCATGGAGTTTAAGGATCAGGCCAAGCAAAGGGTTGTAAATGAGAAGAGCGTAAGATCTGGGATCAGAAACTTCAGTGTCCAGGGGACACTGGCAAGTTGTGTGACCTTGGGCAATGATGAAACTCTGATTCTCAGCTTTCTCGTCTGCAAATGGGAACCACTCACTTCCCAGGGATCTCCGGAGGATGTGGCGAGAAAGTGCACGTGAAGGGGCTGGCTGTCCTACAGAGTGCCACACAAACGTTATGTGAAAGATGAGATGCCAGAGGCAGGCATCGGATCATGGAGGCTTTGAACACTTGGCTCTAGTTTGAATTCTGAGGTAGGGGAGGGTCACTGAAGGATTCCCAGAGGGCGAGTGCCCAGACCATCGTGTGCATTTTTAAGGATCAATGTTTGGGAGGCAAGGAGGCAGCAAGAGGCTGAAAGGAGAAGTCCAGGAGACAGAACACTAATCTGGAGAGAGTGCTCTCTCAGTTGTCGACAGGAGGAAGTGTCTCAAGAAGGACACAGGAACCAACCGAGTGCAACACAGTGGGAGGCCTGCTGAGGTGTGGCCACTGGATCAACAGCTGGCTTTGGCAACAGGGAGGTTACTCTTGACCTTGACAAAAGCTGGTTCACTGGAGAGTGGGGGTGAAATGCTGATTTCATTGGGTTTAATAGAACACAGAAAAAGTGGAGTCATGGAATACAGACTACTATTTTTAGGAGTTTTGCTATAATGGAAGACAGAGAAATGGGGCAATCGCTGGAGGGAAGAAGCAGGGAGAGACGTTTTTGAGTTAGAAATTAGCTTAGCATGTTTGTAAGCTGGCTGGAATAAGAGGGAAATTCCTGATGTGATAGAGAGAGGATGGCCATAGGAGAAATGTCCTAGAAGAGGTGAGGGGGGAAAGGACCTAATACAGAAGTAAGAGGGTTGGCCTTCCTCTGCTCGCCCTGCCCTGCCCTGCCCTGGCCCATGACTACCTCTTTATCTTGCAACACTCAGTTTAAGCACCACCCCTTTATGAAACTTTGTAAAAAATTTTTCCCCTCCCTGGCAGAACCAACCTACCTGCCTGTGGACCCCATTTCGCTTTGCTGACTTTCAGCTTAGCTCGCTCACTTGTTCCCACACTCTTCTCTCCCTTCCTCCTTCCTTTCCTCCCTCTCATTCATTCATGCATGCATGCATGCATTCATGTAACAAATATTTAGAGGCGAAAGAGACACTCTGCTTGGATTTGTAACCTGGCTCTATCCCTTCCTCGCTGTTTGACTTTGGGCATGTTATTTAATTGCTCTGTGCCTTAACTTCCACATCTTGAAAAACTGGGATTATACTCATACAATTGTACTGAGAATTATGTTAAGAATAAAGTGTGTTTAGGGGCGCCTGGGTGGCTCAGTCAGTTGAGCGACTGACTTCGGCTCGGGTCATGATCTCACGGTTTGTGAGTTCGAGCCCCGCATCAGGCTCTGTGCTGACAGCTCAGAGCCTGGAGCCTGCTTCAGATTCTGTGTCTCCCTCTCTCTCTCTGCCCCTCCCCCACTCATGCTGTCTCTGTCTCGGAAATAAATAAACATAAAAAAAATCTCAAAAAAAAAAAAGAATAAAGTATGTTTAACTAACTAGAATTAAAAAAAAAAAAAGACATGACAGGGGCACCTGGGTGGCTTGGTCGGTTAAGCATCTAGCTCTTGGTTTCAGCTCAGGTCATGATCTCATGGTTCATGAATTCAAGCCCAGCACTGGGCTCTGCGCTGGCAGGAGGAAGCCTGCTTCAGATTCTCTCTCTCTTTCTCTCTCTGCCCCTCCCCCACTTGTGCTCTCTCTCTCTCTCTCTCTCTCTCTCTCTCTCTCTCAAAATAAATAAACTTAAAAAAAAGACATGACAAATAAATACAAAAACAAAACAACAACAACAACAAAAATAAATTGCATCCAGGTCTTTGCGTAGCTTAATGTTCATTTGTTTTAATCACTGAATATTATTTAATTGTATGGATGTCCCACACTTCATGTATCCATTCACCTTGACAGATATCTTGGCTCCTTCCAGTTTTTGATGATTTTGAATAAAATTGCTATAGTTATTTATATTTTAAAAGAGATAATAAAGTGCTTACTACAATGCCAAGGCACTTGGTTTTCTCTCAATACATGTTAACTGTAACAGCCTTGCTGTTGTTGTGTTCCAGACACTGGCCTGGGATTAGGGATACAATGATGACTAAGACCTGGTTATAGCCTAGCATTGACCACACTAAAGAGTAACTATCCATTTAAATGATCTTTCTCTCGTACAGCACGAAAACTGAGTGAGGTGCATGGCACAGACTACCATGCATATTGGACTGAACTCAACTGATTACTTTGACAACTGGAAGGTTAATTAATAAAAAGTTGGGGGGAAGCGGTGGTGATGGCTGGGGGAAATGGAGATGGGACTTTGAGGGTTCTTCCTAGGCCTCTATATTCCAGTCAATGATCTAATTTCTAGAACCCTCCCAGAAAGGACTGAAATCAGATCAGCCCCCTACTATGTCTCTTCCTTCATTCAGACACTAGTTCACTGATGTAGAGTACAGGAACTGGCCATGAAAATGAAAGAAGACCACATAGAGAACACTCAACACAATGCCTGACAAGGAACAGTTAATAAATATTAATGTCCTTTCATGCAAGCATAGTTATTTAATCAAAGCTGGCCAACATTACTGTTGGAGGACTTGCACGAACACACAGATGAGAACCCTCAGCCCAGGGTGGGTCCCACCACTGCTTCTTCAATACTCTCTTCTCTGACCTTCCTGATGATGCATTTCTCCATTTACTAAAGGGTTGTTCCTGGAACAGGACTTGGGAAATGGCAAAGCAGCTTAGATTAGTTTTAGTAATCCTATTCTGTCATTAAACATTTTCATTTTTATTTTTTTCTGAAGTAGACTTCACGTAAGGAAGGGTACTTAATACTGCCACAGATCCTTTCAAGCTCCAAGATGGAAACTTTTCTCCTTAAGGACAATTTCTATCTCCTCTGACTACCTCTTCTGTCTGACTCCATTATTATGGATCTGCTGGCTCTTCCTACACTATCATTAGTCTCTTCATTTACCCACATTCGGGAGTTGTGGATCCATCCTTCCCTGGGCATCACCGACCCTCTGCTCTTGTGAACTCCCAATGCAGACCAGGGCTTCCATATAGTTTCTGCCCCACTTACGGTGACCTATAATAAACTTGGCAGCACTGGCTTATGTCTCTTTCATCACGTTAAGGCAGAGGGACTGCTTCATCTGAGCCATGTGGAATTTGTGGTATTTCTCAGCTCTAGAGGACCTGCCTTTCAGCTCTTGCTACTTACTGTGCACCGTAATACCTTTTCAACACACCAGGCCACTCTGCTGTTTGATCAGTGACTCTGGAGCTGACATAACTGCAGTTTATTTTTGTCTCCAGGATCTTGTCATTTATGTCATTTTGGCTGGGAAGACGTCCTCCAGTAATCTCTTGCAAACGCGTTAGCCTGAGCTGTATAGGCAATGCTCACAGAGACTCTCCGTCAGGGATCTATTGGAAATGCTCCAATTCAATTTTGTTTCTACATTTCATTTATTTGAAAAAAAAACAAACAAACAACCACATCCTCTTTAAGGATGGTAGTGGAAAGAACATGGAAACTAACATTTATTGAGCACAAGCCATGTGCTAATAGTTGACCTAGTTATTTAATTTAGCTTTACAATAATCCTCTAAAGCAGTACAGCCCTTAGATCCAGGCATGAGTCCAAAAGAAGACATGGTTGGAAGATGTGCTGTTCTATTTTTAACACTATAAAATTTCAAATGATAAATTTTGATAGGGTTTACACTGAAACTGTTGATTGCTTTGGGTAGTCGACATTTTAACAATATTAATTCTTCCAATCCAAGAGCATGTAATACCTTTGCGTTTATTTGTGTCTACTTCAGCTTCTTTCATCTAAGTCTTATAGTCTATTGGTACAGGTCTTTCACCTCCTTGGTTAAATTTATTTCTAGGTATTTTATTCTTTGAGGCAACCGTAAATGGACTTTGAAGGAATTTCTCTTACTGATAGTTATTGCTGCATAAAAATGCAACTGATTTTGTGTATTAATTTTGTATCCTGCACCTTTACTGAGTTTGTGTATTAGTTCTAACAGTTTTCTGGTGGACTCTTCAGGATCTTTTCCATATAATATCATGTCATCTGCAAATACAGATAGTTTCACTTCTTCCTTTCTGATGTGGATGCCTTTATTTCTTTTTCTTGCTTGTTTTGGCTAGGTCCTCAAATAGTATGATGAAGAAAAATGGTGGGAATGGATATCCTTGTCTTCTTCCTGATCTTAAAGGAAAAGCTTTCAGCTTCTTATTGCTGAGTATGGTGTTAGCTGTGGGCTTGTCATTTATGGCCCTCATTTTGTTGAGGTAAATTCCCTCTATACTCACTTTTTTGAGAGCTTTTATTATGAATGAATGTTGAAATTTGTCAAATGCCTTGTCTGCATCTATTGGGATGATCATTTAATTTTTATCCTTCATTTTGTTACTGTGGTATATCACACTAATTGATTTGCGATGGTAAACCATCCTTGCATCCCTGGAATAAATCCCATTTAGTCATGGTGTGTGATCCTTTCAATGTATTGTTGAATTTAGTTTGCTAAAATTCTGTTGAGGATTTTTGCATCTATGTTCGCAAGGAAAATTGGCCTGCAATTTTCTCTTCTTGTAGTGTCTTTGTCTGGTTTTGATATCAGGGTAATACTGGCCTCATAAAATGAGTTTGGAAGTGTTCCCCACCCCCTCTAGTTTTCGGAAAAGTTTGAGAAGAATTGATACGAATTCTTCTTTCGATGTTTGATAGAATTCGCCAGTGAAGCCATTTGGTCCTGGACTTTCGTTTTCTGGGAGTTTCTGATGACCAATTCAATCTCCTTACTAGCAATTGGTCTGTTCAGATTTTCTATTTCTACATGATTCAGTCCTGATAGGTTCAAATGATAAACTTAACATGACTAGAAAACTAACTGCAATTCACATTTCCCCTGCATACTCTGGGTAAGACTTGCATTTGTGGCCATTGTCAACAAAGCACAGTCACAACCTTTGAGAGTCAATGGAAGCCAGTATTCACGGGCAGCACAAAGGATAAAGATAATGAAGCATCATGAGTAATGATATAACTAGCATGACATAAATGGTACTGGAGAACTGAAGAGAAAGAAGATCTATACTGTTTCCATTCTATTTTTTTTTAATTTTTAAATGTTTATGCATTTTTGAGAGAGACAGACAGAGAGAGCGAGAAGAGGAGGGTTAGAGAGAGAGGGAGACACAGAATCTGAAGCAGGCTCCAGGCTCCAAGCTGTCAGCATAGAGCTCGACTTGGGGCTCAAACCCATGGACCGCAAGATCATGACCTGAGATGGTCGGAAGCTTAACCGCCTGAGCCACCCAGGCGCCCCTATACCATTCTATAAAACAGGTTTCAGACAGCCATGGCTACTATGAATAGTAACAGTATTATTAGCTTTTTCTTGTGGGAGATGTGAATTAGCCAGGAATGATGCAATGGACCGTAAAATACACAAAGAGATGGTTCCTGAACCTGAACAGAAAGAGATGGTGTCTGATACTATGAAGAACTGTCATGTATACTGATTAGGTAATAAACAAATACATAAGTATCTCCTTTCCCCATTGTTCTAAATCCTCATCAGTAAATCAATGTATTTCACATGGACCCATCAACATGTTTATACACCAAAGGCATTACAAAAAATAGTTAGCCAGGGCTCTGCACACCCTTAGAGAAGCCCTACTTTAAGTATCATTCTCATTTTTGACAAGACAAACTGACTCTAAAATCCATTCTCTGCTCTCACCAAAGCCCTTGCTTACTTTGGTATAAAGTGCAATGGGCATAAAGGTAAAAAGACTTGAGTTTAAGTAACCAGCTCTTCACTTACTAGCTGTGTAACCTCAGGTAGGTAATCGGTTTCCTTAACTCTTGTAATAGCTGTAATAATACATATTTTATAGAGTTGATGGAAAGATCAAATGATTTCCTGCAACAACGTATGTCAGAGCATTCTTTGAAAGGTTATACAAATGTGAGTTACTATTCCTACTGTTGTAATGTTTGATTTCTGTTTTTACTACTTCTAGGTCATCTGAATTAGTATCATTTCACTAATCTAATGATGAAAAATTGTTCCTTTTATTTTTCTTACTTGGATTATTTTCTCCAACTTACTTGGCTGTCTCCAAACTTCTGCAAATAGGTAGGGGTGTGCAGGGGTGTGTGTGTGTGTGTGTGTGTGTGTGTGTGTGTGTGTGTAGTCAGATTTATACCTAAGTCTTTCTTTGCATGTGTGCTTGCTAATATAAATGATACTGTGCTTTTAATGCCAAATTCCAATACAGGAAAACAACTGACTTTTGTATATTATTAGCCTCATATCCTATAATCTTGCTGTAATTGCTAATTAGCTCCAGGAGTTTTTGGCAAGTCCCTGGGTTTTTCTACATAGACAATCGTGTCATCTGTGAACAAAGACAGTGTTATTTCTTCATTCCCAATCTCTACGCCTTTTAATTCCTTTTCTTTTTTTATTGAATTAGCTGGAGCTTAGAGTATAACACTGAAAAGGAGTGGTGAAGGGGACATTCTTCCCTTTTCCCAATCTTGGGGGAAAGCATTTAGTTTCTCATCATTAAGCATGACGTTGGCTACAGGTTTTTTTATAAGTATTCTTTACCATACTCTATTCCTAGTTTGCTGACAGTTTTTTTGTAAAATCATGATTGGATGTTGGATTGTTATCAAGTGCTTTTTCTGCATCATATAGGTATGATCATATGATTTTTCTCCTTCAGCCTGTTCATATGATGGAATACAGTCACTGATTTGCTAATGTTGAAGCAGACTTGCATACTTGGAATAAATCCTACTTGGTTGGAGTGTTTGATTCTTCTTACGTATGACTGGATTCAATATGCTAATATTTTGTTGGGATTTTTATGTTAGCAAAAGATAACAGTCTGTGGTTTTCCTTTCTTATGATGTCTTTTTTCAAAGTAAACTCTACCCCCAACATGGGGCTTGAACTTATGGCCCCAACATCAAGAGTCTCACACTTTCCCAAATGAGCCAGCCAGGCACCACCTTTCGTATAATGTCTTCATCTAGTTTTGGTTTTAGGATAATGCTAGCTTCACAGAACAAGTTAGGAAGTGTTCCCTCTGCTTCTATTTTCTGGAAGAGACTGTAGAGAACTGGTATCATCTTTTCCTGAAATGTTTGATAGAATTCACCAGTGAAACCAACTGAGTGTAGTGTTTTCTGTTTTAGGTTATTAAATTTTGATTCAGTTTCTTTAGTAGATACAGGCCTATTCAGATGATCTATTTCTTCTTGTGTGAGCTTTGATGGTTTGTGTCTTCCAAGGAATTGGTCCATTTCCCCTAAGTTATCAAATATGCCTTTACAGAGTTGTTCACACTATTCTTTTATTATCCTTTTAATATCCATGGGATCAGTATTGATGATCCCCCTTTTATTTCTGATCTTAGTCATTTGTATCTTCTCTCTTTTTTCTTGGTTAGCCTGGCTAGAGGTTCCTCAATTTCATTAATATTTTCAAAGAACCAGTTGTGGGTTTTGCTGATTTTCTCTACTCATTGCTGCTCTCTACTTCTTTGATGGCCTCCTAAGTATTACATCTCTTTACACTTCTGTCCTCTCCAATCAGCAGCCCAAGTCATATTCCCAAGGGTCATAACTGATGATGTTTTTCACCTGCTTAAAACACTTCAATGGCATCTTTTGACCTCAAGATGAAGCCTAAACTTCTTACTGTTATATCTAAAGCCCTGCATGATTTGGCCGGCCCATTCTTCCAGACTTATCATGTCTCACCCTCAGATCTCCTGGAGATTTGACAGCCCAGCAAAGATAAATATTGAATATTAAGCCTTTACACAAATATTAATTTCAATTGTAGATAAGGATGAGATACTTAAACAGGCTAATAGGATATACAGAAAACTCTCCAACTGATTCAGAATTTAAAAGACCATAAAGAAAAACCAGATTAGCAAAACCTAATATATGTTAGCAAAAATTAATATGTGTTTTTGAAAACAGCGTTTAGAGACCTAGAGATTATGAAAGTTTGAAAAAAATTACAGAAAAGAAGTCACATCCAAATACATCTTTTCATTGTAAATGTACATGAGGAAACACAGAAAATGTAAACTCAAAAGGAAGAAAAGTACCCACAATCCCACTATCCTAATATAACTACTACATTCTGCCACAGCAATTATGATATAGTCAGATCTGATTACAGTGACAGACTTGAAGGCTATTCCCCCATGGTTCTCAGCCCTGGCATGTTAGAATCACCTGGGAGAACTTTTAAACTTTAAGGCACCTACACCTGATTCCTGATCAACTAAATCAGAATCTCAGGGTGGTGAGGACTTGGGTTGAGAGACGCTGTATATGGGCAGACTCCTGTGCGTCAAGCAGGGCTCTCTCCTCAAAGTTGAGTTTACTCTTGGTATCAATCAACTGGGAAAGTGGAGAGTTCCTCAGACAGAAGGCAGCATCTTTTAGAGCAATGATTCTCAACTTGGACCCATATTGGACTCACCCGAAAAGCTTAAAAAAACCCTAATGGCCAAGCTACACCTCAACCCGATGACATCAGAAGCTATATGGGGTGGAATGCAGGCATCAGCAATTTTTTAAGCTCCCCAGGTGATTCCAATATGTAGTCCAGTTTAAGAGCCACTGTGCTGAGAGCTCCAGGTAAGCTACAAAGTGAGAATGTGGCTCTTTGGGTCTTGATCATATAGGTATCGAGATGTATAGCAGGAAGCCCTGTTGTGAAACAGGGCAGAAGCTGTGAGGCAAAGAGCCCAGTCAAATCCAGTGATGCTGAGCTCTCCTGTTGTGAACTAAGTATGGCCCTGGCTTGAGCTGTCTACAGAAGAGACAGACTACTATTTTGAGTTTCTTATATTTTCAGGGTTTATTTCTCTGTTGTCCTCTTTTTATTCTTAGTGAAATATTTTTAGCTCTGCTTAGAGGAACCAAGATAAAAAGGTTTCTGTTGTTGTTTTCTTTTTGACAGCATTAAAGAGAACCTATGCTCTCTGGAATCAACGTAATGGTAGTGGCAGTTCCTGAAGTGAGAGACCCTCCAGGAGATGGTGACACTCGGGGTTAAAGGCAGGGGCCACGTGACAGTTCCGTTCCCCCCAAATCTTCCAATATGGAGCCTTGGGCCTGGGTTTTGTTATTAAAGATGGCACTATTCTGTCTTACATCCTCTTCCTCTGTCCTTAATTAATTTAACATTTATCGAATATTTACTGTGAGCCACAAACACTATACAAGGCACTGGGAATACAACTGTGAGCAAGACATTCATATCTCCTGCCCTTATAATGCTTACTTAAGATCAAATTGACAGAGTGAATTTGGGAAAAAGAGAAAGCACTGTGGAATAGTGGGATGGGTAGAAAATTTGGAGCCAGGTGGAGAAGGAGTAGAATGCTAGCTTGATCACATACAGTTCTCTGAACACAGGTAAATTATTTCTATGGTTACTTTCTCATTTGTTAAAATGCATTTAAATACCACCTACTTCGGGGCGCCTGGGTGGCTCAGTTGGTTAAGCGCCCAACTCTTGATTTCGGCTTAGGTCATGATCTCGTGGTTTGTGGCATCAAGTGTCAGGGTCTGCACTGACAGCACAGGGTCTGCTTGGGATTCTCTCTCTCTCCCTCTCTCTGCCCCTCCCCCACTCGCATGCATATTCTCTCTCTCTCTCTCAAAAATAAATTAAAAAAACATTAAAAAACAATAAAATAAGGGGCGCCTGGGTGGCTCAGTCTGACTCTTGGTTTCGGCCCAGGTCATGATCTTGCAATTCGTGGGTTCGAACCCCACATCGGGCTCCATGCTAACCGTGTAGAGCCGGCTTGGGATTTTCTCTCTCTCCCTCTCTTTCTGCCCCTCCCCTGCTCATGTTCTCTCTCTAAGTAAATAAATAAACTTTAAAAACTAAAATAAATTAAATGCCACCTATTTCATAGAATTGTCCACCAATTAATCCATCCATCCATCCATCCATCCATCCATCCATCTATCCAACAAATGTTTACTGAGCAATCACTAAGTGCTAGGCACTGTTTTATGTGCTAAGAAATAGTTGTGAAAAAAAACAGACAAGCACCTTCCACCTGCCCTCCCTCTACTGGAAGGAGATAATCAACAAGTAAGTGAAACATAAATATCCAACAGTAAAAAACACCCCCAGAGAAAAATGACACAGTAGAGGGAACAGGGAATGAATGCCAATGGAGGTTGTGGCTACAACTTTAAATGGGACGGACAGGGAAGGCTTCACTGAGAAAGGGGATATTTGAGCCAACCTCTGAAAAAGTGGGGCAGATGTCTGGGGAAGAGCACCCCAAACAAAGAAATGAGCAAATGCCAAGAGTCTTAGGCGGGAATGGGCCTGGAGGATTTGAGGCATAGCAAAGGGCCCAGTATAGTATAATAAACAAGGAAAGTCATTAAGAAAACAGGAGTCTAGACCACGTAGGGGCCTTGGTTGAGCACGGTAAAACCAAACTGGCTCTTAGCTAAGAGAAGTCACTGGAGAGTTCTGATTACAGGAGCAATCAGGTCTATCTTACACTTGAACAGGATCACTTTGGCTTCAGTGTGGAACTGGACCACCGGGAAGCAAGCATGAAAGCAGCCAGGAGTGAAATAATGGAGGAGACGATGGTTGTCTGGACAGAGGGATGGTGGCAGAGATAGTGAGGAACAGTTGGCTCTGGAGGTATTTAAGGTAAAGCCAATAGGCTCTGCTGATGATTAATGTCAGAGACATGATGCTAGGTTTTTGACCTGAGCAACTGGAAGGATGAAGTCACCATTTACCAGGGTCGGGAAGATTCTGGGGGGAGGCAGGGGTTGTGAATCAGGGGTTTGGTTCTGGACATGTTAAGTGTGAGATGCCCACACATCCAAGTAAAGAAGACAACTGGATAAGTGAGTCAGAAGTATGGGGAAAGAGGACTAGGCTTGCACTATGCATTTGGGAGATAGCAGCTTCAGATGATACAGCATCTAAAGTCACGGGACTGGTGAGATCTTCTAAGAAAAGCATGAGGCACATAGTAAGTGTTCAATAAACACTTTCCCCATGCAGCCACAGGGACTTGGCAGGCCATTCTGGAAAGAGTTAACTGGCCTTGGGTTATATTACAGACTGCTCTGGGTTTATAGGCCTTTCACAGTTGGCTTGGTTTCCACAAGCCTTTGGGGGTTAAAAATTGTTGGTTTTGGCTTTCAGCTCTTTGTGTCTTCACAGAGAATTCATTATGAAAGTAGACAGAGCGCCAAAGTCCCCATGCTTTTGCCCACATGGTAACGATAAAACACCACATCACGGCAGTAGACAGGAGCTCTCCCAGAGCACAGAGCACCTACCCACATGCAGCTGACGTGGATGAAGCCTCCCTTTGACTAAACCAGCTCCCTGAAGGCTGACATCAGCTCAGGAAACACACACCTGGACACCACGGTCTGGCTCCGTCAAGGCTCCAGGTGGCTCTTCTCTCCTGGTGTCACATTCCTCGTAACTGAGATTTCCTTCAGGTTCTGTGCTCAATGCTCTGCCTGTGGATACTGGCAGGCCTAACCCCCTCTCTTCCCCTCATCTGCTCGGATGTCACCTTTCAACAAGGCCTGCCCTGACCACTCCATTTAAACCTGTAATCTCTTCATGAGCATTTCCTTGTCCTGCACGACTGTCTTCCGTGCCACATATTACCTTCCAAGATATTGAAAACTTTACTTATTTATTACACTTTTTGTTTAATGACCTTTTTAAAAAATGTTTTTGAGAAAGAGAGACAGAATGTGATTGGGGGAGGGGCAGAGAGAGGGAGACACAGAATCCGAAGCAGGCTCCAAGCTCTGAGGGGTCAGCACAGTCTGACATGGGGCTCGAACTCACGAACTGCGAGATCGTGATCTGAGTCAAAGTCACAGCTTAACTGACTGAGCCACCCAGGTGCCCCTAATGACCATCCTGTTCACTGGGCTATCCTCAGAACAGAGAACGCTGCTTGCCACATCGCACTTGCTGGAGAAGTTTGTTAAATAAATGAGGAGGTGCTTACCTCAATGTTGGGGCAGCAGCCTGTAGCCCTGAGCCTTTCCCCAGGACCCTCAACTTTAAACAACAGACTTGCAGAGAACCCAGAGCCTCCCCAGGGACCAGACTGGACACCCCACCCCCACCCTGGAGGTATCATCCAATCAAACTGTAGTTGAATACACTCAACAGCCTGAGTGTCCACCCCCAGGGGAATATGAGATTAGTTCTTGGGCAATCTTGAGGCCAGCAAAACCCAGCTCACCAGCCTCACATCCTGGTTATTCTTGTTCAGTCCCCCAGTGGTGCCGTCTCAGTTTCCTCATGCTCAAGTCACTGCTCTCTGCTTCTTCGTGGCCCACATCTCCCCCGCTGCCCCATATTCTAACTTTCCACTGTGTTCTCTGAAGCCTTGTTCCTTTATATCCTCAGCTTCTCCAGTGAACGTCCCTTCCATCTGCTGCTTTCACAGAAACCTGGGTCTCCCCTGAAAATGCCATTTCCTCTACAGCCCTGTGTGAGGGAGGCTGTTCTTTCCTGTGTTCTCCATGCACCTGAGGATCCCTTGTCTCCTCTTTGTGCTCCATCTTTCCAGCTACCAGTATGTCATTCTTATTAGATAAAATCAGAAACAAGAACCTGTTCCTTGTTCGTGCTATCCAGAAATACTACCCCTTACCCTCCCTCACTGTTCTCATTTACTCCCTTCCCATTCACTAAGTCTTTAGCTCACAGGATAGTCTTTCCCATCAAACTTATAAGGGTGTTCATTTGGCTTAGAGTTTTCAGTTTTAGGGTGCCTGGGTGGCTCAGTCATTTGAGCATTGGCTCTTGGTTTCAGCTCAGGTTAGGATCTCAGAGTTTGTGAGTTCAAGCTCCACATGGGGCTCCATGCTGACAGTGCAGAGCCTGCTTGGGATTCTCTCTCTCCCTCAAAATAAATAAACTTAAAAAAAAAAAGAATTTTCAGGGGCGCCTAGATGGCTCAGTCAGTTAAGTGTCCGACTTTGGCTCAGGTCATGATCTTGCTGGTCATGAAAGTGAGCCCCTCGTCGGGCTCTGTGCTGACAGTTCAGAGCCTGAAGCCTGCTTCGAATTCTGTGTCTCCCTCTCCCTCTGCCCCCCCTTCAAAAATGAATAAACATTAAAAAAATTTTTTTAATAAATAAAAGTATTTTCAATTTTATCCCAATTACAAAGCACAGAGTTGGTACTTAAGAAATAGTTGCTAAATGAATGAGTGAAAAAATGAAATTTGGGGCATGGAGCAGGAGGCAAGCTGAAGTTCAAGTCTCATTTTGGGGCTATATTTTTCCTAGTTTAGCAGACACAGATAAGGGTACAGGATAGGCTGAATCTCATCCTTGGGTGATTATTATTATCCCCATTTTATAACTCTCTCAAGATTATAGCAAGTAAGACGTGGAACTGGGCTTTAAAACTCCATGTCTGACACCATAGCCTATGTTTCTAACTGCCAGTAAACACTGCCCTCCTCAACAACATAGCTTGCAGTTAAAAGACAAAGTTTCAGACAGATCACTGCATTGAAGTATTTTGAGTAATTTTCATAGTGCTGACACATGATCTTGTCATATACATATGAGCAGTAGGGAATTCTCAAAGGAAATGGAAAACTATTTTTTCCACAAAGGTATCAAGAAATACAGTGAAGACAAACAAAAATCCAAAGCATCTATTTTCAGATTTGTAGAGAATCACTGGATATAGAGACATTTAAAGAATATTTCTCTATATTAGGAATTTAAGAATGGAAAAACACCTGAGGTGGGGACATAATTTTTATGCAGCTATATCTGTGCAGAACTCTCAATTCAAGCAAATATGATTCGTGGGCCAAATCTGACCCACTATCTTGTTTTTCATATGGCCTGTGAGTTAAGAGTTATTTTTAATGGTTGAGAATAAAAATCAGAAGAATATTTCATGACACATAAAAATTATAATAAAATTTCAGTATCCATAAATAAAATTTCATTGGAATACAGACCTATTCATTTGTCTACGTGACGTCCACGGCTGTTTTCATGTTACAGCGGCAGAGTTGAGTAGTTGCAACAGAAACAATAAAGCCAAAAAAACCTAACATATCGATCATCTGGCCCTTACAGAAAACATTGCCCAACCCATAATAGTTCATTTCTTCTGACTTATCTTCCAGTTTGCTAATGCTGTCTTTAGTTGTCTCTAATCTGCCATTAAATACTATTGAGTTTTTGATTTTAGTAAACGTGTTTTTTAATTCTAGAAGTTTTGTTTTTCCAACCTAATATTTTGCTTTTTCTAGTCCCCTAGTCCATGTATACAGCTCAATCTTGTCTTTATTTCCTTAAATATAGTATATCTAATTGCCTTACCAACTGTGTCTGGTAAGTCCAATTTCACAAGTCTTTGTGGGTCCCCCTCTGTTGTCTGTTGTTTTTCATGGTTCTCACTAATGGAGCCTTGTTCCCTTGTGCACTTCAGTTATTTTTACTCTGAGCTGTTTGTTTCTTTTAAAGGTTATTTGCAGGGATTTCACGTCTTCCTCCAGAGCGGGTTTGCGTTTGCCTCTGCCAGGACTTTGGCGGCACTGCCAGTCTGGGATACATTAAACTCTCATATAATTAAAGTTCACGGCTTGAGGTTCCACAGATCACCTGAGCGATGAGAACCCTGGCGGCAAATAGCAAGTGTGGCTTTTTTTAAATGAATTTATTGCTCTGATCCACTAAGAGTTCTGGAAACCTGAGTTGAACTTCTAGCTCCAACTATGCTAAGTCCTTTGGGGTTCCAGTTTGATGTGGAAAGGGTCAAAAGATGGAAAATATGGAAGAGATGTCAGTAGACCTGGAGGCTAGAATGAAAAGGTCTAACAATTTAATCAGAGTTTCAGAAGAGGAGTGGAGAGAGAGTGGGCAGAGGCAATATTTAAAGAGATGATGGCTGAAAATTTTCCAAAACATATGAGTTCTTATACTACAGAAGTATAGTGACAGACGGTAGCTACACTTGTGGTTAGCAAGGCGTAACATATGGACTCTTCAAATCCCTATGTTGTACACCTGAAACTAATATAACACTGTATGTCAACTATACTTCAATTTAAAAAACCAATTCTGTAAACACACACACACACACACACACACACACACACACACACATCTGTTTGATTTAAAAATTAAATAATTTTTGGGGTGCCTGAGTGGCTCAGTCGGTTAAGCATCCAACTCTTGGTTTTGGCTCAGGTCATGATTTCACGGTTCATGAGCTCGAGCCCCACATCAGGCTCTGCACAGATAGTGCAGAGCCTACTTGGGATTTTCTCTCCCTCTCTCTCTGTTCCTCTTCCCCTCTCAAAATAAATAAACATTTTTAAAAATTAGCTAAATTTTAAAAATCTAAATGAATCTAATCACGATAAATAAAAAGAAATTCTCACATTTATAAATCTATTTATACTTTATAGAACCCTTTCTTCTAGTCTTCCTTAAAAACCTTGGGAGGTGGATCTTATTACCTACATTTTTGCTAAGAAAAAACTGGTATTCAGAGAGCTAAAACAAATTATCTAAGGTCGCATAATTCTTTTTTTTAATTATTGTTTATTTATTTTTGAGAGAGAGATCACGAGCAGGGGAGGGGCAGAGAGAGAGGGAGACACAGAATGTGAAGCAGGCTCCAGGCTCTGAGCTGTCAGCACAGAGCCTGACGCGGGGCTTGAACCCACAAACTGTGAGATCATGACCTGCGCCGAAGTCAGACGCCCAACTGACCAAGCCACCCAGGCGCCCCTAAGATCACATAATTCTAAGCAGCAGGGGCAGAATTCAAATCTAGTTCTTCTGATTCAAGTTCAGGTCCTTTCCTGTGCATTAGAATTAGAACACAACACAGCAGGGGCACCTGGGTGGCTCAGTCGGTTGGGTGTCTGACTTCAGCTCAGGTCATGATCTCCTGGTCGGTGAGTTCTAATGCTGTCAGCTTGTCAGTGCAGAGCCTGCTTCAGAAGCTCTGTCCCCATCTCTCTCTCTCTGCCCCTCCCCTGCTTACGCTCACTCTCTCAAAAATTAAAAAAAAAAAAAGAACACAACACAGTAGAAGGTGACTTCATAAGAGGAGATCTGGATACTGCTGAGGGATCAACTCCAAAACTCAGAATCGTTCACTTGGAAACTTCTCCTTGGAAGCAGGTAAAAACCGTTTCCACACATCTGTGCTTTCTTCTAAAGATAGCACTGGATTGGAAAAGTCTTTGCAATCAGAGGCAGGAAAGTTCTAGCTTACACCTTGTGAGTTATTCCCCAGGCTAAAGACCAAGTTGCCTCAAATGGCTCATGGATCTGGCCTGGTACACACCAGAAAGCTGCACATCAGCCTGTTGTGTACCACCCAACTGTTGAGACAACGGGGCAGGAGTGTCCTCCTAATTCCCCTTCTTACGCTGCTGGAGACAGTTTAAATACCGTAGTTAACATGTCCTAAATAACATGCCTTTTGTTCATCGATGTGATTTGACTTGGTAAATTACTACATCTCTTCCATTCTGGTGGCATTTCACTTGCTTAGCTGATACTTGATTTCTTTTTTTTTTTTTTTTTTCCCAGAGCACTAAATTAAGAATTTTCGAAGAGTGAAGGCTGTGGCTTTCTAGCATAATTGAGCCCCCTTCCCCAGATGTTAACATATAGCTGACATCTCTCTACTAGCCTGGTATAAAGAGCAGACCATCCTTCCCTCGTGGCTGCCTCTGTGATGTATAAAAGCTGGAAGAATTACAATGCCTGAATTCACAGTATGAGGCATGAAAGCCAAAATGCCAGAAGCCAGGGAAAGGGTTGAGATGCTAGATAATTCAGTGGGAAAGCCAAATAGCCCCAGATTCAATGTCTTGTATGTAGGCACAGCCATCACCATCACAAGCGGCTGTGGGCAAGGCTTCATGCAAGAGAGGAAAGGAGACACAATGCCCATTTTTCATGTCAGTCTGGTGCTGGCAGGGGACACGGGACTACAAAAGTGACTGACAACAGAATGGAGCCACAGGCAGTTTTTCAACCACTTACTGCATATCAACCATGTGAGAGGTGCCATGCAGGGTATGAACACACAGAATGGATACAGTCCAATCTCAAGGCATCCCAGTCTAACTGGAGAAGTGTACGGTCATCCACCTATCATCCATGCATCCATCCATGCAGCCATGGTTACTGAGCACCTCACAAACATAAACCAGCACTGGCTGGGTGCTAGAAAGGACAAGAAGGCCAGAACAGAGCAGGATTCTGAAAGGATTAGACTCTCTGTACTTGAAAGCCCTTATGAAGTAATCACTTCAGGTAAGTTCTCACAATAACCCTAAGAGGTAGGTATATTGGTGTCCTCCTCTTACAGATGGACTGAGGCTCAGAGTGGCTAAGTAGCTTGCCCCAAATCAGAAAGAGAATAAATGGCAATCTGGGATTTGAACCAAGGCAGGCCTGGCTCTAAGCCTGTGCTCTTAATAAATTGATAATTATGACACAGTTCATTATACTACAGTGAGATCATCGGTGGCAGAAGGAGAAAATTCACAGGAAGCAGAGGGGGAGAGATGGTGAATTTTGTGCAGGAAAGAGGTAGTCTTTGAGTTTTCCCAGGAGACCAGCAAGGAAAGGGAATTGCAGGCACAGAGAAGAAGCACACGCAAAGGCAGAGGGGAACGGAGGGTTTGCCAGTGGCAGAGACAGGAGCTAACGCGGCAGAAGAAGCCTGATCACAGCTGTCTTTTGCACACCAGGCCGCAGAGCATCTCTGACAGGCCACTGCCTCCTGCTACAATTCAACCATCCTCCGCTCTGTAGCAGAAGCCTTCCCAGGGCCTCCGTGTCCCTCAAACCTGGCAGCGGCTCCTTCTGTAAGGAGCTCCCTGTGCCAGCCAAACCTAAGGCTTCATGTTTGCACTCACGATCCCATCCCCTCTGGGCCCCTGCAGACTATAACATGCTCCAAGATTCTGCTGATGGCGGGGGCGGGGAGCAGAGGTCCCAGGGAGTCCCCCAACAAAAGCAGGGCTGAGGAGGTGACCCTTCTAAGATGGACCCCAGTTCTCACAGATGTCTCTACCACAGAGTCAAGGTGCTTTCTTGTTCTACTCACAGTTTAGAGTCCAGCTTCAGGAGGAAACCCAACCGATCATACTCTGAAAAAGAACAGAAAAGCAGAAAATGTCACTAAAGTCAAGCCACTGTTGACACTAGCAGGTTACATTCCCCAGACACAGATCATGGGGACAGACAACTGCTTAAGGAACAGACCCACATACATAAGCCGTAACTAAATTTAAGTCTCGAACTCTTGCTGAACACCTGTTTTATGAAGGATGAGGTTCAATGCCAGGTGTTTCCCAGACCCTCTAGGCCAACCAGTTCCTGTGCTGGTATATAACTGCCTTCCTGTTTAAACGTGGTGCTTGACTGAAACTTAGTTAAACCGCAAAACTGGACCCCCAAAGAAGTAACAGGGTTAGAAGCAATTTCTGATTCCTCTAAGCTCTAGTCATAATTTTTGCTGGAGCAGCCGTGTTAACTATGGAGTGAAGATGTGGCAGCCAAGGGGTCCTCAAATCCAGGGCAATGACCCCATCGTCTTCATGACAGGCACAAGGAACTGACAGGTCTGATTACACAAAGGGTAGGAAATTTAGAGTGAAATCTAAAAATAAGTTGTAAGGTGTTTACAACAAACGATAAATCAGGAATATTTTAGGTTCTTTATATCTTGCCTCATCCTAAAACGAGGTTGAAGCAGTTTTACAAAATTGTAATGAAGTACAAGATCTTTTAAAAAGAAGATATCTGGGGGGAGGCACCTCGGTGGCTCAGTCAGTTAAGTGTCTGCCTCTTGATTTCAGCTCAGGTCATGATCTTAGGGCCGTGAGACTGAGCCCCGCATCAGACTCCATGCTGAGCATGGAGCCTGCTTAAGATTCCCTCCCCTGCTCTCTCTCTCTCTCTCTCTCTCTCTCTCTCTCTAAATAAAAAAAGAATAAAACAGGGAAGATATCTGGTATCTGGAACCACAGGGGAAATAAGCATAAGAAAAATAGTACAGCCAGGATAAGAATACCAAAACTGGATGATCTAAGGTCCTATGTGCTGGCTGGAGGAAGATTATAGATTCACCCCCAAGATTTCTCACAGCTAAAGCTAAATGCGAAGCACTGATGAAATGATTTATAGTGTTCATCAAATAAACCAGGAGAAACACAGCTATTCCTGCTACTAAGACTTGAGGGAAGTATCATGAGGTTATTTCTTATAGCTTTGGTCAATGTTTGCAAAGCATGTGTGTGTGTGTTTGTGTGTGCATGGTGTTGACTATGTCAAAATAAAGCAGTCTAGGAATGAATGCAGTTCTCAGTTGGCCTGGCTTAACCTGAGGATAAAACAGAATACCAAGGCCAAACACCTAAATGGCAAAGGCCATGCAGCAAGGTTTTCGAGGAACTCAGTCTTCAATAAGCAATGACGGCCAAGAGAAAGAAGGTACCCATACTGACAAGTACCTCACAGGAGCCATTCAGCAAGGCCAACTAAGGCCCAAATCTGTACTCTTTCTTAAACAGCAGAACTGCTGTTTAAGAATAATTCTTTAAGAAGAATAATTCTTCTTAAAATTGAAGATACCGAATAGAACATACAGCTCAACAGAAGGCTTGCCTCCCAGGAGGAAAGTCAAAGACTTTCCTCAAAATAATTCTGCTTTTGCTCTGAGATAAATGGATGGGAGACTTTGCTTAATATATCAGGAACTCATAAAAGTAAAAAAAAAAAAAGTGTCAATTTTTAAAATAAAGTGAAAACAAAATTTGCAAAAAGAGTTAGTTTCAAAGGTTAATACTCCTTCAACAATCCTAGTTATCATTCCATAAAAAAGAAAATCTCATTAACTTGCCAACACCTGTTGCTTTCCCATCATGTGGTCATAACCTTGGGGCAACTATTCTGCTACTGCTCCTCAGACCCAAGCTAAGACTTCACTGTATATACAATGAATCCACATTTTGGCTGTTTCCTTCCAGAGACTCCAGAGAATGCCCTCCCCTTGATGCAAACTCAGATGTTGGGGGCCAGGCAAGAACCTATCACAAGTGAAGGAAGGAGGGAATGTGCTACCTTTCCAGAGTAACTCATACTACTGATTTCAGTTGCATTAAAAACAAATCCCGTTGAAATGTATTTTTTCACCACGTATTTTTGTATAGTAGCCATGATTATCTCTGCGGGTTATTTTCCAATGGCATCTTAAGTTTTGTTTTATGGACACATACACTAATTGCATATTAAACATATGAGAACACTGCATATCTAAAGAAATCCCCTTCATAGCTCTCTGGGACTGTTGTTTTCTCTCTTTTGCTAAGAGACAGGAGTCCCAGAAATATTTCATTTCATTCTGTTAATTTAAGGAAAGGTAACTGTGTGAGCCCAATAATGATAAATGGCAACTGGCATTGCCTTTGGGTCACAGAGCCACGAGGGAATGGAGCCCATCTGGAGACTCCATGCCCTGTCCAACGGGGAGTTTCCACCCGCAACAGCAGACGATGTCAAGCAGTAATGCAGGCCCAGCACTGCCACATCTTCTGATTTTTTTTTTTTAAGCCAAGGATCTGGGGCACTTGGGTGGCTCAGTCAGTTAAGCGTGCAACTCTTGGTTTCGGCTCAGGTCACGATCTCAGTTGTGTGGGTTCAAGCCCCATATCAGGCTCTGCACTCTCAGTGCTTGAGATTCTCTGTCTCACTCTCTCTCTGCCCCTTCCCAACTCATGCTGTCTCTATGTCTCTCAAAATAAATAAACTTTATAAAGCCAAGAATCTGGATCTTTTCTTTCTTTTTTTTTTAAGTAGGTTCCATGCCCAGTGTGGAGCCCAAGTGGAGCTTGAACTCTCAAGACCCTGAGATCAAGACCTGAGCTGAGCTCAAGAGTCAGTTGCTTAACCACCTGAGCCACCCAGGCACCCCAGAATCTGGATCTTTTAAGCTAAAAATTTTCAATGTGTAACTATTGGCAGTAGATTCCACAAAACTTTGGGGAGCACCTGGGTGGCTGTTGGTTAAGCGTCAGACTCTTGATTTTGCCTCAGGTCATGATCTCACGGTCATGAGATCGAGCCCTGCATCGGGCTCTGCACTGGGCATGAAGCCTGCTTGAGATTCTCTCTCCCTCCCCCTCTACCCCTCCCCATGTTGTGTTCTTTCTCTCTCTCTGTAAAAATAAAAAATAAAAAAATAACTTAAAAAAAAAAGAAAAATTTAAAGATTATGATGATTAACCAAAATATGTCCATGGGCAGGATTCAGCCAGTGGGCTAACAATCTGTAAACTCTGTCCTAGACTGGCAGCCTGTGAGGACTGGAAGCATTTCTCTTTTGTGGCTGCACACAGTAGATGCTCAATAAATATTTGTCGACTGTTACTACCAGGATTATTTGGTCACAATGGTCATAAATCCAAATCAAATTAGTCTAACAGGATGCTAAAAAGAATATTTCAGTCAAGCCTCTGGAATGATAAATTTCAGACACTAACGTGAGGTTCTAGACTGGGATGTAAATTTTCAAACAAAATATCTGAAAACTGAAAAATTTCAAAGGAAATATCAAATCAAAATGATCTGAAAGGCCCTCCCTACATCAAATATAAAAGTAACCGGCAATGAGAAGTTAAGGAAAGAGAATTTGAACAACTTGCCTGGACTGAGCAGTGCTATGGACTCCTCACTTAAGGGGCAGAATGAGTACTTGTCTCTCCCTCATGCCTGGTGAGGGAAGCTTAACTTTGACCCTTAAAAAATGGGGAACACAGTAGACTTCTAGATGCTTGACTTCTACCTGACAAGTGTAAAGGCCACAAGATAGGCTGGATGCAGGAACTGGTCTGCACTCCTGGAATTTGTTGTAAAAAAAGGATGCATAAATGAGCGAGAGTGGGTTTGTTTTAGGTCCTTTCCAAAACACGGGTCCAGAGGGTTGCCAGGGGCCTCAGCAGACAGCAGTGGGGACAGACACTGGGAGTCCTAGGAGCCACAGGAGTGAGTGACAAGGTTTGAGCAAGTACATGACCTCCATCAGGGGAGCTGTACAGCAGAAGTCCCTAGTTGCAGGGGTCTCCAAAATGCCTCCCAGAGCACCCACAGGCGTTAGTTTTAAACACTCAACAGCTCAGACAGCGCTGACACTATCTTATGTCTTTTCTATTCACATTGTCTCTTTCCCTTCCCCACCGATTCCAGAGAGGTCAGAAACCACAACCAGCATCCGAGGAGGAGTGGGAAAATGACAGGCAGGGCACATCCCCTTCCCAGGGTCAGGCACCTGCTGGTACTAAGCCCTAAATGTGGGGAGGGGAAGTCACTGTAGCTTTGAATGAATTGAAAGCTATGGCTCTTACATAAGGCCAGATACTCTAATTTTGGAATTGGTGACTCAATGTGACCATGGGATTTTTAGTACCTCCTCGATATCAAAAAATTCTCTGGACTTCCCACACTGAAAACATTTTAAGAGGGCACAGGGAGACAAAATAAAACCGGCTTTGATTATCTCCTGATGTGTCTTGCACGTTCAATACACTGGTTGTACTAATCTAGGCAAAAAGGGCAATGTAATGGTTCACTCAACCAGTGTGGAAAGGGTCAAGGTACAGGTTTCAGGGACCACAGAAAGTGACTGGACCACCACTGCGCCTCCCTGAGTCATTGCTCTCCCCTGACCAGCTTCCTTCCTAAGTTAGAAAACATGCTGCTGGCAACCTTCAGATACACACCTTCAGCTTTGCCTCTGAAAGGGACTGAGACTCGGTCTCTCTGCACAAAATGGCAAAACTCCCAGGGAAGGGCCAGGAGTGGCCTTGTGTACATCTGTTCCTCACACCCGCTCTAATCACAGTGACAGGAAGCAAGGATTGTAAAAAAATTACTACTCCCACATTACACATGTGGTTAGGAGAATTTACCAGAAGAACGGACATGCCGTCCTGAACAAATGCAGGCTCTCGGGAACAGTAGGAAGTCTTTGGAAAACATACAGCTAGCTAAGTCTCCGCGGAAAATAGGTATAGCCATGGACGATATTAAATGGACCACTGTTAAAATGGGCTTCGGACTTTTTCCTTCCCATCCTCATTCTGCTGTGGGTTTTTTCTTCCCTGACCAATCTCCTTTTATTTTTTTTTTAATTTTTCTTTTTAATGTTTATTTATTTTTGAGACAGAGAGAGACAGAGCATGAACGGGGGAGGGTCAGAGAGAGGGAGACACAGAATCCAAAACAGGTTCCAGGCTCTGAGCTGTCAGCACAGAGCCTGACGCGGGGCTCAAACTCACAGACCGCGAGATCGTGACCTGAGCCGAAGTCGGCCGCTCAACCGACTGAGCCACCTAGGCGCCCCACCAATCTCCTTTTAAAATCTTTCTCATAATGCGCTCTGGCTTACATCCCTCGACCTCCACGCAGACTTGAAGCCCCGCTCTGCCATAGGAGACCTCACTTTTCCTGTGGCTTTCAAGGGGAAGCTGCTTTTTCTGTCAGGTGCCAAGTCCCTGTGGCCATGAGGGGGAAGTTCTTCTGATGTGCTGTGGTGGGTTTTTTTCATCACTTTTCTTGGGTTTGGGGTTCCTTGAGCTTCTTAGATCTATTATGGGTCTATGGTTTTCATCAAATTTTAAAAATTTCTGGCCATTATTTCTTCAAAAAATTTTCTGCCCTCCCCTCTCTGAGGGAGTTCCAGGGACACAAGTATTAGGCTGCTTGACACCCCACCACTCACTGATGTTCTGTTACTTTTTTTTCCCAGTAATTTTGCTCTCTTATTATTTTAGATACTTCCTATCGAAATATCTTCCAGTTGACTACTCTTCTCTTCTGCAGTGTCGAATTGCCTGTTTACCCATCTCGTCTGCAGTGTCGAATTGCCTGTTTACCCATTCAGTATAGTTTTCATCTCAAACACTATTTTTTCACCTCTAAATTTCTTTTTCGTATCTTGTATGTCTTTCCTTAATAGTCTCATGCTTTCTTCTACCTTCTTGAAGATATGGACTATGTTTTAATGTCTTTGCCTACTAATTCTATCTTTGGTGTTATCACTAGGCCTATTTCTATTGTTTTTTTCTCATTATGGGTTGTATTTTCATGCTTTTCTGAATTAGTCATTCTTTATACACACACACACACTTTTTAATTTTAATTCCGGAATAGTTAACATACAGTATTATAGTAGCTTCAGGTGAGCCTGGTCACTCTTGACCGGATGCCAGCCATGTGAATTTTACTTTGCTGAGCACAGAATATTTGTGCATTCTTTATTTATTTTTGAGGTGCAGTTAAATTACTTGGAAACAGTTAGATCCTTTCAAGGCTTGCTTTCAAGCTTTGTAGGATTAAGATGAGAGGCAAAGTGGACTTTCGTCTAGGGCTAATTTTGCACCACTGCTAACTCTGCCCCACGACTAAGGCAATGCCCTTCTGAATGTGCCATGGATGCCCATGTATTATGATGCTTCACCGCTACTCCCAGCCCTGTGTGAACTGTAGTGAGTCTAAGGGGACCCTCTACAGATCTCTAGAGCTCTCTCTGTGTGCAGCTCTTCCCTCTTTGGTACTTATGAATTTTGGCAGCCTTTCTCTCAAATTCTCAAATCTGTTTCCTCTTAGGAAGACTCTAGGATCCTGTATGGGTTCTTCTTCCCTGTGCGGGGATCTGGAAACTCCATCCAGGCTGTTAGCTTGGACAATTATAGGGTTAACCTCATTTGTTCCTCTTCTTTCAGAGACCAGTGCCGTGTGCTACCTATTGTTCAATATCAGAAAAAATTTTTTCATATATTTTGTCTGGTTTTTGTTGTTGTTGTTGTTTTCCCTCTTTCTTTGCTTTTTCCTTATCCAGGGTAGACTTCACCCCACTCAACTATTCAGGTTAGCCTGCCCAACGATCCTTCCATTGCACCCAAACCCAACTTCTCATTCCTGCCCAACCCCTCTCCTGAGTCCCAGACTTATATATTCAGCTGTCTGCTGCACATTTCCACCTCCTACAGACACCTGAAACTCAGGCTGCCCCACACAGAGTTCACATTCACAGAACTCACATACCTGTAGAGCCTGGTTCTCCTCCTGTATTCCCTACCTTAATGAATTGTACCACTATTCACCCAGCTGCCCAAGCTTGAAACCTGAGAGAATTACTTGATTTCTGTTTCCTTCTTATTTAATTACCATGTCCGTTTTTTAAAAGTTTCTATTTAAATTTCAGTTAGTTAACATACAGTGTAATATTAGCCTCATGTGTACAACATAGTGATTTAATACTCCCATACACCACCCAGTGCTCAGTACAACAAGTGCCCTCCTTAATCCCTAACACCTATTTAATCCATCCTCCCACTCACATCTTCTCTGGTAACCACCAGTTTGTTCTGTATAGTTAGGAGTCTGTTTCTTGGTTTGCCTCTCTCTCTTTTTTTTCCCCTCTGCTCATTTGTTTTGTTTCTTAAATTCCACATGTAAGCGAAATCATATGGTATTTGTCTATCTCTTATTTCGCTTGCCATAACACTCTCTGGCTCTGTCCATGTCCTTGCAAATGGCAAGATTCCATTCTTTTTTAAGGCTAACATTCCATTGTATATATATACACCATATCTTCATTTTCCATCCATCAATTGATAGACACTTGGGCTATTTCCATAATTTGGCGATGGTAGATAACACTGCTATAAACATCGGAGTGCTTGAATTACCATGTCCTTTTAATTTCATCTTCTAAATGGATCTCCAACCCACTTACTTTTGTTCATTTTTGTTCTCTAAGAAGCCAGCTTTACCTCTCATCTGGATTACTGCTAGGTTTCCTGCCTCCTGTCTTGTCCCCCTCTAATAGATTCTTCCTGATGTGATCAGAGCTATCTTTCTATAGGACAAACATGGTTATGTCATAACCCTGCTTAAAACCTTTGAACAGCCTCTACTGTTCTAAGAACGAATCCCAGTCTCTTGATTCATAAGGTCCTTCAGGATCTGACCTACAGTGACCATTCCAACTTTACTTTTGGAGTCCCTATATTACCGCCACCCTGCCCCTGCCAAAGTCTATGCTCTGACCAAACTGAACTATTTTATTTGCCTCCTAAGCATCTATGATCTCCAGCCCTTTGTACCTGCTTTTCCTTTCACTTAAAACATTATTCCTGGGGCGCCTGGGTGGCTCAGCTGGTTAAGCGTCCGACTTCAGCTCAGGTCATGATCTCTCGGTCCATGGGTTCAAGCCCTGTGTCAGGCTCTGTGCCAACAGCTCAGAGCCTGGAGCCCACTTTGGATTCTGCGTCTCCCTCTCTCTCTCTGACCTTCCCCTGCTCATGCTCTGTCTCTCTATCTCAAAAATAAATAAACATTAAAAAAAATTTTTAACATTATTCCCAACCCCTTTCCACATTGGCTCTTTCCTACACATTGCTCCTAAATGATCCAGTCACCGCAAACTCAGAATGCCACAAATCAGATTTATGTGCACCCTGTTCCCCAGCCACGTGTTTTGTTTTGTTTTGTTTGCTAGTGCCATTGCCATTCAGTACTTCAAGACAGACATGTTTGGTATACTCTCTCTCATTTCTAAATACAGATCCTGTTCCCTAAACCACAGCCACTGCTTTTGCTGCATCTGCACTGTTGCTTAGACCACACAGCCACCTCTCACTCTGTACCTGTCTCCCTAGCCTCACCTTCCGTCATTCCTCTGTGTGCAGCCTCTATGCCTGAGAGCTACTCAGACCACGTTACCTCTCTTTGTAATGCCCTCCCTCAGCCTGCTGACTTGGCAAACACCCACTCATCCTTCAAGATTTTGGTTGTCAACGAAGCAAAATCTAACAGGTATTCTTGTAGAGCCACAAGACCTTTCATGGCTTGGCTTTTAGCTACCTTTCCATCTCCATCTTCCACTATCTTGCCCCCTGTGCCTGCTGTTCAGGCCATCCCAGCCTTCTTCAGTTCTCTGCATAAGCCGTGAGCTCCCTCGGCATAGGACTCTTTTGTAGAAGCAGCTTTTTTCTGCCTGAAATGTGCTCTCATCTCTTTACTCGTGTTAATTCCTGCTTATCCTTTAGACTGTAGTTCAAACGTACTCTCTTTCAGAAGAGCATTTGTTGACCCTCCTGCCTCGGATGTGCCCACTTTTACATGCTCCTCGAACGCAGCATTAGAGCATCAACGATTACTTGCCCTCACGGCACTTCTGCCTCCCTTTGGAAACAAGTCGCTTGAATTTCTTTTAAGGAACTGCCTTTCTTCTACAGCAGGCAAGTGATGAGACTGTCAGTGGGATTTGCCTGTCCAGAGTGGGGGCACTCAACAACAGCTAGGTTAGCCGGACCCTTCTCTCTTAAGCGGCGTGGCACTGGGGAGAGAAACAGGATGCTGAAAAAATGGACCACTGGTTGCAATCTAGATTCCTGGCACTGCCCTTTGTGTCCTTTCTGAGGGCCGGCTGTTTGATGCTTAATTTTATTCTATGGGTACCCGTGTCCTTCCAGTAAATTCCCTTTTCTTTTAAACTAGCCGGGTTCCATTTCTGTTGCTTGCAATTAAACAATCCTAACTATATGTATCTGTATCTCTAGCCCCTCGTATGGGGTGTGGCAGAGAGGCGGTATTCCGTAAATGTGCTAAGCAAATGGAAGAATGAAGGGAGTGACCTAATGACCAAGAGAGCCTAATAGTAACCCCAAGACCTGGATTCTTTGTCTTCCTCCACTCTTTGCAAGGGGGCAACATTAAGAGCGTAACAATGGTGGCATCAGTGGCTTCATCTGTCACTAGCCCACCACCTTTTACAGTGCTCTGGCCACTTCTGCTCCCAGCCCTACAGATAACTGCATCACAGTCACCTCTGCTTATGCAGAGGCTGCCCTGCTCTTCTGGGGAAACTCCTCCTCTGTATCGGCTTCTGGCTTTTACTTTGGGGTTCCCTTTTGAGGACTCCACACTTGCCAAGGTTAATTCCCTCCCGGCATTTATAATAGCCTAAAATTTAACTTCCTCCACAAAGACTTTCTGAGGCTTCCGACTGCCCGTTTCCAGCACATCCGGGGATCTTACCAACAAGCACCCCACTCTCATATTCGTAAGCTGGTACTGGTGGTTGGATCTGTGCCCAGCTCCTCACAGAATTCCGGGACTGGCAGGGAAGCTTAAGTCTAGTGTTCAGGAAATATAAATTAGAGAAAGCAATCAGGAAGGCCGAGGCATAATGCTCTGGGACATAGGAGCAGAGCTTCCTACCATCGGGTTTGCACAAGGCAAATCTGCAGATCACAGAGCATCTCACTGTTTATGAATGTGTTTTTGAAGTTGCATGTGAATTCAGTTTTACAATACGGAAATGCTAGTTTGAGCATTTCTTCAGCGTCAACTCACATCTGGGGAAGTTGGCAGCAAAGCCTGGGCCTCACTGACAGTCCACTGATCCCAAATCTGTAGTAAGTACAGAAGACTCTGGGACTCACCAGTCAGCCAGGCATAATGTAGGTTGATGTGCATATACAGCACCCCCAGCACCTGAAGGTATTCTCTCCTCAGGTGTCAAAGCAGCAAGCCCACAGCTATGCAGTGAAGGAGAGATGTTTAGTCTGGTGGTTTGGGCTGCCTGCCTTAGCCAGGCTGCAAAGCTCAGCAGTACAAAACCCCCTGGCCGAGGAGCACATGTGTGTCCTTTGCCTGGCTCCAGGTGGGAAGTGGCATGGATAATGCAAATATCTGCTCTTCTCCTCCTGCACCTGTACCAAGTCAGACCTGTGAATGCACACGGTGCTTTTTCAAATGACTCAGGTCTCTGAAATTAACCATTAACTCTTCCATTTCCATTCCAAAGGAGTAGGTCAGTGTTCTGAGCTCACATAAACTCCTAAAAGGTTCAGAAACTGGACATAAACAAAAGGGGGCTATGTACTCAAATGTGTATGTACCTAGTGACGAAACCTCTCTCTCTAAAAGGCCAAATTCACAAAAATTACAAGGAGAAATATACAAGTCTCCTGTCATCATAATGGGAAACACAACCACTGAAAAACCAGGCTCTCTGAATCAGTGAGAATTCAAAGGATTTGAGCGAACAGTTAATAAATTTGAACTGATATAGACTACCTTACATCCACTGAGTGGAGAATGCACATTCTTTTTAAGCATATATGGAACATTTATGAAAACTGGCCACCTCTGAGGCTTAAACCCTGATATGAAAATTTATGAACACTGAAACAAGCTCAAGCTTTTCACTTAAAAATCCAAAAATATTAGGGCACCTGCGTGGCTCAGTCGGTTAGGCGTCTGACTCTTGGTTTCAGCTCAGGTCACGATCTCATGGTTTGTAAGTTCTAGCCCCGCACTGGGATCTGTGCCGACAGTGCAGAGCCTGCTTGGGGTTCTCTCTCTCTGCCCCTCCCTGCCTATCTCGCTCTCTCAAAATAAACAAACTTTAAAAAATTTTGGAAAATATTTATTTTATAGCAATTCAACATTTAATATATTCCGTAATACTTTGTATTTCACTTTGTTCATAATTCCGAAAAGAAAATTATGAATGCTTGGGGTGCCTGAGCGGCTCAGTCAGTTAAGCATCTGACTCTTGATCTCAGGTCAGGTCATGATCTCATGGTTTGTGAGATCAAGCCCCACCTCAGGCTCAGTGCTAACATCTTAGGGCCTGCTTGGGATTCTCTCTCTCTCCCTCACTCTCTGCCCCTGCTCTCTCTCTCAAAATAAATAAATAAACATTTAAAAAAAGAAAGTTATGAATGCTTTCACAATGCCCGATTTACACACAGTGTCTTCCTGTTTATCTCAGCATGGTGTACAAATTAGTATCACTCTCAGCCTCTGTTCTCTCTCACGTGTAAACAGCTGGGAGCACTGCATGACTCAGCGAGATCCTCTTCTAGAATGAGGGGAGACCTCCCTGAAAGTTCCCCAAGCCAAGTATCCTACTCTAGCCTCATCAGCAGGCCACTGAGCCCCAGAATGGAATTTCTGGGAACACAGGTGCATGTTGCGAGCCAACTGTGCTGCTGGCATTTTTGGTCTCCAGTGACCCACTTCCTTTTTTCATTCTAAGGGACCGCCAGAAATTCCCACCAGCTGTCCCTATGCTCTGCACAAAGCAGATGTTCATTAAGTAATTGCTGCTGCCCCCCACGTGAATCATAGGAGTTAACCACGGCCCGAGAGGGGCTGGCCAAAATGCAAACAGCTCCCACATCATCTCAAGTCAGGGAAATGAATCACAATGGAGGATCAATTAATCAAAGACAAACTAAAATAGGAAAAGCAGTATCATAAAATAAACAGAAAAATTCACTGACCTAGACTAAATTAAGTGACCCAGTAAAATAACTTAGAAGTTCACACACTGAAATCCAACCTCAAATGGGTGCACATCGGCATGGGGGCAGAGAGGGCCTCGCAAGAAATTCCTGATAAGCCCCGATCTCCTGTGACTCTGCACCACGCTCCCTCTGAGCACAGCACAGCTGTGACACACCCGGGGACAAAGGAAAGTGGAACCTCCCCTGGAAGGTAAAAGCCCCAGCCCAGCCAGTGGAGGCAAAGGGGTCATGTACCCATTTTCCCTCTGTCCTGGGGAAATAGCAATGTCCAGTGTCCAGAGCAGGGCATGCAGTGAATTCAATTCTATTCATGATAGCAAGCGTGTCCAGACCATGTCAGGGCATCTTGCGTGAAGCTGCAGCAGAATTTTGGTGGAAAACACGTCAAAAGAGCAGCTGGGGCAGGAAAAAGAAAAAAAATGGCTCACTCTGCAGTTTGTATCTTAAACTTCATGGAGCTTACCACCTAGTAGGGTAGAGAAGTACAAATAACCACCAAGCAGTTATTATATAAAATAAGACAGAGTCCCTCTCTCCAAACAAAAATAATTTTATTTTTTCCCCAGTTGTAGGGTTAACACATGCTACCATATAAGTTTTTTACATTTGGATTTTCATTTTATTTTTTTAGTTTCTTTATTTTTGAGAGAGAGAGAGAGAGAGAGAGAGAGAGAGACAGAGGCAGAGAGAGAGAGAAAGAGAGCGCGCACAAGTCGGGGAGGGGCAGAGAGAGAGAAGGAGACTTAGAATTTGAAGCAGGCTCCAGGCTCTGAGCTGTCAGCACAGAGCCCGATGCAGGGCTCAAACTCACAAGCCATGAGATCATGACCTGAGCTGAAGCAGGATGCCCAACCGACTGAGCCACCAGGTGCCCCTACATTTGGATTTTGAAAGCATGAAGTAAGCACCATTTGAAATTCCAATTTTCTAAAGTTAATACCTTCAAACGTTTTGGTGACTACCTTCACAGAAATCTCTTTCCATAAATACATGTGTGAACGTGCATATATAATTTTACTTACATGTGGCCTCAATATACATGTTCTTTGTTCCTGTTTTGTTCACTCAACAATATCCCTAATGTCTTCTGTGTCAATAAATATAAGACTGCATCATTTTTAATGGCTGTTGGAGTCCATTTCACCATACGGATGTGCCATTTCTTATGTAATCCCTAAGTATGTGTTACATGATGGACATTATGGTTTCCATTTTCCTACTTTTCATTCAACAAATATTTGCTGAGCACCTATTATATGCCAGGTACTGTTCTAAGTACCAGGGACACAGTGATAAACAAGACAGGCAAGGTCCCTGGCCAAATTCTACTGGGGGAGACTGACAGTATGCAAGTAAATAGCAGATAATTTGAAGGAAGGATGAGTGCTAAGAAGAAATAAAGACAAACTCTCTTAGAGAAGGACTGGGTGTCAAGAGAGTAGACTACTTTAGACGCAGTGATCCAAGAAGGCCTTTCTGCAGAATGACATTTGAACACAGACCTTGGACAGTCATGTAAAGCAGGAGTAAAGCATTCTAGAGACAGGAGGCATGGAGTACAAAGGCCCTGGTGCAGGAAGGGGCCTGGCATATTCATGGACTCACAGGAATGCCAATGTGGCTTGAGGGCAGAGAGGGACAAAATGGACTAAGCATTGAGAAAACTCAAGAGAAACCACAGTAGGAGCTAGCAAGTCAGACCCTATAGGTCATGGAGTTTGGGTCTTATTTTAAGTGTACCATGAAGTCAATGGAGAGTTTTCAGTGGGAACAAGATATGATCTGATGTACATTTTAAAAGATCACTCTGGCTACAATGTGGAGAATGGACTACTGGGAAACGACAAATGAGCAGAGAGACCAGTAGATATTTCCTTATCCAAGGGAGAGAAGATGGTACCTTGGACAGAGCTGCTGGAAAAAGGCTAGACAAGAACACATTGTGAAGACAGAAAAAGTGAGAAAGGGAGAGGAGGGGCAACAATCAAAGAGGTTTCCAGGTCTGTGGCTTGAACACTTGGGCAGATGGGGACAAAAACATGGGAGAGGAACAGCTTTGAGCACACAGATCCCACACACATTCCATTAGATTTATATGTAACTATTTTGGTTTGGGGAGAGGAGGGCTACTGCTAATTTATTTTTTTTATTTTATTTATGTATTTTTATTTTCATTTGAGAGAGAGAGAGAGAGAGAGAGAGAGCAAAGGTGGGAGGGGGGAGGGGAGAGAATCTTAAGCAGGCTCCATGCACAGCACAAAGGGCTTTATCCCACAGCTCATGACCTGAGCCAAAATCCAGAGTCAGAAGTTCAACCCTCTGAGCCACCCAGGTACCCCTAATCTTTTATTTTCAATTATTCATTGCTAACATATATAATTTTTTTTTTTTTACATTTTGATCTTCTTTCTTATCTTGCTAAACTCAGTTATTAGTTCTAGGATTTTTTTTGTAGATTCCTTGAGATTTTCTATGTAAACAATCATGTCACCTATGAAGAGAGCCAGTTTTATTCCTTCCTTTCCAATTTATATTCTTGTTGTCTCTTTTTCTTGCCTCACCACACTGGCTGGGACTTTTAGGAGTGGTTCCTGATCTCTGGGGGAGAACAGTTTTTTACCATGAAGCATGATGTTTGCTGTGGGCTGTTTGTAGATGCCCCACATCCAGTTGAAGAAGTTCCCTTTTAAGCATGCTGAGAGTTTTTGTCACGAGTAGATGCTGAATCTTTGTCAGATGCTTTTTCTTCACCAATTGACATGACCATGCGGTTCCCCTTCTTTAGACAGTGAACATGGTGGACTACATTGAGTGACTTTTGAATGCTGACCCAGCCTTCCATCTCTAGGATAAACCCCAGGTGGGCACCAAACCTGGGGAGTTTTAGCCATTATTTCTTTGAGTATCTCTTCTGCACTGCACTTTCTTCTTCTGGGACTCCAACAACAGACGGCAAACCTTCTGGTGTTGTCCCACAAGTCACTGAGGCTCTGCTCAACTTTGTAACTCTTTCCTGTTGTTCATATTGGGTAATTTCTATTGCTTTCCTTTCAAGGTCATTGATTCTTTGTTCTTCATCTCCATTTTGTTATTGAGTCCACTCAGTTTTTAAAATTTCAACTATTGCATTTTTTTTCTTATATCTCCATTTGGTTCCTTTTTATTTCCTTTTTGGGGGGTAGTGGCTAACAGTTTCTATCTTTTTTGCATCAATACCGTTTGCCCTTATTTTGGAGAGCATTTTCATAACAGCTGCTTTAAAGGAAGTGTCTGGTTATTCCAACATCTGTGTTGAGATGTTCCTGGTTCTTCACATGATGATTAATTCTGGATTGTATCCTGGATATTTTGAATATGAGGTTATGAACATTTAGGTCTTGTTTAAATCCAGTGGAGAGTGTTGACATTTTTGTTTTACCAGACTCTCAACCAGGTTGGATTTAGGTGGCAAGTTTTGACCAGCCTTCCATAGGTTATAGTTTCAATGCCAGTTCCATTTTCAAAGCCTCCTCAAGTGGGTCCTCTGTGGACACCACCCAATGTCCAGTCTAGGACTCAGTCAGTGGTCTATCCCTTGGACCACTTCTCAGAGTCTTTGGCGTTTGCTAGAATCAGATGTGTGCGTGCACAGCTCAGCGGTTAGCTGTTCATAAACAACTTTTAAGGGCTGCTTTCCTGAGCTCTTCCCTGTTTTCTCCTGGTGATTTCCAGTTCGTCGGGCCTCCCCCTCTCGGACCTCTGGCTAGACAGCTGAGATCTTAGTTACTGCCTTCTCCCTCACATTTCCTGAAAGGCATCCAGATCTGGGCCCAAGCAGCAGGAAGGCGGAGGAAAAAGAGCAACCGATTTCACCCCCTGCCCCCACCATCCTGGGATTACAGCTCCTCTGATCAGAGAGGAACATCTCCCTTTTTCAGTTTTAGGTGCTTGGCGACCCCACTGCTGTCACAGGCGGTACCACCACCACTATAGTGGGGCTGCCTGCGGTCTAAGGCACGCGGGAAAAGGGAGGAAAATAAAACCAACCTTTGGAATTTCCCCCTCCATCTGAGTCTCAGAGCCCTGTCCCCGCCCCAGAGCCATAACTAGAGGTCTTCTGGAATTCTCTCTGGCTGTCCCCTAACAGGCACTGCTGGGTTTGGGGCCTTGCATTGAGGACATGGGATACCAGAGGAAAAAATGAAAAATTCACTGCCAGCATGGTATTGCTTTTAATTCTGGTCTCTTCCCCCAATTTGCCTACTACTCTTTATATTTCAGAGTCCTCAAATAGCTACTAAATGCACCTGTCCAGGCCTTTAGCTGCAGCCAATGAGAGAGATTCCTGTCCATGTATCTTGTACATATATCCTGGTACATACAGACGCATCCATTTCTGTAGGGAATATAGCTACGAGAGGAAGTGCCAGCTCATGAGGTATGTGTATATTCAAATTGTGCTAGATACTACATAGTCTTTTCTAAAGGGATTGTAACCAATTTACCCTCTGACCAGTGGAGACCCAGAGTTTCCACTGTCCCACATCCTCACCAACACTGGAATATGGAGCATTTCAAGTTTTGCTACTTTGGTGGATGTGCAGTGGTATCTCAAGGTAATCCTAATTTGTCTCTCCCTAGGCAGCGATGCAACCGAACACGTTTTCATAAGTTTATCAGCCATTTGGATTTCCTCTTTCATGGAGTGCTTACTCAGGCCTTTTGCTTGTTTTGATACTGGGTTGTTTCTTTATTCCTGTTGATTTCTGTAGCTCTCTATTGTGGAAACACACCCTTTGTTGGCTGTTCATGTTATAAATATCTTTTTTTCACTCTGGATCGCCTTTTCATTCTCTTAATGGTGTCTTCCTGGTGAATGAGAAGTTCTTAACTTTAATACAGCAAAAGCGATCGATCTTTTCCTATAGCAGCAGACACAACTTTTGTGTCTATTTAAGAACTTTCTGTCTGTCCACTCTATCTTAAAGTGATCTCTCTTGTCTCAGCATTTGAGTGGAGTATACCTCAAGCATACAAAGTATGAAAGAGCAAGATAGCAAGGGAGAAAGTATGAGCTCTAGAGGTGGACAGATAAGAGTGGTCCTGGACAGGTTACTTTACCTTTGGGAGCATTAGTTTCTTTTATCTGTAATCAAAGATACACTATCCACCTTGCACAATGTGTATAAAGCACCTACCACAGTGTTGGCACATAGTAGGCCCTTAGTAAGCAGTGGTAGCAGTGATTATAGTCTCTGAACTCACCTCTCCCCTTGCCCACATGGCCACAACTGCCAAAGCCTCAGGGCTGCTCTGTGAAACACCAATCTGCTGCATTCAAGGACAGCTACACGGCTTCAATTAACTGCCCTCAGCAGGCCAGCAAAGTCTCCCTGTTGTTCACAGGCAGCACCCACCACCAAGGCCCACTATCTCCAACTAGAAATGCAGGCTTGATGCCCGGAGATGCTCTTCTCACAAAGGAAAGTCGTCCTGGGGCTCCCATATGAACGTGATGTCAGCCAAGGTGAAGAATCAAAACGACGTCTCTTTCTGCTCACCGCCAAGCTCCACTGAGCCGGAGTGATTTGGTGTCAAAGGTGACTTGTATGTCCATCTGTGGGTCCCACATTTCGACACAGGGAAGAGAGGCAGCATGATGACATGCACGTGGGTTGGCACAAGTACACAGTAAAGTGCACACCCTGGAGGAGGTGTGTATTGGGGTACATGGGATGTGCGTGCAAACGTGCAACAGTGTATGTCCGCAGGAAGCCGGGACACTCTCCTCAGCCTAAGGTTTTGCTGGAGAGCCCGGATAATTATCTACTCCAACATACCCAGAGCTCCGAGCCTCTTAATGCCCTCTGCCCCACCCTCTAGGCCGCAATCTGTGCTCAGGAAACAGATTCCTGTTCTATGGACCTGGATGGATCTGAATGAGGAGGGAGCATCTACTGCAAATTCTTTAAGCAACTGGCAGAGTCTTCTAGATGCTACATCCCACTTCTTAGACCACAAGTCTCCAGAAAAGCTTCGTAAGACTTTCCCACAATCCTGAGATATCCCACTGCCCTTCCCAGAGACCCCCCCTCCCCCACCTCACCAGGCTCCACTTCAAATGTGGCCAAGTGCTGAGTGCAGAAAGGACAGAGGGGGGAAGATTGGTACCTGCGCCTAGTGTTTGTCCAGCGGAGTCAAAGGAAAGAACCACTGAATCTGCAACACAAGAGGACAAGTTCATTTCTTTCTCCTTGCTAGAGTTAAAAAGCCAAAAAAAAAAAAAAAAACAAGCTCCCACTGACTCTGCCCAAACCCTCCCCCATGAGGGAAAATCAACTGGATTGGAACTCAGCTGCATGGACAGCCTCCACAGGCCCATGCCCACCCATCCACTGGGCCAGGAGGCCCTACGGAGCCCAGCCCCTAGCCTCCCACCACTGGGAGGAACGTCTCAGGGCAGAGACAGGCCTCGAATTCTTCACAGGCATTTCCTGCAAAACTAGGGGACAAATTTACTTTTTTTCCCCCTTCTTATAATGAAAATAAAATTAAAACAATGCAAAAGAAAACTCTTCTGCAGCTGGTTAAAGGCACTAACATTTCCCTTTGACTTCTCCCTTTCTTTTCCTACTCATATACCCAATTTGTTTATTATTTCTTCCCCAGAAGGGCTTAAAATGGCCTACAGGAATTTACAGGACACACTGGAATTTTTTAAAAAATGAAGAAGTCAAGAAAGGAAAAATATTACATAGTCCGGGAAATGTTAGTGCACAAAACGCATGCCATGAGGACCTGTGCATATGCCACAGGTGGAATCAAGAAGGCCTGAGCTCCCAAACTGCCAAAGGAAAGGAGAAAATGAACAGTCACAAGATTTAGTACCCATAGCACCTTCATTCATTTGACCAGTCAGCAAATATTTATTGGGCATGACAATATGCTATGACTTTGAGATACAGCCACAAACAAAAGGGCATGGTCTCTACCCTCACAGGTCTCCCTGACATCAGTCTAAGAGACAAAAAAAAAAAAAAAAAGTTACCAAACAACAAATCACCCAACTAAAAATTGTCTGAGTGAAACAGAGTGCTTTGAATATCTCTACTAAGAATCAGACCGAGGGACACCTGGGTGGCTCAGTCAGTTAAGCGTCTGACTTCAGCTCAGGCCATGATCTCACAGTTTGTGAGTTCGAGCCCCGTATCGGGCTCCAACAGCTCAGAGCCTGGAGCCTGCTTCGGATTCTGTGTCTCCCTCTTTCTCTGCCCCTCCCCTGCTCGCGCTGTATCTCTCTCTCAAAAAATAAATGAACATTAAAAGAAATGAAAAAAAAAAAAAAAGAATCAGACCGAGTTTGGAAGGGGACTGGGGGCTGGTTAGGGAAGGCTTCCCTGAAGAAGTGACACCTGGACTAACAGCTGAGGGATAAGTGAGGGTTAAACCCCACAAACCCCTGGAATGAGGCATTCCAGGTAGAGAGAATACCTGTGTGGAGACCTGAAGGGTGATGCAGCAGGGTGCTTCGGGGCGACTAAAAGACCAAAATATAAAAGCAAATATGAGTCATCAGGAAGAAATTTCTCCTGTGGGTCCTAATAATAAAAGGGGATCCTATATGACGCTAAAGGCTGTAACTTCTACAACATTTCTATAATACATAAGCGTGACTCTTGTATGGCTATTTCTTACAATGCGAGCTCATACAAAATGATGGAATAAAGCCAATGCATAATTCAATAAAAGCTATTATAAGGAACACTGAGATAAGGCCCAAGATAACCCCAGAAACCCCAGACTCAAACGGGATCATATTCAAAAGGCTCACTCACCACCAAGGAAAGCCAGCTGGATGTATATAGGACCAGGGTCTATAGCCACACCCCCACCCCAGCCATATCCTCTGACCTCAGGCTGAGGTCATTTTCTCTTACTGCACAAGGAAACCCAACACATGATAAATCATTAATGTCCCCATTGCTGGACTATCAGCTCCACGAGGGGCAGACACTATACCTGCTTTATTCTCTGGCACATTACCAGCAGAACACCGGGAAGTAACCATCTGCTGAAGGGCCCGACCGTGGCTCAGTCGGTTGAGCGTCTTACTCTTAATTTCAGGTCGGGTCATGATCCCACAGTTGTGGGATTGAGCCCCGCATCGGGCTCCACGCTGAGCATGGAGCCTGCTTGGGACTCTCTCTCTCTCTCTCTCTCTCTCTCTCTCTCTCTCCCTCTGCCCCTCTCCCCTGCTTGCATGCACTCTCTCTCTCTCTCTAATAAAACAAAAATTTACCCATTTGCTGAATAACAGTACCTAGAGAAGTAAATGGATCACAGATGCTTCATAAATATTATGTCTTAAAACCAAATGTTTACAAAGAACAAGGTGGCAGAGAGCCAACAGATATGGTTTCTGATAAGGGTCCAGAGGCAGACATTCTGTGCTTCCAATTAAGGGCAGATCCATTATGCTGTGAAACCTACCAAGTAGAAGGTAGGGTTGAAGTTTTCTCACAAAGATGCAGAAGCACAGTTAGGACACCTGGCTGATCAGATAGGTGACCGTCCTATCTCGTATGAGATCAAATCAATGTCTCACTTTACAATCTCTTCTTCTTTATCAACATTTCACACATCTGTCTTCTCTCAGTGCTACAGCTCTTCTAGAAGAGAGCCCCTTATTTTTCTCTCTCTTTTTTAAAGAAGCTTTACTGAGGTATAATTTACATACTATAAAATTCATTCATTTTAAATGTACAATTCAGTGATTTTTAGAAAATTTGCAGAGCTATGTAACCATCATCACACGCAATTTTACGACATTTCCATCATTCCAAAAAGATCCCTCATGTCCATTTACAGTCCTGCCCTGCTCTCACCTCCAGCCCCAGGCAACCACTGATTTACTTTCTGTCTCTGTAAATTCCCCTTTCTGGACATCTATCTATCTGCTTTTGTTAGAACTGTTCCATAGCCCCTAACCATACCCCTGCCTCTGATGTGGCCCATTTCCGTCATCCTTTATACCACTGATGATCTTTCTTTCTTTCTTTCTTTCTTTCTTTCTTTCTTTCTTTCTTTCTTTCTTTCTATTTATTTTGAGAGAGAGAGACAAACAGACAGACAGACAGACAGACTGTAGGAGGGGAAGAGAGGGAGAGAGAATCCCAAGCAGGTTCTGAGCCATGAGCCCAGAGCCCAAAGTGGGGCTTGAACCCACAAACTGCAAGACCATGACCCAAGCCAAAACAAAGAACCGGATGCCCAACTGACTGAGCTACCCAGGTGCCCCTATACCCCTGATGACCTTATGACCTTTCTAAACAGTATGCCTCACTGTGGCTTTACTCTTAATTAAAATCCTTCAGAGACCAAAAACCATAAAACACCTAAGAATAAATCTAACCAAAGAGGTGAAAAATCTATACACTGAAAACCAAAGAAAGCTTATGAAAGAAATTGAAGAAGACACAAAAAAATAGAAAAAGACTCCATGCTCCTGGATAGGAAGAATAAATATTGTTTAAATGTCGATACTACCCAAAGCAATCTACATATTCAATGCAATCCCTATCAAAATTATACCAGCATTCTTCACAGAGCTAGAACAAACAATCCTAAAATTTGTATGGAACCAGAAAAGACCCCGAATAGCCAAAGCACTCTTGAAAAAGAAAACCAAAGCAGGGGGCATCACAATCCCAGACTTCAAGTTGTATTACAAAGCTGTAATCATCAAGACAGTATGGTACTGGCGTAAGAACAGACACTCAGATCAATGGAACAGAATAGAGAACCCAGAAATGGATCCACAAACGTATGGCCAACTAATCTTTGACAAAGCAGGAAAGAATATCCAGTGGAATAGACAGTCTCTTCAGCAAGTGGTGCTGGGAAAACTGGACAGCGACATGCAGAAGAACGAACCTGGACCACTTTCTTACCCCATACACAAACATAAACTCAAAATGGATGAAAGACCTAAATATAAGACAGGAAGCCATCAAAATCCTCGAGGAGAAAGCAGGCAAAAACCTCTTTGATCTTGGCCGCAGCAACTTCTTACTCAACAAGTCTCCAGAGGCAAGGGAAACAAAAGCAAAAATGAACTACTGGGACCTCATCAAGATAAAAAAGCTTCTGCATATCAAAGAAACAATCAGCAAAACTAAAAGGCAACCAACAGAATGGGAGAAGATATTTGCAAACGACATATCAGATAAAGGGTTAGTATCCAAAATTTATAAAGAAATTATCAAACTCAACGCCCAAAAAACAAATAATCCAGTGAAGAAATGGGGAAAAGACATGAATAGACACTTCTCCAAAGAAGACATCCAGATGGCCAACCGACACATGAAAAGATGCTCCACATCACTCATCATCAGGGAAATACAAATCAAAACCACAATGAGATACCACCTCACACCTGTCATAATGACTAACATTAACAACTCAGAAATCAACAGATGTTGGCGAGGATGTGGAGAAAGAGGATCTCTTTTGCACTGCTGGTGGGAATGCAAACAGGTGCAGCCACTCTGGAAACAGTATGGAGGTTCCTCAAAAAACTAAAAATAGAACTACCCTATGACCCAGCAATTGCACTACTAGGTATTTATCCAAGGGATACAGGTGTGCTGTTTCAAAGGGACACATGCACCCCCATGTTTATAGCAGCACTATCAATAATAGCCAAAGTATGGAAAGAGCCCAAATGTCCATCGATGGATGAATGGATAAAGAAGATATGGTATATATATATACAATGGAGTAATACTCAGCAGTCAAAAAGAATGAAATCTTGCCATTTGCAACTACGTGGATGGAACTGGAGGGTATTATGCTAAGTGAAATTAGTCAGGGAAAGACAAAGATCATATAACTTCTCTCATATGAGGTCTTTAAGAGACAAAACAGATGAACATAAGGGAAGAGAAACAAAATAATATAAAAACAGGAAGGGGGTTAAAACAGAAGAGACTCATGAATATGGAGAACAAACAGAGGGTTACTGTAGGGGGTGTGGGAGGGGGGATGGGCTAAATGAGTAAAGGGCATTAAGGAATCTACTCCTGAAATCATCGTTTCACTATATGCTAATTTGGATGTAAATTTAAAAAATAAAATTAAAAAAAAAGAAAAGGCAAAAAAAAATTCCAAAAAAAAAAAAAAAAAATCCTTCAGAGGGTTCTCACGGCCTGGAAGATAAAGTCCAAGCTCTGACATTCCTTCATTTTCTCTCATTTGCCATTTTTAATATATCTTATGTTCCAGATATGGCAAACTACCTCCATTTCCCCAGAGGCATACACCGTCTTTTCTTCACATGTCAGACACACTGTGCTCACTGCCTGTTTGCATGCAAAAACCTCCCACTTTTTCATTAAGATCCAACTCAGTCATCCCCACTTCTTGACGCCTTCTCTGGTCAGTTCTGCTCATCTTCTCCTTCAGGCCAAGACTGTACTGTTATTGTCATTTATTGTAATCCCTGGTTACCTCTCTTTTTCTCTTCTTTTTTTTTTCTTTTTCTCTTATTAAACGTTTCAAGTTCCCTGAGGACAAGTAATATTTATTCATTTTGAGGCTGTGATGCCTAGCTCAGTAACTGACACACAGAAAGTGGTCAAGATGCTTCCTAAACAAAGGAATAAACCGGTAAATGTCCTTGCTTGCTTCCAAAGGTGATGTTATCTAAGTGGTATTTCACAAGCTGGGAGGACAGGGCAGCGGGGAGGGAATCCATTCTGCATACAGATTCTCATTCGACTCAAGTCGACCTAACTGTCCCCGGACAGTGAAGTTTTGGGGGTTCAAGTGTGGCCTCCTCCCAGGAAGATAAAAACATGTGCACAAATCAGAATAAGAAAAGTGGCAGGGAGCTTCCTAGGTTAGAGGCTGCAGTCACCTGGAGAAGATTAGGCCCAGCTTCCTGAGGTGCTGACTGCCCGCACGACCAACAATAAAAACAGCATCTGAAATTTTTATTGCAGTTGACAAGTACTTTTCCAATTGCAATTTACCTTCTTTGTACTCACAAGCAGACTTGAAATAATCTCTTTTAAACTTTTCGATCTAAACAAAGACAAAGGGCTTAGAAATTAAGTAAAAGATGATAATTTAACTAACCCTCAAAAGAAACGAGACAAAATGTTAACAGTGGCTGTCTCTGGGTAAAAGAATTACAGGTGATAGTTTTTCTCTGCGCTTTTGCAAAATTTCTGCAGTGAACATGTATTCCTTATATCATCAGAATAAAAAAAAAAACTAAAAAAAAAAAAAAGAACTCTACTCCAGCTGTAGGATTTTAACCTCTAATTCACTGGTACCAAAGCAAAATGATGGAAGGTTCCTGACTGCCTTCATTTTTCCATGCATGCCCAAAAGCTGTTCAGCTCTTCCCTGTAGTTACTGAGGTCATCCTTGTATTTCATGCCGTTTAAATATTATCTCCGTGACATCAATTCCTAGCTCAACTACAAAAATTCCTAAATAGACTGGACTTTTTTTTCTTCCCTCTCCCCTCCCCCACAAATAGTATCAAATGCCTATTATGTGCCAGGCCCAGTGCTAGATACTAGAGACAGGGAGCCGAGTAAGAGACAGTCTCTGCCTTGCAGCCAAGGAAGACAGGCAAGTTCACTGGAACCTAAAATAAAAATAAAGTATGATTAGGGTATGCAAAGAGTAAGCAGTGAGCAGAGGAGAGACCCCCTGGAAAGAAAAAGTCAGAGTGTTGGTGGAATGCTCCCAACACCACATGTCTGTACTGTGGAAGGTACAAGTAACAGGGCAGAAATTGCAGGAGGAAGTTAGTGACATATTCATGTTTTGTGTGAGTTTTCATGGATTTTGCTTTGAACGTGAAAGGCACTGACTTGAGAATGTTTGGTCATTTGTTGTCTGCATTTATTCTAAGGGATGGAGGATCACTTCAGACATACACTACACTGTGGCAGCTAAAGGGGAAACTCGGTATTCAACAAATCAAGAAGTTTCTTTTGTAAGACACAGAGCAAGAATATCCAGACTGCTCCCTCTCAGGCTAACAAATATGTCATTTTTATTTCAAGCAGCCCAGGCTCCAGCTGTTCCTGGCTCCCAGGCCAGAGGCAGCCATGTGGTGCACTATACAAGTGAGCAAATAGAATTCCAGACCCAGGTACAACAGAGCATTGCTGTGTATGACTTTGTTCAATGAGGAAACCTAGAATTTACTGGAAATCTTTTATTGTAGTCAGATGTTTCCTGTGTCTGGTTTCTGAAGTGGATAAAAGGAGTATGAAGAAGAATGGAGCTCAGTCTTTCTAGCACTGGAGGGGCTTCCAAAGCTCAAATGATGTGAACAAGCTATATATTCAGGTAGTACCTGGCACAGTACAGATTCAACATGTATCTTCTGCTATCTACCATGTGTAAGCGCTAGAGATCCACGAATGAATAATTAAAAAAAAAACTGTCCCCTCAAACAGCTTGCAAGCAGGTAAAATAAAAACATACAGGGGTGGCGCAGTCGGTTAAGCGTCCGACTTCAGCCAGGTCACGATCTCGCGGTCCGTGAGTTCGAGCCCCGTGTCAGGCTCTGGGCCGATGGCTCAGAGCCTGCAGCCTGTTTCCGATTCTGTGTCTCCCTCTCTCTCTGCCCCTCCCCCGTTCATGCTCTGTCTCTCTCTGTCCCAAAAATAAATAAACGTTGAAAAAAAAAACAAAACATACAAAGCTGGGGCACTGGGTGGCTCAGTCAGTTGGGCATCCAACTTCACAGGTCATGATCTCCCAGTCAGTGAGTTCAAGCACCACATCGGGCTCTGTGCTGACAGCTCAGAGCCTGGAGCCTGCTTCATATTCTGGGTCTCCCTCTCTCTCTGCTTCTCCCCCACTCGCACTCTGTCTCTCTCTATCTCTCAAAAATGAATAAACGTTAAAAAAAATTTTTTTAACACATACAAAGCTAAGCATTTGATACTTATCAATATCGTACTATATACCTGATATTTGCTAAGAGAGTAGATCTTAAATGTTCTCACCACAGGCACACCCACACAAAGGTAACTAGGTGAGCCAACGGACGTGCCAACTTGCCTTCTTTCACAAATACATATATATATATCAAACCATCACATCATACACCCTGACCTCACACAATGTTATTTGTCAATTAGCTCTTAATAAAGTTGGGGATAAAAAGCTAAGTATAATACACCAGGATAGAAATAAGAGTAATGAAGGAAATAACTCACTGTTTCTTAATTTAACAGATATTTATTAAATAACTACTACACATCAGACTTAGGGATACAACGGTAAGCCAAGAACAAGAATGTTCCTATTCTCGAAGACTTTTATGTTTTAGGCAGGGAGACCGGAAAAAAACAGGAGTAAACGATCGAACAAACCAACTTCTGACACTGAGTAAGTGGTATGAGGAACAGTCAGTGATGTGACAGTGACCGAGACTGAAGTACAGGCACTGCCAGAGGAAGTGTTTTGGGAAGGCTTCTCTAAGGAGGTGACACAGGGGCCAAGACCTGAAGACAGGAGCCAGCCAAGAAAAGATGAAGGGATAAAAGAGCTCCAGGCCAAAGGAGAAGGAAGTACAGCAATCTTAGTACATTTAAGGAACAGGGAGAAGGCAGTTGTTGGAACGCAGACCATGGAAAATAAAAGGAGGTGGGCAATGAGGTCAGAGAGGAAGACGGGAACTAGATCCTTGGGAGGCCCTGTGTAGGAGGCCACAGAAAAAGTCTGCATTGTGTTTTAATAGCTTAAACCAGGGGAGTAACATAATCTGATTTATTTTTTAAATATAAACTTTGCTATGTGGGAACGAAATTGACTATTCTGGCAAGGGAATGAAAGACAGCTTAGGGCAGAGAGACTGAAGGCAGGGAGATCGGTAATGGGGAGAACTCTCATTCCAGAGAGGACATGGCAGCCTGAACCAAGGCAGGGGCAACAGGAAGAGAAAAAAGGATGGATGCTAAATATTGAACAAAAGGAAAACTTTACGGGACGAGTGACTGGTGGGACAAGAGTGAGAGATGAGGAAGGAGGTGGATTATATCTACATTTGGGGCTTGGGGCAAACAGATGGTGACTGCTGCCTGATTGCGAATGGCCTTCATCTAAACTGCACAACCCTGCCCCTCCTCTGGCCACTGACGGCTGGACCACAGTGGGTACCTGACCCAGGGGCAGCCAATCCAAAGACCAATCATCATCCATCTATGAGGCAGATGGAGTCTGCCTTTGGGAGACTTGAACTGGGAAGCACAGAGAGTTGGGGAGACACAAGCAGACAAAGAAGAGCAAAGAGTGGGAGGCCATGGGCCAGACCTGATGCTGGGCCCTGGGGCCCACGCTGGTGGCAGAGATCAGAGTGAAAGCCACAGACCAGCCATTGAGGGCAAAAAGATGCCTTAAAGAGCGGTCTTAAATCCAGAATGTTCTTCCAGTGCCCTCTCTATGGCATTTGACTGTGCCATGGATCACCTTTCCACTAGACCTTTAGAGTTCAGCTTTTCCTCAGTTCCTCTGAAGCTTACCTTATAATCCTATAATTGAGATTCTCCTTTCCATACCTGTTGCTATCGCAGAGCCATCTATAGTATGAGTGGGCTCACTTCCTCTACCTTCCAGTCCTCACCCTTTAATACCCTGGGGCACTCTCTCTCTCTCTTTTTTTTTTTTTGGCCTTCCTGATGACTGGGTGTAATGTGTGGATCTGACAGCAGGCTGGACCTGCTCCAAGCACAACTTACCCCACAGGGTCTGACTCTCAGAAGTAAAAGGCCCCACTCGGACCTTAGGACTAAGCTGTGTTCTCCAATCTAGCTTTACGGAAGAGCCTCAACTTTAGGGCTTTATTGGTCTATCAGCGGCACTAATACTTTAATGGCCACACGGCTCTTTCTTGTAGATTCTCCATTGCCTAGATCCTGGGGGGAGGGCTCTAACCCCTAGTCTTAGTCCCTCAATTTCCCAAACGAGACCTGAGTAAATGAGATTCCTGAAGATACAGAGAAAGAGGTCGGAAGACAGAACATAAAACACAATCATTAATGTGGTTTATGGGAGAGAAATCAGTGAAATAATTAAAGAGACAGGAGTAGCGGGACAGGGCGAGCCAGAGGAGGTGACAACCAGTTACAAGAAGGAATGCTGAAATGTGGCAAAGAGGTGGAAGAAAGGAGTGGATGAAAAGATACAGCAGAATTGTTCCCTGCGAAGACATCTGCAACCTTGGTGGGAACAATTTCTGTACAACGATCAGAATGCAGATGCGGCTGTGAGTAAGTAGAGGCTGTTGATACAGTAGACTTATTTCAGGGAGTTTCTCCTTAGATTTATTTCATTAATTTATCAAACATATTTGAGTCCTTCCTAAGCTCAAAAGACAGCAGGAAGGGACGCCTGGATGGCTTAGACGGTTAAACTTCTGACTTCAGCTCAGGTCATGATCTCACGGTTTCATGAGTTTGATCCCCACATCGGGCTCCACACTGACAGGGCAGAGCCTGCTTGGGCGTTTCTCTCTCTCTCTCTCAAAATAAATAAATAAACTTTAAAAAAAAAAAAAAAAAGGCTGCAGGAAAAGATCCTGCCCCTGCCATGGAAGTGTTTACAAACTATCAGGAGGAGAATATAGAGAACTTGCTGTAGGAGTTCAGATGCAAAAGGCAGAGTTTTTGCTGGGAGAACCTAGTAAGAATGTGGAGGAGATGGTGTTTAAGCTTGCATTAGATGACCTTATAGGTCACCTTATAGGCTATGCTGGTAGAGTGCGAACAGCTTAGAAGAAGCACTGAAGCATTGAAAGTAAGGGGTGTGTGGTTTCAGGAAGCTAAAATCAGGCCTAATTAATATATTAGGGTTTCTTTCAGGAGGTAAAAATGCATGTGACTGAAAGGGAACTCGTCAATACAATCTGTTTAAACTTTCAAAAAAAGGCTTTGACACATCAAAGACTATTTTTAAAAAGTGAGTCACCATGAAATTGAGGAAGAAACTGCTATATCATCCAGGAAACAAAAGGTGCTTGGCTAAGGATCTAGGGCAGGACACCCCCTGGGGCATCAGCACCCACAGGGAGACCAGAAAATCTGGCAGTAGCTGGAATTCTACTACTCACTGCCTCTAGGCGGGTGGGGGATGGGAAGCTGGACATCTGTGTGTGCAACAGAAGAAGCTGGAATGAGAACACAACTAGGCACGTGCTGCAACTGAGTGAGATGGAGGATGAGGTCTGGAACTTCAGGGGCATGGGAAAGCTTTAGTCCTGGTGCCCTGCAAACTCAAGGACTGGATGTGGTACAGAGACTACAGTTTGCTGCACTCTGATTTACAGTACCCACATCCCTCCACTCCCTTCCAAACCCCTCAAAGTGACATAAAAGATTGTTGTAAAGCAGAAGTACACAGGGGCACCTGGGTGGCTCAGTCGATTAAGCGTCCAACTTTGGTTCTGGTCATGATCTCGTGGTTCATGGGTTCGAGCCCCGCATCAGGCTCTGTGCTGACAACTCGCAGCCTGGAGCCTGCTTCAGATTCTGTGTCTTCGCTTTCTCTGCCCTCCCCCGCTTGCTCTCTCAAAGACAAATCAACATTTAAAAATTAAAAAAAAAAGCAGACATACACAAAGACAAAGAAAACAGAAGAAGAGACACCAGCAATAAAGGTTTTGAAGTTGGAAAGCAGGTAAACAGAACTAACTCAGCAAACCCCAAAAAGCTGAATCCTATCCTAGTAGTGGGGAAAGCTGGCATATAACCTGAAATACCCCACAGAACTCCCCAAAGGCTCAGTTGCTGAGGGCACTGGGTACCACAGGAAGTGGGAGAGCAAACAATACTAAAAACAAGACACCACACTCTTAAGTATGGGCTGAGATCATGAGACATTAGGAGAAAGTATCCAATGTAAACACAGAGACCAAAACAATTGAAAAATAAACACAGTGTGGAAAAACAGAAAATGCACATGGAGATGAAAACTTAGGGGGAAAAATCATTAAAATCCTCAGAGAGAAAACATTTTATTTATAAAACAAACGATGTCAATTTTTCAAAAAGGTACAGTTAGTGAATAAAAAGAAAATTATAACCCTTGAAAATTAAAAACAGGATAGCAGAAATAAGAAGGATTGAAAAATAAGTTGAGGAAATCTCCCAGAATGTAGAGCAAACGACAGAGATGGAAAACAGGAGAGAAAAGTTGGGTTTGCTTTTTTTTTAATTAGAAGACCAGTCTATGAGACATGACATCTGAATACAGGAGTTCTAGGAAGAGAAAATAAGAGAAAAAAAATGGGAGGGGAAAATATTGAAGGAAATAATAAAATACCTCCATAATTAGAGGGGTTGTTTTGTTTTGTTTTAGTGTAAGGGACCTCTGAGTGCATAGCACAGTATGAAAATAACCCTCCACACCAAGGTACAGCATCAAGAAACTTCAGAACACTCAAATTTCCAGAAAGAACAACAGGTTTTATACAAATAAAAAATCAGAATGGCATAAGATGCCTCAATAGGAACACTGAAAGCCTAAATGTAGTGGGGCAACATCATTAAAACACTGAGGGAAAATAGTTTCTAACCAAGAATTCTATGCCCAGCCATACTATCAATAAAGAATGAGATTAAAGACACACGCTTTCAAACAGACAAGGTCTCAAAAATTTATTTCTTATGCATCCTTTCTTGGGAAATTATTAGAAGATGTGTCCCATTAGATAAAGAAGAACATGAAAAAAAATGGGATCCATGAAACAAGATACACCAAAAGAAGACGATGGTAGAGGCTGACTCCAAGATCATAGCTCGGCAGCAGCGATAAACAGGAAACAGTCCAAAACACAGCCCATCAAAGCCTCCAAGAGAGATTTATTCAACAAAATGGAACTGATACACTACCTAATGTGTTTGAACATATGGAGAACAGATTCATACAGCTAAGGAACAGTTTAGGATTGAAGTAAAGATAAATACACAGAAAACTAAGCAAAACAAAAGGCAAGACTGTTAATGGACTTTAGAGCAAACAAAATGTGCAGCAAAAAAACAGTAATCTTGTTATCTATGAATAGCATTTTCATGGTCAGAATATGTGGATGGAATGCTGTTCTAACTATATTAGGAGAATGGGACGATGGACTTCCTATCTGTGGTGGAGAAACAGTGAGTGTGATAGAGTACTAAATCTTCATCTTCCATTGTGGAAAGCCAATAGATAATACCCTAAGTAGAGATATTAAGAACTGGCAATATAAGTGTGTTACTCTCAGGTTTGGAGGTAAATACCAAACAGATTAGTTGGAAGAATTGAAATTGGATGCTTCCTGGATAAGAAATCTAGTAGTGGTGGAAATGAGGGAGTGCTTTCTTTCTGGTTCATGTTTGTTGGTAACCAGTCTTGTAGAATTGTCTTTTTGAACTATGCACACGTATAACTTCAATAAGAACAAACACTAAATTAGCTTGCACAAGATTACAGGACTACTGAGGCTGGACTGGGGCTTCAAATCTAGTTGATCTAGTTCTCTAACCTATTTGTCATAGATCTACCAATAGGGCCAATGAAGACTCTATTAGAAACCTAGGTGACTCGGGGCGCCTGGGTGGCACAGTCGGTTAAGCGTCCGACTTCAGCCAGGTCACGATCTCATAATCCGTGAGTTCAAGCCCCGCGTCAGGCTCTGGGCTGATGGCTCAGAGCCTGGAGCCTGTTTCCGATTCTGTGTCTCCCTCTCTCTCTGCCCCTCCCCCGTTCATGCTCTGTCTCTCTCTGTCCCAAAAATAAATAAACGTTGAAAAAAAAAAAAAAAAGAAACCTAGGTGACTCATATTTTACCATATCCTACTTAATGCCTGACTAGATACTACTTTACATTATTTTGTGATTATTTATCTAAATATAATTTATCAGGGGCACCTGGCTGGCTCAGTCAGTTAACTGTGTGACTTCAGCTCAGGTCATGATCTTGTGGCTTGTGGATTCAGGCCCATGTCAGGCTGTGCTGACAGTTCAGAGTCTGGAGCCTGCTTCAGATTCTGTGTCTCCCTCTCTCTCTACCCTTCCCCTGCTCATGCTCGCTCTCTCTCTCTCTCTCTCTCTCAGAAATAAATAAAACATTTTAAAAAATTAAAAATATTTCTATAAATATGGCACAAAAACAGACACTCAGGTCAATGGAACAGAATAGAGAACCCAGAAATGGACCCACAAACGTATGGTCAACTAATCTCTGACAAAGCAGGAAAGAATATCCAATGGAATAAAGACAGTCTCTTCAGCAAGTGGTGCTGGGAAAACTGGACAGCAACATGCAGAAGAATGAACCTGGACCACTTTCTTACCCTATACACTAAAATAAACTCAAAATGAATGAAAGACCTAAATATAAGACAGGCAGCCATCAAAATCCTCGAGGAGAAAGCAGGCAAAAACCTCTTTGATCTTGGCCACAGCAACTTCTTATTCAACATGTCTCCAGAGGCAAGGGAAACAAAAGCAAAAATGAACTACTGGGACCTCATCAAGATAAAAAAGCTTCTGCATATCAAAGAAACAATCAGCAAAACTAAAAGGCAACCAACAGAATGGGAGAAGATATTTGCAAACGACATATCAGATAAAGGGTTAGTATCCAAAATTTATAAAGAAATTATCAAACTCAACGCCCAAAAAGCAAATAATCCAGTGAAGAAATGGGCAAAAGACATGAATAGACACTTCTCTAAAGAAGACATCCAGATGGCCAACCGACACATGAAAAGATACTCAACATCACTCACCATCAGGGAAATACAAATCAAAACCACCATGAGATACCACTTTACACCTGTCATAATGACTAACATTAACAACTCAGAAATCAACAGATGTTGGCGAGGATGTGGAGAAAGAGGATCTCTTTTGCACTGCTGGTGGGAATGCAAACAGGTGCAGCCACTCTGGAAACAGTATGGAGGTTCCTTAAAAAATTGAAAATAGAACTACCCTATGACCCAGCAATTGCACTACTAGGTATTTATCCAAAGGATACAGGCGTGCTGTTTCAAAGGGATATATGCACCCCCATGTTTATAGCAGCACTATCAAAAAACAGCAAAAGTATGGAAAGAGCCCAAATGTCCATTGATGGATGAATGGATAAAGAAGATGTGGTGTGTGTATATATACACACACACACACACACACACACACACACACACACACACACACACAAAATGGAGTATTACTCAGCAATCAAAAAGAATGAAATCTTGCCATTTGCAACTACGTAGATGGAACTGGAGGGTATTACGCTAAGTGAAATTAGTCAGAGAAAGACAAATATCATATGAGGACTTTAAGACACAGAACAGATGAACATAAGGAAGGGAAGCAAAAATAATATAAAAACAGGGAGGGGGACAAAACATAAGAGACTCTTTAAGTATGGAGAACAAACAGAGGGTTACTGGAAGGGTTGTGGGGGGGGGGATGGGCTAAATGGGTAAGGGGCACTAAGGAACCTACTCCTGAAATCACTGTTGCACTATATGCTAACTAATTTGGATGTAAATTTTAAAAAAAATTAAAAATAAATATTTCTATAAATAAACAAATAAACAAATTTTTATCAAAAATAATTAGTTCAGGATAAAAAATAAAACAACCAAATGTGTGGAACTGATCTGGACCCAGGTGAAAACAACCTGGTCCCCAAGACGACAACAACAACAACAACAACAACAACAACAACAACAACAAAACACCTGGAGTGCCTGGCTGGCTCAAGTTGGTACAGCATGAGACTCTTGACCTCAGGGTCGTGAGTTCAAGCCCCACATTGGGTGTAGAGCCTACTTAAAAAAAAACAACTATGAAAAGGCATATTTAAGATAATTACAGACGTTTGAGTATGGATTAGGTATTAGAAGATATTCAGGAATTATAGTTAGTGTGAGATAGTAACATTATGGCTACACTTTTAAAAGTTCTTACCTTAGAAATATATATACTGGAATATGTAGGGGTAAAATGACACAATGTCTGGGATTTGCTTTAAAATCCAATGTAATTTTAGAAATCACAGAAATGGACCCACAAACATATGGCCAACTAATCTCTGACAAAGCAAGAAAGAATACCCAATGGAATAAAGACAGTCTCTTCAGCAAGTGGTGCTGGGAAAACTGGACAGCGACATGCAGAACGAACCTGGACCACTTTCTTACCCCATACACAAACATAAACTCAAAATGGATGAAAGACCTAAATATAAGACAGGAAGCCATCAAAATCCTCGAGGAGAAAGCAGGCAAAAACCTCTTTGATCTTGGCCCCAGCAACTTCTTACTCAACATGCGGAGAAAGAGGATCTCTTTTGCACTGCTGGTGGGAATGCAAACTGGTGCAGCCACTCTGGAAAACAGTATGGAGGATCCTCAAAAATTAAAAATAGAACTACCCTACGACCCAGCAATTGCGTTACTAGGTATTTATCCAAAGGATACAAAAATGCTGATTTTTTATAGGGGCACATGCACCCCAATGTTTATAGCAGCGCTATCAACAATAGCCAAAGTATGGTGAGAGCCCAAATGTCCATCGATGGACGAATGGATAAAGAAGATGTGGTATATATATATACAATGGAGTTATTACTCAGCAATCAAAAAGAATGAAATCTTGCCATTTGCAACAATGTGGATGGAAATAGAGTATATTATGCTAACTTAAATAAGTCAGTCAGAAAGACAAATCTATAATTTCATTCACATGTGGAATTTAAGAAACACAACAGATGAACATAGGGGGAGGAAAGGAAAAATGAGATAACAGAGAGGGAGACAAACCATAAGGGACTCTTAACTACAGCTAACAAACTGAGGGTTGATGACAGGGAGGTGAGTGGGGGGATGGGCTAAATGGGTGATGGACATTAAGGAGGGCATTTGTTGGGATGAGCACTGGGTATTACGTGTAAGTGATGAATCACTAAATTCTATTCCTGAAATCATTATTGTACTACATGTTAACTAACTTGGATTTAAATTTAAATAAATAAATACATAAATAAATAATCAATAAAATAAAATAAAATAAAAAATGAAAAAAAAATAAAAATTAACAAGGGTGCCTGGGTGGTTCAGTCGGTTAAGTGTCCAACCCTTGGTTTCAGCTCAGGTCATGATCTTGCAGCTTGAGCCCCACATTGGCACTGACAGGGCGGGGCATCATTGGGATTCTCTCTCTCTCTGCCCCTCCCCTGCTCGTCCTCTTTCTTTCTCTCTCTCTCTCAAAATAAATAAACTTTAAAAAATTATTAAATAAATAAATACAGGAGGATGGGGCGCCTGGCTGGCTCAGTGGGCAGTGCACGTGACTCTTGATTTAGAGGTCATGAGTTTGAGTTCCACGTTGGGTGTGGAGATTACTAAAAATAATAATAAACTATTTCATTTTTTTAAGTTTATTTATTTACCTTGAGAGAGAGAGAGAGAGGGCCAGGGAAGGGCAGAGAGAAAGGGAGAGAGAATCCCAAGCAGGCTCCACACTGTTAGCGTGGAGCCTGAGCAGCGCTCGAAGCCCCAAACGGCAAGATCATGACCTGAACGGAAATCAAGAGTCGGTCACCCGACCAACTGAGCCACCCAGGTGCCCCTAAATAAACTATTTTTTTAAAAAGGAGGATATGCATCGTTCAATACCCCAGCTGAGAAATGAAAAGTTGTAACTGGTTGTCACCACTGTCATTCATCTAAAATATTAAGAGTGGATGACAGGGGGAGAAATGGAATATATCACCGGTGAGAATATAAAATGGTGAAGCGGATTTGGAAAAGAGTCTGGGATTTCCTCAGTAGGCTTTTTTTTTTAAGTTTTTATTTATTTATTTAAGCAGTCTCTACACCCAATGTGGGGCTCAATTCACGACCCTGAGATCAAGAGACCCTGAGATCAAGAGTCACATGCTCTACCAACTGAGCCAGACAGGCGCCCCCTCAGTAGGTTAAATATAGTTACTGTAGGACTCAGCAATTCTACTGAGAGGTATATACAGACCCAAGAGAATTTTATGTCCACACAAAAACTTGAACATGAATGTTTACACCAGTCTTGTTCATTAATAGCCAAAAAGTAGAAGCATCCTAAATGTCCATCGACTGATAAATGAATACATCAAATGTGGAATAACCATATAATGGAATATCATTTCACCATAAAAAGGAATGAAGTATTGTTAAATGCTTCGACATGGATGAACCTTAAAACATTATGCAAAGTGAAAGCCAGTCACAAAAGACCACATACTGTATGATTCCATTTATATGAAATGCCCCAAATTGACAAATCTATCCTGATAGAAAGCAGATTAGTGGCTGCCTAGGGCTAGTGGTGGTTGGAGAGAAATGGAGCATGACTGCAAGAGGGCACAGAGTTTCTTTCTAAAATAATGAAAATGTTCGAAAATTAACTGTGGTGATGTGTGAATACTCTATGAATACACTAAAAAACATTTAATCCTATACTTTCAATGGGTGAGTTGTATGGGATGTAAATTATATTTTAAGAAAGCTATTATCTAAAAAGGGGGGAAGGAGAGTGGAAGGTATGTCATGTTCGCTCTAGGGAAACATGGACCCCTATTGCCATGGAGGCTGACCATGGGCAAATCTCTGCTCCTCTGAACAGAGGGAACCGGACTGTTTGGATTTTTTTTTTTTTTTAATGAAAGCAACAAAGAAACCCCATCAGCAGTGGGCTAAGAAATCAGTAAAGGTAATCATTATTTATTACTTATTATATTGAGGAGAAAATTAAAAGGAGCTGGCTTTGAAAGCCCTCTTTCAGTTTCTGTCCTTAGTATTCTGAACTTCTTGTTTAGTAACCTTTTTATTTTATTTTTTTTAAGAACTAGACAAGAAGGGAATTTTGCCTAATCTTTTGACTTAGAATTCTCCTATACCTGAACTTCCGTCCCCTCAAGCAGATATTGCAAACTGGAGGCTCTCAGCTGTGTTATATTTAGCCCACAAAGTGGATGACCATTTTTGAATTTGGTAACATTTATAAGTCAGGAGATTTCACATAAAAATTTGCATTTCCAGCTTCTCTTGAAAAATGGGCAGATTCTGATAATAAAGAAGAATGTGTCTTTTATTCAGCAAGGTGACGAATGATCTTTGTAAATCGATATCCAAAGTACTCGAAGAATAAGTTAGCCAGTTCTTGCTCTGAAACTGGGGAAGAGAAGGTAAAGGAATCAGGCAGACAGGGACTGGGTGTACCAGAGGCAGAGGACAGAGATGGAAGGGTGAACATCTTTAGAGCTATCCTCTGAGGTAACATGCAAGTTGGGACAGTCTTCCCGTTACTCCCTGTCAGAGCCCCTCTACCTCTCTCCATGGAGGGCTTACCACAGATCAACTGAGTATTACTTGTGTTCAATGCTGGTTTCCCATACAGACTTTTAAAAAGCTCCAGGTGACACGTACTGCCTTATTCACAATACTCTTCACTTAACACAGTACCTGACACACAGCAGACACTCGATAAATACCTATTGAATGATAAATTTAAAAATCAATGAAGAAATGATGTGGAAAGGGATCTGGAAACCAGGTAATCTAGGAAACAAAAATCCTAAAAGAAAGGGTCAAAAACTGTGTAGAGTCACTACAGCTTTTTAGAAGTCTGTATTTTAGAATATCCACAGGATGCTCGGCTCCCCCTCCCTCAGAGAGATGAATCATGTATGCCTTCATGCAGGACTTTCCCATACTTCACCGGGGCTTTACTACTCTAGTCCTGTCTCTGGCCCCTAACCTAAAAACTCCAGTTCACGGTCTGCAATGCAAAGGTCCTGAATCTGCCACTCAGGGGCCCACATACCTGCACGTACAGCAAGATGCAATCTTCTGGAAGCATTCACTGCAAAACTCTCCACAAGGGAATGGCACGGAACACAGCTTTGATTTTTATTAAAATACATTGTAAGTTATGCAGCCCTATTTGCTCAGTGAAGCAAGAATAAAAATATCAAAAGAAAAAAACCAAGTTAGAACTGGAATCACCACAACTTCTAACGCTACTTTATATAATAACAAGGATTCAGTGTCATCGCATACAGTACCTCTTAAAATTTAATCAATTGCCCTCCAAATGTCTTTAATGGCTTTTCCCCTCACATCTGGGTTCCAATCAAAGACACCCATTGCACTTGGTTATTTTGTCTCCTTAACCTCTCTTAATTAGGAATAGCCCACCTCCTCCAAGTTTGTTTCTTCGTGTCACTCACTTTTTTTTTTTCTTTCAAGAGTCCAGGGCAGTTAGCTAGTAGCATGTCCCACGTGTTGAATTTGTCTGATTATTTCCTCAATATTAGATTCAGATTAAACATTTTTGGCACAAACACTCTGTAGATGATGGGTATTTACTACTGCATCACACTAGAAGGCTATCATACTGGTCAGATATCATACTGGTGATATGAAATTTGATCATCTGGTCAACGTATTGACCCTCGGACCACTTTTCCCCCCTTGTGATTAGTAAGGTAATTATTAAGTAATTATTAAGTAATTAATAATAAAGTAATTAATGTAATTAGTAAGTAATTAAGTAATTATTAAGTAATTAATATGAGAATTAATAAGTCAATTTTCTTTATGCCATAATGGTACTGTGGCTATGTAGGAGAATATCCTTGTTTTTAAGAAATGCAAGATGAGATATTTAAGAAAAAGTACAAAAACTCTGTAACTTCTAAAGGAATACTATAAACAACTCTAGGCCCACTCTAGATGAGATGGACCAATTCCCTGGAGACACAGTATGTCAAAACTCACACAAGAAAAAAAAAAAATCAACAATCTGAATAGGCCTGTATCTATTAAAGAAATTAAATCAAGAGCACCTGGGTGGCTCAATCAGTTGGATGTTCGACTTCAGCTCAGGTCATGATCTCACAATTTGTGGGTTCAAGCCCCGTGTCAGGCTCTGTGTTGACAGCTCAGAGCCTGGAGCCTGCTTCAAAGTCTGTGTCTCCCTCTCTCTCTCTGCTCCTCCTCTGCTTGTGCTCTTTCTGTCTCTCTCTCAAAAGTAAATAAAAAATAAACATTAAAAAAAATTTTTTAAGAAAGTAAACCAATAATTAATAACCTTCCAAAATAGAAGGCACCAGGCCCAGATGAATTCACCGGTGAATTCCACCCATCATTTAAGGAAGACATTAAACCAATTCTGTACTCTATCTTCCAGAAGATAGAAGCAGAGGGAATGCTTCCTCACTTGTTCTAAAAGGCTGGCATTACCCTAATACCAAAATAGGACAAAGACATTACAGGAAAAGAAAACTACAGACTAATATCTCTCATGAACACAGATGTAAAAATCCTCAAGAAAATATTAGCAAACTGAATCCAGAAATGTGTTAAAAATTATATACCACAACCAAGTGAGATTTACCCCAGGGATGCAAGGCTGATTCGACATTTGAAAATCAATTAATGTAATATACCAATATCAACAGGTTAACGAAGAAAAAGCAGATGATCATATCAAGAGATGCAGGAAAAGCATTTGACAAATCTAACAATCATGATAAAAACTCTCAGTAAACTAAGGAAAGAGCAGAACTTTCTCAACTTGATAAAGAATATCTACAAAAAACCTATTGCTAATACCACTTAATGGTGAGAAACTAGAAGTTTTCCCAGTAAGATAAGGAACAAGGCAAGGATGTCCCCACTCACCACTCCTTTTTAACACTGTACTGCAAGTCTGAGCTAATGCAATGAGAAAAGAACAGGAAATAAGGTATACTGATAGGGAGGGAAGACACAAAACTGTCTTTGTTCACAGATGACATGACTGTCTATGCAGAAAATCTGGAAGAGTTGGCAAAAAACTCCTGGAACTAATATGCAATTATAGCAAGTGTGCAAGATACAAGGTTAATATATAAACGTCAATCACTCCTATAAACTAGCACCGAAGAAATGAAATTTGAAATTTAAAACAATACCATTTACATTAGTACATCCCAAAATGAAATACTTACACTTAAATCTAACAAAATACAAGATCTATATTAGGAAAACTATAAAACTCTGATGACTGAAATCAAAGAAAAACTAAATAAATGAAGAGATATCTCATATTCCGTAAGAAGACTAAATATTTCCAAGATGTCAGTTCTTCCAAACTTGAGCTATAGATTCAAGGCAATCCCAATCAAAATCCCAGCAAGTTGTTTTATGAGTACTGACAAATGGATTCTAAAGTTTATAGGGAGAGGTAAAAGACCCAGAATGGGCAACACAATACTACAGAAGAACAGGGGTGCGTGGCTGGCTCAGTAGGTTGAGCAGCCACCCGAGTTCGGCTCAGGTCATGATCTCATGGTTCACAAAGTTCAAGTCCCACATCAGGCTCTGTGCTGACAGCTGGGAGCCTGGAACCTGCTTTGGATTCTGTGTCTCCCTCTCTCTCTGCCCCTCCTCCGCTCACACACTGTCTCTCTCTCTCTTTCAAAAATAAACAAACATTTATAGAAGAAGAACAAAGGTGGGAGACCGGCATTACCTAACTTCAATACTTACTATAACACTATAGTAATCAAGACAGTGTGGTATTGGCAAAAGACAAACAGATCAATGGAACAGCATAGAGAGCCCAGAAATAGACCCACATAAATACAGTCAACTGATCTCGGACAAAGGAGCAGAGGCAATACAATAGAGCAGACACAGCCCCTTCAACAAGTTGGTACTGGATGCCCACATGCAAAAAAGTGAACCTAGGTAGAGATCTTTCAAAAAACTCAGAATGGATCACAGACTTATGTATAAAACAGAAAACTATAAAATTGTTAGAACATTGAGAAGAAATCTAGATGACCTTAGGTTTGGCTGTGACTTTTAAAAAAAAATTTTTTTTTAACATTTATTTATTTTTGAGACAGAGAGAGAGCATGAACAGGGGAGGGTCAGAGAAAGAAGGAGACACAGAATCTGAAACAGGCTCCAGGCTCTGAGCTGTCAGCACAGAGCCCGACGCGGGGCTGGAACCCACGGACTGCGAGATCATGACCTGAGCCGAAGTCGGACGCTCAACCAACTGAGCCACCCAAGCGCCCCTGGCTGTGACTTTTTAGATACACCACCAAAGATGGGATTCAGGAAAGAAAGAGCTGTTATGCCAGACCTCATTAAAATGAAAAACTGCTCTGTAAAGAGAATGAAAAGACAAGCACAGTTTGGGAGAAAATAATTATAAAAGGCATATCTGATAAAGGACGTTTATCCAAAATATACAAAGAACTCTTAAAACTCAACAATAAGAACACAGACAACCCAATTAAAAAAATGGGCCAAAGATGTCAACAGACTCCTCATCAAACAAGATATACTGATGGCAAATAAACATATAAAAAGCGGGGCGCCTGGGTGGCTCAGTCAGTTAAGCATCCATCTTCTCTTCGGCTTAGGTGATGATCTCATGGTTCATGAGTTCAAGCCCTGTATCGGGCTCTCTGCCGTCAGCACAGAGCCCACTTCAGATCCTCTGTTCCCCCCTCTCTCTGTCCCTCCCTCACTAGCATGTGTGCAGTTTCTCTTTTTTTCTCTCTCTCTCAAAAAGGAAATAAACTTAAAACAAACAAACCAACAAACATAAAAAGATGTTCCACAGGGCACCTGGCTGGCTCAGTTGGTAGAGCATGTGACCCTTGATCTCAGGGTTGGGAGTTCAAGCCCCATAATGGGTGTGGAGCCTAATTAAAATAAATAAAATAAAATAAACACTTCAAAAAAAGAAAAGAAGATGTTCTACATCATATGTCAACAGAGAAATACAAATTTTAAAATAACAATGACATACCACTACACATATTAGAATGGCCAAAAGGCAGAACACTGACAACACCGAAAACTGACAAGGATGTAGAGTGACAGCGGTTCTCGTTCATTGCCGGTAGGCGTGCAAAATGGTACGGCCATTTCGGAACACTGTGGGGCCGCTTCTCACAAAACTAAACACACTCTGCTATACAATGCAACAACGTATGTGGTATTTATCCAAAGGGACTGAAATTTTATGTCCACAAAAAAACCTTCATACAGATGTTTATAGCCGCTGTATTCATAATTGCCAAAACTTGGAAGCAATCACAATGTCCTTTAATAGCTGAATGGAGAAATCAACTGTGGCAGATCCAGACAATGAAATATTATTAAGTGCCAAAATGAAATAAACTATCAAGTCATGAAAAGACATGGAGGAGCCTTACATGCCTATTGTTTGGTGAAAGAGGCCAATCTGAAAAGGCTGCATACTGTGTGATTCCAACTATATGATACCTGGAAAAGGCAGAACTATGGAGGCCATAAAAAGATCAGTGGTTGCCGGCGGGGAGGGAGAAATGAACAGGTGGAGCACAGAGGATTTTTAGAGCAGTGAAACTATTCTGCATGATTATATAACAGTGGATACATGTCATTATACGTTTATCCAAAGCCACAGACAGTAGAACACCAAAAGTAAACCCTAACGTAAACCATGGGTTTTGGGTAATAATGATGTATCAATGTAGGTTCATCAATTGTAATAAATGTGGATGGTGGGGATGTTGGTAATGGGGGGAGGCTGTGCATATGTGGGGACAGAGGGTTTATGGGAAACATCTGTACTCTCCCTTCAATTTTACTGAGACCCTAAAAATGCTCAAAAAAATAAAGTCTTAAAAATAAAAACTCTGCAACTCACTTTCAAACAGTGAAGAAAAATGTGTGTCTGTCTACCTCCAAAGACAGAACAAATGTGGCAAAACATTAACATGTTAACTTTTCTTAATGTTTTCATTTTTGAGAAAGAAAGAGCACAAGCAAGGGAGAGGCACAGAGAGAGGGAGACACAGAATCCAAAGCAGGCTCCAGGCTGAGCTGTCAGCACAGAGCCCGACACAGGGCTCGAACCCACAAACTGTGAGATCATGACCTGAGCTGAAGTTGGAGGTTTAACTGACTGAGCCATCCAGGTGTCCAAAAACATTAACATGTTAACCAGATAATCTAGCTGAAAGGATCCTCATGTTCCCTGTACTGTTCTGTCAACTTTTTACTCTTTGCAATTTTTCCAAAGCAAAAAGTTGAGGTGAAACACATAGAAAGGATTAACAACGAGTCAGAACTGAAGCCCTGAGACCAGAGCACGTAGTAACCACTGTAGGACAACACTAAGATGCCAAAGGAAGTCGAACCAGAATCTCTCCACTCCTTGGGGAAAAAGAAAAAAAAAATAAACTCACAGGCTGAATGTCAACCAGGAGCCAAAATCACAGCCACACAGAGCTGGGTCAGATGTGAACCTCCAAACTGAGGTGAACTGAGAAGGCACTGCAGTTACAACACGCAAAACCCTGCCCTTCCTCCTTCCTCACTTCCATTTTCCTACTTGTGAGGACATTCAGAACCTAATTAAGAAGTTCACTAATACAGAGACTTTTTTTCCAAAAAAAGATTTGAAAACAAAGGTTGTATTAGTCAAAAGAGAACAAATAATGTCCCCATTTGACTCCATTCATTGAACAACTGGGCTAAATAAAAACTTCTTTCTTTAAAAAAAAACAAACCTTGGGGCACCTGGGTGGCTCAGTCGGTTGAGCGTCTGACTTCAGCTCAGGTCACGATCTCGCGGTCTGTGAGTTCGAGCCCCACGTTGGGCTCTGGGCTGATGGCTCAGAGCCTGGAACCTGCTTCAGATTCTGTGTCTCCCTCTCTCTCTGACCCTCCCCTGTTCATGCTCTGTCTCTCTCTGTCTCAAAAATAAATAAATGTTAATAAAAAAATAAAAAATTAAAAAAAAACAACCTTGTGGGATAAGAAAGGACACAGAAAATGTAGAAGAGCACTTAAGCAATGAGTTAGTTCATAAAGGAAGGTCAGTTCTGTCATCAGACCTCTGGATTTCAGATAATATGTATATAATTAGAAAAAGCACATGCATGTATTGGATTAAAAAACTGGACTGCCTCTATTGGATGTGTTTGATTTCAAGTCAGCAGGCTTCGAATATTCCCTCCTTTCTTATTTTTTCTTTTAACTTTCATGCTCCTGGAGGAGAGACAAAGGAGATCCCAAATCCAGGAGCACACATCTTTGAAAAGGGCAATCTTCTGTAGAATACGAAGTATCCATTTGTTTAAGAAACTTATTTTCCTGGGGTGTCTGGGTGGCTCAGTCAGTTAAGCATCTGACTCCTGATTTCAGCTCAGGTCACGATCTCCCAGTTCGTGGGTTCAAACCCTGTATCAGGCTCCATGCTGACAGTGTGGAGCCTGCTTTGGATTCTCTCTCTCTGCCCCTCTCCACCTGTGCTCTCACTCTCAAAAATAAATAAATAAACTTTAAAAAAAAAAAGAAACTTATTTCCCTGAAAATAATAGTATAGGTGTCACAGCTATAATCACCTGGATGGCAGAAACATCCATACACATACACAAAATACACATCCATGAAAATGGCCTAGAGACATACACACCAAACCTTTCGAGTGGGACTGTGTGATGGGTCAGTTTTAGTTTTTACTCTGTACATTTGTTCACTGAAGTTAGGTAAATGAGCATGTGTTCATGTTTAAAACGTCTAATTTATGTACTTATTTACTTTAAATATTTATTTTTGAGCGACTGCACACGCGATCACACTGTCAAGTGCAAGCAGGAGAGGGGCAAAGAGAGTGAGGGGGACAGAGGATCCAGAGCAGGCTCAGCCCTGACAGCAGAGAGCCCGATGAGGGGCTCAAACTCACAAACCGTGAGTTCATGACCTGAGCCAAAGTCAGACGCTCAACCGACTGAGCCACCCAGGTGCCCCTAAAATGTATGCCTAATTTAATAAGGCCCTATGATCTTCTAATATCAGACTACTAACGCTATATCATATAAGTCACACAATTAAAAACTTTAAAAAACATATGTATACACCAGTGTGATTCATTATATGTAACAAGGAAAAACATTCGGGACACAGAAAACAATTCAGGAAAAAAATAAAACAAAAATTACCTCAGATTGCCTCTGAATGACAGAAGTGTAGATGTTTATTCTAAAATGAGCCTTATTTTATTGTGGCTCAAACACACAGCCTCACAAAATTTTGTGAAAAATTGTAATTTCTGAGCTCTAATTTTGAGATTACTGCATCAAAAGTGGTCTCCAAAAAGACGCAGCCCCACTTATTCAAATATAAATGATGATTCCCAAGAATCTGGTTTTACAGTACAGGGAAAAAAGGTCTCTAATTCATGTCTTCTAAACCAGCCAGTCTGTTTATGGCAGACATGCTCAAGCACTCATTTTGGATATAAAATGCATTCACAATTTTCACGTACATGTAAATAAGCGAAGCGCGTTGATTGCCCAAAGGGAGGGAGCCGGGAGAAACCGCAGGCTGGGAAAGGCAGAGGGAGAAACGCTGATGGACTGATGCGGGACTAGAGAATCCCACTGGACTTGGAAAACTGGAAGAGTGAAGGTCCGAGACCGGCAGACACACGGTGAGGCCCTGAAACGCGACAGATGCCAGCCACCCTTGTTCCTGTGGCAGTCGAGGCTGCACCCATCAGAACGTGAAAAGGGCTTTGTCTACCTTGAGGGGAAGATTTGAACACTTCCTGCTCGAGACTGGGGCACAGCGCTTCCTTCCAGCTCAGAGACGGAACTTCATTTGATTAAGATCCCAGGCAGTTGGCAAAGTATCTGGCATGCAGCAGGAATTCGGCAATGTTTGCTCAACTTCTCCCTTCTTTTTTTCTAAATGTATGTTTGTTTGTTTATTTTGTGAGAGAAAAGAGAGAGAGAGAGAGAGAGAGAGAGAGAGAGAGAGAGCCCTTACGTGCAAGCAGAGGAGGGGCAGAGAGAGTGAGAGAGAGAGAATGAATCCTAAGCAATGAATCCACACTGTCAGCAGGGAGCCCGACGCGGGCAGAGCTCATGAACGGTGAGATCATGATCTGAACAAGTCAGATGCTTAACCACTGAGCCACCCGGTGCCCCTCTTCTCCCTTCCAAGCAATGAAGAAGCAAGGTGCGATTTTATCAGAGGCTTTGTTTCGAGCATTAACAGTCTGTCAAAAACTGTCCAACTGATTCTCATCCCTGTTCTCACTTCCAGGATAGCTTGTTTCTTTTCCTCGGATCAAGGTGGTCTTTGAACAAGACACCCTCTTTCTTTAGGATCTTGTCACCAGCTCTACCTGAACAAGTCAAGATGAGACTGCACCTTCCTTCTTGGGCCAAAAGCTTCCAATCTGCACTGTCTGTGTTAATCTATGCATACAGCTGAGGACTGCAGGCCGGTCACGGAGGCAGAAGTTCTCTCTCTCAAAACTTCTGGCATCAAATTGCTCACAATATTCTCTCTTCATCTTTTTCATGTCTGTTAGCTTCTCTACTGTCGCCCCTGCCCATTCCTGGTGTTGCTCATTGGGCACTGGGGCTCCCATGCTCTCCCTCCCGATTCCTCTGTGGTCAGTCTTGCCAGAGCTCTGACCATTTTATCTGTCTTTTGAAAGGACAAACTTTTGGGTTTGTTAATCCTCTATATTCTGTTTTGTTTTTCTCTTCAAACTCTACTCTTAATTATTTTGGTTTCCTTCTTTGGGTTTAATTCACTGTATATTTTCTAACTTCTTGAAACACATGTTTAGATCACTGATTTTCACCCTTTGTTTCAGTTTTTTCCCCATATACACATTTAGGTCTATAGATTTCCCTCTAAGCTTGGTTTTAGTAGCATTACGTAAGTTCTAACGTAGTGTTTTTACTATCATTTAATTCAAAATACTCTCCAATTTCCATTATGATTTTGCCATTGACCCAATGATTATTTACAAATTCACTTCTTAACTTCTAAACATACAAGGATTTTCTAATTATCTTTCTGTTACTGATTTCTAGCTTAATTCCACTGTGGCTAGAGAATGTGTTCCATATGCTACCAATCCTGGGAAACTTGTTGAGATTTGCTGCATGTATGGCCTGATGTTTTCTCTTCATTTACCCAATAAAATCTACACTCTTCAACGTGACCTGAATCATGACCTACCCACCCGGTAAGGGATGTCCCCCCATTTACACCCTACATGCCGGCCATGCTGGACTCCCCGTAGATGCCAGGCTCTTTCACATTCTGTGCCTTTTCCCATGATCTTCACTTTGCCAGAAATGCCCCTCTCTGTCTGCTCCTCCTCATCCTTCTCTATGTAGTTCAGAGGACCCCTCCTCCATGCAGCCCTTCCAGCCCTCTCCCCATTCCTGGCCTAAGGGGCAGCCAGTCCCTGTACCTCCAGGTTTTCTCTTGCCACCACTCCTCCACACTGCTGCCAGAGCTATCTTATCTTACTAAAGCACAAATCCAACCACTTCTCTCTCTGGTTTACAATCCTTTCATCAGAGGCTCCCCTCTACCCAGAGCCCAAACTTGGTGCTCCAACGCAGGACTCTCTCCCAGCCCTTCTCCAGTTCCCCCGCACCTCTGTTCATGCTATTCCCTCCACCTAAAATGCACTTCCCAAACAGTAAGTATCAAGGGCAGTGGTGGGGGCAGGAGAATTTCCCTTCATTAATTTGTAATTACGGTATTTATTTTATTTCAGGAGGATTCCAGTGCTTTCCCAGCAGAGTGTGGGCTGTGCAAAAGGCTGGACGGCACTGTGTGCCCACCTATACCTCCCTGTCTTAGTATGTGTAACACCTGGTGCCCTCGTGTTTTAAAGCATGCCTTACCAGGGACGCCTGGGTGGCTCAGTCGGTTAAGCATCTGACTTCAGCTCAGGTCATGATCTCACGGTTCATCAGGCTCTGGGCTGACAGCTCGGAGTCTGAAGCCTGCTTCGGATTCTGTGTCTCCCTCTCTCTCTTCCCCTCCCCTGCTTGCACTCTCTCTCTTTCAAAAATTAATAAACGTTTAAAAAACAATAATAAAATAAAGTATGCCTTACCTAACCAGGCTATAATTTCCTTAAAGGTATGGACTGAGGCTGATTTAATTTTGATCTCAGGAGACTAGCATAGTAACTAGCTTAATAAGTACAACTAAATGAACTTCACTGAGGGAATAAAGGAAGGCAATTTTAAATTCTAGGTACTCAAATGGAAATTCCAGAAGAAAACTCTGCGTTCTGTTAATTCTCCTTCACACTCAAGTCCAGAACACCATGTCTCCACCAGTTATTTCCATTCCGTGTAAGAATATTTAATGACCGGGCTACATCAAACCTAAACTTGGGCGGCTGATATGGGGGCCTCCATAAATGGGACTCTGCCCCACTCCAATCTTCCGTCCCTCTCCCCCCACCCCATTCTTCACTGGCTGCTCTCAGCAATCACCGTTGCTTCAGAAATACTGCTAATGCTCTACTTACCTAGATCACTTTTCCTAGGTCCCCTAACGTCTTACCCCTTTCTTTTTTAAAGTTTTGTTTTTGGTTTTTGTTTTTTGTTTTTTTTTTTTTGAGAGAAAGAGAGCTGGGGACGGGCACAGAGAGAGAGAGAGAGAGAGAGAGAGAGAGAGAGAGAAAGAATTCCAAGCAAGCTGTCAGTGCAAAGCCTGACACAGGGCTCGATCTCACAAACAGTGAGATCAAGACCTGAGCTGAAACCAAGAGTCGGACGCTTAACCAACTGAGGCACCCAGGCGCCCCAGTCTTACCCCTTCCATCAGGGTCCCTGCTTTAGGGCACATGTCTTTTTCAAGGCCCCCCTCGATTTCACTTCTTCCTCCTCACCTCTGAAACACTTAACCTGGCCCTGTCTTACCCCTGGGTCCTTTCTCTGAGCCTCAGCTTTCAGGCTGCAAACTTCCCAGACCCTGGTGCCTCTCATCCTATGTGTCCCACACTGCCTAGAACAAAGCTAGCTGTCAGCTGTCACTCAACAGTAACACCCATTGACTGACAAGTCACTGATGTCTCTACCTTGGCTTCTCTCCGTCCAACTCAAGGGCTGCTTGGGTGGTGCCCAGGTGAATCCCCAGGAGCTATCAGTGCTATTTGCATGAACATTTCCTGTAATCCTAGCTCCCCCAACCACCTCCATGTTACCACGAGAAGACCTGCCTGCATAGCTGAGCGATTCTCACAGCTCTGTGACAGAACCAGAGGCTTTTCCATTTCCTTCTGTGCCACTAGAAATACACACACACACACACACACACACACACACACACGCACGTACACAAATGAAGTCGTTTTGCCTCTTTTTCCCTTTCCAAAGCAAGTAAGCTTTAAATTCTCAGCTCTGTATGACTTCGTTCTGTCCCTACCCTCTGGTAAAACCTTGCTTTCCTGAGCCTTTGAAAAATACCTCCCCCCCCCCCAGGTAAAAATAAAACTGTGATATTACGCTTTTGGAAACTTCAACATGTAATTCTAAGAAAGTAAAAACATACAGTTTTGAAGTGTCTTTGGTTCACCAACAGTGACGGAGTCCAGCCACCGCAGGGTGTGAGCACTAGAATACCCCAGCAGTGCGGGCTCCACGTCTGTCTTCGTCCTCCCGGGCGCACGGCTATGCTAGGGTCCAGCTCCCCTCAGCCGGTGCCTGGGGTCTGGAGGATGGGATGTGGGCCGCGGAGGTACACCACCTCCAGCCCTGGCCCTTGGAGAGCTTCTGCAAAACCTCCATGTTCTCTCCTGTTCGTCCTCTGTGAACTGGGTCAGAGGACCAGGGGAGGCGTCCAAGGCTGCAGGAGCTGCTGGGGTCACTAGATGGGAACGGTCTGTGTCCCTGAACGATGAGGTGGAAGGGAACTCTTCCCCCGGCCCCCACAACCCCGCCCTAGAGGTGTTAAGTCACTGCAATTTGGGGGTAGTTTGTAATTATAGCAAGTCTGCCCTAAAATGATAGTATCCTGAATTCTTTTTATTTTTTTTAAATATATATTTTTAAAAATTTTAATGTTTATTTTGGAGAGAGAGAGGCGGGGTGGGGGGGGGGTGCAGAGAGAGGGAGACACAGAATCCAAAGCGGGCTCTAGGCTCTGAGCTGTCAGCACAGAGACCGATACAGGCCCAGAACTCATGAGCTGTGAGATCAGGACGTGAGCCGAAGTCAGACACTCAACCGACTGAGCCACGCAGGCACCCCCTGAATTCTTAAAGTTAAAAACAGCAATTATTCCTGAGTGTTACTTACAAGCAACTCTGTCTAAAGCCCTTTTGTTACACTGCACTAGCCATGTTACTATTTTCCCTTTCGGGTGACTTGGGCACTGGTGGGAGCTGTGGTGCACCCCTCAGATCCCCTCCCCACCGCCCCGTAAGGAACTGACGACTAGTCCCCATCTGCTGGGATCATGGTGGGCAGAAAGCCTCCAGCTGTCAGGCATCTTCAGGAAATGCTTAGCTGAAAACAGATGCTTACCCAGGATCATGCCTTCTTGGCCTTCCAATGACTAGTGGCAGCCTATGGCCAGTCAAGGAGAAACTATAAAGACGAAGTCCCCTCCCTTCAACTCAGAAGGGCCATCCCAACTTTACAGCCCCCACGGTATCGGCTGAAGCCTTTCTTGGGACTGAGCCACAGTCCAACTTCTCCCTCTGCACAATCCAGCCTCCCTTTCCTCCCTTTCCTTTCTTTTCCTATCGAGAATGTTGACCCCAAACCACTCCCCAATAAGACTAACCTTTGTGTCAGAGCTGCTTTTTCAGGATCCAAGCAGAGACAGGCACTGTATTCTTGACACAACAACCCTGCCTCCGAATATGACACAAATACCATACTTTCCAATCAAAAATGAAAATACACAAAGTCACAATGGGATAGAAGCTTTAAGCTTAAAACTTAGACTCTCCAGGATGGGTGAAACAGGTGATGGGGATTAAGGAGTGAACTTGTTGTGATGAGCACCGGGTGATGGATGGAAGTGTTGAATCACTATTCTGTGTACCTGAAACTAATATTACACTACAGGTGAACTAACTGGAATTTAAATAAAAACTTCCCAAAAATAAAATAAAACAGACTCTCTACAAAAATTCAGAATGTATTATACTGTTAAAAGACAGACTCTTTCCAAGAAAATAAGTAAAAGAAACCATAAACATTTTAAGATCCGCTTTGAGAAAAGGAGCTTTGAAACTGTACTAAAGAAAATGTTACCACCTGGCTTGTAATCAAATAAAATTGTTAAATATGTAGCAAAGAGGTACACAATAGAAATTATTGAGGATCTATTATCCATCCATGCAGGTATTTAGTTTTTGTTTTTGTTTTGTTGTTGTTGTTTTGAGAGAGAGATCGCAAACAGGGAAGGGACAGAGAGAGAGGGAGACAGAATCCCAAGCAGGCTCCACACTGTCAACACAGCGCCCAGTGTGGGGCTCAAACTCACGAACTGTAAGAGCATGACCTGAGCCAAACAAGAGTCGGATGCTTAACCGACGGAGCCACGCAGGCACCCCTAGAGCAGTTGCTTTTTGAGTACTCACCACAACACAGCGCTGGGAGCTTTATTCACATGCACTATCTCATTAAATTCTTTCTAAGTTCTGCAGGCAGTAAAACTCAGGTTCAGAAAGCGTAAATAAACTACTTAAAGCCCCAGAGTTAGAACTCCAAGTCAGGTTGGGCTTCTTCCAGAGCCTCAACTCCTGTGGTAGTCTTGCATATTCAAGCTACTATGAGGTGTTAACTAAGTAATTTGCAAGGGGGAAGGGAGAGCAAAAGGCGAGTATATGTGGTTCCAAAACCTGTTCTCTCCTCTTACCCGTCTCTACTGACGGTAGGCACAGGCACTGCCTTCTAGATACACACACTCCAAGGAATGAGTTAAAGAACTATTCCATGCACGATTCTGCCAGAAGGAAGATACCCAGCACAAAACTGTTCTCTAGCAATTCAAAAGGTTCTTCTGCCCTCTTGTGGCTGAAGGAGACTACTACAGATCAAAGCTCCATTAAAAAGCTAAAATACCATATAAAGGCAATTGGCAGTCACACAACACAGGAGGCAACGGTGATGGGCTCATAATGAACCAGATTTAATAACTCAAAAATTTGATCTTGCCACTCTTCCATGACAACCACTGCTTGGAATAAGATAAGAATAACAATACTAGAGATCAGGGAGAAAAACGACAAAAATCAGTATTTTTGTAATGATAATAAGGACTATGACAACCGCTACATCCATCCAGAACAATGATAAAAGTGTAAAACATTCTAAACCCCAAACAAAAATCCTCATCTTTACTTTCCACACGTAACAATGTATTTTAGAAATCTTCTCACAGCAGCCAATACAGAGCCTCCTCATGAGCCAACACAGAAGCTCCTCAGAGCTTCCGGGGCACAGCACCCCCTTGGATGGGTGAACTTGGCCCCTACTGGTGAATGCTTCGCCGCCTTCCAAACTTTCACCATTAAAAACAATGCTGCAAAAAGCAAACAAATAAAAACTACGACAGTGCTATCATTTTGTAAGTGTGCAAGAATACCTGCAGATGAATTCCTAGGGGAGGAAATGGGGGGTCAAAGGGCACATGCATGCCTTTGCACTACTTTTTAAAAACTCTTTTCTCCCTCTGATTTTCCCTCCTCTCTCTCTGGCTGCTCCTTCTCATGCTTTCTTAAAAGTTTTATTTTAAGAAAAACAAAAGTTTTATCTGGGGTGACTTTCTAAGCAGTGACCACGTGTGCTGCTCACCCCTTAGTTATAAATTCCTCCAGGACTTGGTCTTTGGTCCTCTTTCATCCTGTAACCTTTCCCAACTATCATTTCTCTTCCCTGAAGGCAATCAAAGTTACTATTTTGGGGTTTTATGCTTCCAGAGTGATTTTATGCATATATATGCAAACGTATATGTACTGTGTATTCCTGTGTATGTATAAATATGAACATACATGCACGAGACTTTTCCCTCCCTTGCTCTACAAATCCATACTCTAAACTGAAGGAGTGGTAAGGGGACACTCCCAAGCAGCAACTTTCATAAGAGATGAAACTGAGGCCCCAAACCTTTTTCAACCTGCAGTTCTGTGCCAGACAACTGGAGTGGACCCACAGGGGAAGATCAGATTCGAGTACTGTCTCCTATCCTAGCCTACTGTAGGACAGATTTCACCAAGTAGCCACAGATTAACTCAAGGGAAGGATAGAGCACAGAAGCCAGTAAGTCAAAGATCAGAGTCTAAATACGATCTTTCACATCTATGGTTATTTGCCTATGAAAGATTTTTGATTTTTTAAAAACATTTCTTTATTTTGAGAGAGACAGCGCAAATGGGGGAGGGACAGAGAGAGAGGGACAGAGAGAATCCCAAGCGGGCTCCACACTATCAGCACAGAGCCTGATGTGGGACTTGAACTCACGAACCATGAGATCATGACCTGGCCCTGAAACAAGAGTCAGACACTTAACCAGCTGAGCCACCCAGGCGCCCCTGATTTTACTTTTAATGAAAGTTTTCTAACTACACAAAAGTAGAGAGGAATGTAATGAACCCCATCCAACAGATTAAGCAATTAAAACATTTTGCTATTGGTTTCCTGGTTTCACTCCTTTCTTCTTTCGCTCTCTCTCTTCCCTTCCCTCCTCCCGCCCCTCTTTCTTTCTCCTTCTCTCTGTTTTGGCTACATTATTTTAAAATAAGTCCCTGACATCATGCTATTTCATCTCTAAATACTTTGTCTGGACATAATTATAAGACAGAAAGAGATTTCCTTATTGTGACCCCAATATCATGATCACATCTAACAAAGTTAATTTCTTAATATCATCAAATGCTCAGTCCACATTCATTATTTCCACAATTATCTCAAAAAAAAAATCTTTCTAGAGCTGACTTCTTAGGTTTCAAGAGAACCTAGAGCCAAACAAATTCCAAGCCCAGCATGCAACAGCCCATGACTACTAAATCTTAAAAGAATTTCCAGGTTCCTAAACCCCCACCAACAGGAAATGAACTGCTAAGGCTCCCAGGAAGGGCATTCCTCCCAATGCCCATGCTGACGTAGCCTTGGCAGGTATGGGTTCAGGAAGAGCCACCCTATACCCTTTACCTCTCATACTCCCATCCCTCCAGTTCTAAGCAAACACTAATTTATTTTCTGTCTCTACAGATTTGCCTCATTTGGACATCTCATACCGCATGTGGTCCTTTATGACTGGTTCACATGCTTTCAATGTTCATTCACGTTGTAGGATATATCAGTACCTCATTCCTTTCTTCATATTCCATTGTGTGGAGAGACCACATTTCATTTATCCACTCACCAGCTGATAGATATCTGGGTTATTTCCACTTTTTGGCTGTTATGAATAATGCCGCTATGGAAGTTTGTGTACAAGTTTTAATTTGGACATGTGTTTTCATTTCTCTTGAGATCCTAGGTATAAACTCTGGGTCAAATGTTAGCCCCGTGCTTAACTTTTCTTTTTTTAATGTTAATTTACTTATTTTGAGAGAAAGAGAAAGAGAGAGAGCGGGGGAGGGGCAGAGAGTGGGGGAGAGACAGAGAGAATCCCGTGAGATCATCACCTAAGCCAAAACCAAGAGTCCGACCAAGCCACCCAGGCACCCTGGTAACCCTGTGTTTAACTTTTTAAGGAACTGCCAGGCTGTTTTCCAAAGTGTCTACACCATTTTACATTCCCACCAGCAGTGCATGAGGGCTCTAATTTCTCCACATCCTCACCAACACTTGCCCTGTCATTTCGATTACAGCCATCCTCCTAGGTGTTAAGTGGTGTCTCATCGTGATCTTTATTTGCACTGCTCTGGTGACTCATGATATTGGGCATCTTTTCACGTGCTTACTGACCATGTGCACACAGGTTTCCCCAATATCCGAAAGCAGAGCATTCCTATGAAACCTTTCATAAGCCAAAATGGCCTAAAGTGAGGAAGCAATTACCACTAGTTTATATGGAAAAATGTTTGAGCGTTCCCAGGCGCAAAAATAATAACCCCTTTAGGCTTTTCTGGTATTTTAGGACACATCTTGCTAAAGGATGCACAAAATAAGTTGAGATAAAGCACTGATGCTCACAGACACAGTCCAAAGCTTATGGCAGCTTGAGGCTGACAGTGACTGTGGTTCCCGCGGAAGGAACTAGGGGGCGCCACTCTCACTGCTTGAAGGGCACGCTTCCTGGATAATAGCTCACTGCAAGACACCGAACGCTACTTTCTCTTTTCACCTTTTTTCATGAAAACAAAACTCCTCTTCAGAGTTCTCTCAGCGAAAACAGGTACTAATAATGCAGGTCTTTCGGAAAAGCAAAGTGGCTAACACAAACTTTTGCAAAGCAGGAAATACCCGCATCTTCTTTGCAGAGATGGCTATTCGGATCCTTTGCCCATTTGAAAAATTGGGTTGTCTTTTTATTTTTGAGTTATGAGAGTTGTGCGCTCTATTTTGCCCATCTTTTCCATTGAGAATAAAAGCTTCCCAACCACTTAAGAAAGTAGTGAGTGTTCTTTTTCTGTAGCAAGAAGTAACTACCAGAACTGGTTTCAAGCTCACCCAAATCAATGATAGCTTCACACCATTATACAAGCTTTTGAAAAGCCAGGCAATCAACAACAGCTTCACCTCAATGACCATGCTTCTGAGAGCCATTCCATTTAACAAGAATCCTACTCAGACAGCTGTGTATCCAGAGCTAAAGGTCAACCAACCCCTAAACACTCTTACTTCTGAAAGTCTACCAATGCCTGAACTCCACTCTTTTGAAGACTCTAGAATAAACAGGGGTTCCTGAAGTCCTGGTATCAGGACCATTTTACGTCTTTAAAACTCACTGAGGATTCCAAAGAGGGCCTATATGATATGGGTTAATAATTGTACTAACATTTACTATATTGGACATTAAAACTAAGAAATAAAAAAAATAATAAAAAAAACTAAGAAATATTTAAATAGCAATTTAAAATTAACAGTATGAAGCTCATATTATAAGTTTAAGAAAAATAACTATTTCCCCCCTAAAATTAGTAGGAAGAGTGGCACTGTTTTAAATTTGTGCAAATGTCATTTACAGCTTTATAAAAGTCTGGATATGCATCCATTTCCACATTCAATCTGTTGTGAAATGTTTTAAATCTACGAATTTTTTTTGGCTTCTCACAGATACACAGTTAGAAGAGGGAAAGGTATTATAATAACCTTTTCAGATGGTTATGGATATTCCTCTTTGATGCTACCCCAAACTCAAAAAGCAGTAGTTTCTTACAAGTTAGTGGCAATATTGAATCTGAAAGCATATCAGTAAACATTTTCATACTTGGTTACATTAACATCCACTGGTCTTACACTTTGAATGAATCTTTTAGCCACGCATAATTTGTTAACATCATAACAGTGGTCTTTTGGACATTATTAGTTCACTGAGTTATACAAAACTTCCAATGTTTTCACACCCATTTTGCCATATTAAAAAAATCACATTTGTTAATATCACTACCAATCTCCTCAGAAACGTGTTTAAATATTGAGAAGGTGTCAGTTTCGTGGCAGCAGACAGAAGCTTTTCAGAATTCTAATTTTCATGTGAAAGCTCAAGTTTTATCTAAATAACAAAAAAGTCCGTTGTTTCCCTTGAAGTGACAGGTGTACTGTATTCCTTTTTGAGAAAGTCTCCCAAATTCCCAAGTCTGAATAACCATGGTTTGCCTGTCAGTCATTTTTTCAAGTAAAAATGGTGTTCCCTCAAAAGAGTAGCTAGTTCAGCTTGCAGCTCCATCACACAAGTGCTTTTCCTTGACACAATAATAAAACGTCAGTGTGCATAGTAGTGCTTTATGCATACTGATGCATATTTCCCATTTCATCATCGTATTTGTTTTGTTATTATTTTTTTTTAAATAGGCTCTACACCCAACGCGGGGCTCGAACTCACAACTCCGAGATCCACAGCTGCATGCTCTACCAACTGAACCAGCCAGATGCTCCCATCATATTTGTTTTTTAGAAAAACGATATATACTCAAAGGTCAAGATTTAGTCAAATTAAGATCTGTTTCATCAAGAACTTTCTTCAAAAAAAATTTACTTATTTAAGTAATCTCTGCATTCAATGTGGGGCTCAAACTCACGACCCCAAGATCAAGAGTTACATGCTCTACCAACTGAGCCAGCCAGACACCCCTCACCAAGAACATTAAGTGAGGGGCGCCTGGGTGGCTCAGTTGGTTGAGCGTCCGACTCTTGATTTCTGCTCAGGTCATGATCCCAGAGTTGTGGAATCAAGCTCTGCGTTGGGTTCCATGCTGAGCGTGGAACCTGCTTGGGATTCTCTCTCTCTCCCCTGCTCATGCTCACACACACTCTCTAAAATAAAAATTAGGGGCGCCTGCCTGGGTGGCTCAGCTGTTTGAGCATCCAACTCTTGATTTTGGCTCAGGTCATGATCTCACAGTTGGTGAGATCGAGCCCTGGGTTGGGCTCCATGCTGTTAGCCCTTTTAGCTCAGAGCCCACTTGGAATTCCCTCTCTCTTCCCTACCCTCTGCCCCTCCCCCCATCAAAATAAACTTTTAAAAATTAATAAATTTAATTTAAATTAAAAAACAACATTCTCAGCATGCCTGGGTGGCTCAGTCAGTTAAGCATCTGACTTCATCTCACGGTTCATTGAGTTCAAGCCCCCCATGTCAGGCTCTGTGCTGACAGCTCAGAGCCTGGAGCCTGCTTTGGATTCTGTGTCTCCCTCTGTCTGTCCCTCCCCTGCTCGTGCTCTCTCTCTCTCTCAAAGAATAAATAAACATTAAACAATTTTTAATAAAAAATTTTTTAATAAAAAAAATTTTAAACATTCTTAAATGAAACTGGCTTTTTTTTCCCTCAGTGTGTGGGGCAGTGAAAAGTACAATGACTGTTAGTTCAGTTTGGTACCCTGCTTTGCTCCGTGCTAAGGTGTGAGCCGTTGTACCCACCATCACTTTGCAACATCAATGCAAATGGCAACCCACTGCAATGGGCAACCAGTATCTTATTATTAACATGAAAACGCTCTTGACAAAACTCTGAAAACCACTGCTAGGAAAGAGGGCTCTCTGTTTTGTTCTAAGAAACTATGTCTTACAAGCACAGTTCTTGCTCAAATGACTAATACATTCAACTTTTTGTTTCATGTGTAAGTGTTGGCCTCTTCTTTCAAACATTTGTTTGACATCCTGCCTTCTTTTTTCTTTCCCTCACTACATTTTTTTCTTCTGTTAGTTCTGGAGTCACGCACTTTACACACTCTATTCATGTAGCAGTTAAGCGAGAAAACTCACCTGCACGTAAAACTTAGAATTCTAAATTTATCAATATATTGAACCCTCCTACCAAACAATGTAAGAAGAATACTTTAACTCTTAACCTCTCTCAATTGATATGCTATTACTGACTAGTAGTATAGTTCTCTCCCTTTGTTTCTATAATACCAAATATTGGGCAACAGCATCAATGTTTGCTTAGATATCCTGACATTTACCATTCTCTTTGCTTACCATTCCTTCCTGCGTCTTTCTTCTGGAATCATTTTCTTTTTTCTGAGGTTTATGCTTTGTAAGTGCCTTTACTGAGTATCTGTTAGTATGAACTTTCTTCAGTGTTTCTGTCATTCTTGAAACATGCATATGCAGGGTTCTAGGTTGACAGGTGTTTTCTTTACACAAAATAAAATAGTTCACTGTCTCTGGCTTTTACTGCTGCTCTTGAGAAGTCAATTGTCAGTCTAACTGTTGTTCTTTGGAAGGCAATCACTCCTTTTCCTCTATTTTTTAAAAATATTTATTTATTTTTGGGAGAGAGAACAAGTGGAGGAGGGGCAGAGAGAGGGAAACAGGATCCGAAGTACACTCTATGCTGAGAGCAGAGAGCCCGACGCAGGGCTCAAACTCACGAACCATGAGATCATGACCTGAGCCGAAGTTGGACACTTAAACCCACTCAGCCACCCAGGCGCCCCATCTCTGGCTATTTTTAAAAACAGTATTACTGTGGTGCCTGGGTGGCTCAGTCGGTTAAGCATCTGACTTCAGCTCAGGTCATGATCTCACAGTTCATGTGTTCAAGTCCTGCATCAGGTTCTGTGCTGACAGCTCACAGCCTGGAACCTACTTTGAACTGTGTCTCCCTCTCTCTCTGTCCCTCCCGTTTGTGCTCTGTCTCTCTCAAAAATAAATAAAAATTTTAAAAATTAAAAAAACACAGTATTACTGAGGTCTAAATTAACATACAATAAACTGTCTATATATAAAGTGTACAACTTGAATTTTGACATATATCTGTGAAGCCATCGCCACAACTATGATAAGAAAAATATCAACCCCACAAGTTTCCTCAGGCTCCTTTAATCCCACCCCTCACCCTACTCCATTCCCAAGCTACCCCTGACCTGCTTCTTGTCACTATAAATAAGTTTGCCTTTTATAAATAGAATCATATTTTACGTACTCATTTGTGTCTGGCTTCTCTCACTCAGAGCAATTACTGTGAGATTCATCCATGTTACTTGTGTATGAACAGTTCATTCCTCTTTTGTACTCACATGAGATGACAGACGTTACGTAAATTTGTTGTGGTAGTTATTTCACAACACATACATATATCAAATCATCGTGCTGTACACCTAAAACCAATAGAATGCTGTGTGCCAATTATATCTCATAAAACTGGGAAAAAACAGTTCACTCTTTTAAGTTCATTCCTTTTTAATGCTGAGTAGCATTCCATTGTGTAGATGTACCACAATTTATTCATTTACCTACTGATGGATCTTTGAGTTGTTTCTAGTTTGGAGCTATTACAAACAAAGCTATGATGAATGCACACGTACAAGTCTTTGCATGAACATACACTTTCACCCCTCTTGAAGAGGAATAGTTGGGTATGTTAGGTGAATGTTTAATGTTTTTAAGAACTGCCAAATTGCTTTTCCAAGTGGTTGTACCATTTTCCATGACCACTTGCAGTGCAGAAGTGTTAACAGCTGTCCCATTCTGGATAACACCTGATGTAATCTATCTTTTTCATATTAGCCATTCTAAAGAGTTTAGAGTAATACTTTCTTATGGTTTTAATTTCTACTTTCTCCTAAGGACTAATCATGTTTAGTATCTTTTCATGCGCTCACATGCCATCTGCATATCTACTTTGGTAAAGTGTCTATTTACATCTCTGCCCACTTTGATGTATTCAAAATACAAGTTATTTATTGTATTTATGGTTTGCAAATTTTCTCCAGGTCCATGGCTTGCCTTAAAATTTTTGTTAACAATGTTTTTTGAAGAGCAAAATTTTTTACCTTTGATGCAGCCCAATTTATTAATGTTTTCATGCTTTTTTTTACCCTCCCTAAGGTATCTTTAGCAAATTCAAGGTTACCAAGATTCTGCCCTATATTTTGTTTATAGTTTTAGCACTTCCATTTGGATATATGATACATGTCAAGTTAATCTTGTACATGGTGAGAAACATGAGTCAAGATTTGTTTGCTACCATTTATCAAAAAGATTGTATTTTTTTCCTATTGAATTGCCTTGGTATCTTTATCAAAAATCAACTGGCTATTAAATAAGTAAGTCATAGGAATAAAAGGCACAGCATAAGGAACACAGTCAGTGTATGTGTATTTCCTTCCCTTTCCCTTATGTTCATCTATTTTAAGTTCCACATGAGTGAAATCAGACATTTGTCTTTCTCTGATTTCACTAATACTCTCTAATTCCATCCACACTGTTGCAAATGACAAGACTTCATTCTTTCTGATCACCGAGTAATATTCCATTGTGTGTGTATGTGTGTGTGTGTGTGTGTGTGTATATATATACACACACACACACATATGTAGTGTGTGTGTGTGTATATATATAGATATGTGTGTATGTGTATATATGTAGTATGTGTGTATGTGTATATATATACATATGTAGTGTGTGTGTATATACACATATGTAGTATGTGTGTATGTGTGTGTACACACATATGTATATACACACACATACTACATATGTGTGTATATACACACACACACACACACACTACATCTTCTTTATCTATTCATCAGTCAATGGACATTTGGGTTCTTTCCATAATTTGGCTATTGTTGATAGCACTGCTATAAACATTGGGGTGCATGTGTCCCTTCGAATCAGCATTTTTATATCCTTTGGGTAAATACCTAGTAGTGCAATTGCTGGGCCATACGGTAGTTCTTTTTTTTTATTACTAAAAAAAATGTTTTCTTAATGTTTATGTATTTTTGAGAGAGAGAGAGAGAGAGAGAGAGAGAGAGAGAGAGTCAGAGTGTGAGTGGGGGAGGGACAGAAAGAAAGGGAGACACAGAACCTGAAGCAGGCTCTAGGCTCTGAGCTGTCAGCAGAGAGCCCGATGTGGGGCTCAAACTCATGAACCACAAGATCATGACCTGAACCAAAATCAGACGCTTAACTGACTGAGCCACCCAGGCACTCCAGGGTAGTTCTATTTTTAATTTTTTGAGGAACCTCCATACTGTTTTCCAGAGTGGCTGTACCAGTTTGCATTCCCACCAATAGTCCAAAAGGGCTCCCCGTTCTCTGCACCCTTGCCATCATGCATCTGTTGTTTCTTGAGTTGTTAATTTTAGCCATTATAAGTAAGCTCTGTGCCCAACCTGGGGCTTGAACTCACGACCCCATGATCAAGAGTCACATGCCCTACCAAAACTATTTTGACAATTTTAAATTCTCTGTATTTTCATATTAACTTTAGAGTCAGTTAGCAATTTCTAGCAAAAAAGTGAATTTTTAAAAGAACCCATCACACCTTCTGGGATTTTTAGTGGAAATGTGTTGAATCCTAAAACAAATTGGGGAGATTCAGTATCTTAAGATCATGCCTTCTGCTCCATGAACACGGTGTACCTTTATTTCAATATTCTTTCATTTCTTACGCAGCAATGTTATGTGGATTTTAGCGTACATGCTGGCTATTCTGCTCCCTAGAGGGTCTTTCCTGCATTCAGATAGGCTAGTCTCCTAACTATCACAGAATGTACCGGCATACAGAAACGATTACCCAACCACATTGAGGGAATTGCAAAGAACCCTATGGAAAATAGTATAAATCAAGTCATAAATCTTATTCCCCTTTTTCTCCCATTTCTTCCTCCTACAGAGGCAACCATTCTATTGTTTAATGGATACATTCGCTTATGTTCTTTTAATATATGTATGTTTGTTATGCATTTACTCTTTCTTATCAACTTTATCCAGGAGTAATTTACATACAATAAACTGCTTCAATTTAATGTATACAATTTGAAGAGTATTGACAGTTATATACATTCACAAAACCACTGCCATTATCAAGACACAGGGCATTTCTATCTCAAAAAATTCCTGTGCCCGTTTGCAATCCATTTCTCCCTTCATGTTTCATCCAAGGTAACTAACAATCTGCTTTTAATTATTAATAATTAGCTTGTATTTTATATAAATGAAACATATAATATGTAGTCATAATATACTATTATACTAATATCAATTAATATTAATGTGTACTAATTAATATTAATATTAGTATGTACTTAATATTAATATGTACTTAATAATATTAATATGTACTCATTCATGAGTTTAACATTCATCCACGATGCTGAACGTATCAACTTTGTTCCTTTTCATTGTTAAATGGTACTTCACTGTGTGAATATGTCACATTTTGTTCATCCATTCACCTGTTTATAGACATTTGGGTTGGTTTCCAGTTTGGAGCTCCTGGGAATAAAGCTGCTGTGAGCATTCATGTACAGGTCTTATTTGGTCATATGCTTTTACTTTTTCTTAGGTAAATACTTACGAGTGGAATGACTGCCATTTGGCAGGTGTATGTATAACTTTTTAAGAGATTGCCAAACTGGTTTTCAAAGGAGTTGCACCATTTTACATTCACAACAGCAATATAAGAGTTCCATTTACTTCATATTCTTGCTAACACTTTGCTATCTTTTTTCAAAACTTAAGTCATTCTAGTTGATATGTAATGTTATCTCACTATGGTTTTAATTTGTATTTCTATGATGAGTAACAATGCTGAGAATCTTTTCATGTACTTATTACCATTCGTACATCTTTTGTAAAGTGTCTCTTCAAATATTTTACCCATTTTTGGTTAAGCTGTTTACCCTCTTGTTATTAAATTATAAGAATTTTTTATATATTTTAGATACAAACATATGCATGTACTAAATATTTTTAACTGAATGTTATATATACAAGTACTGAATATTCTTCCCCATTCTATGGTTTGTCTTTTCATTTTTTGGTGTTTTTTAAAAGACATTTTTTTTTTTTGACAGGAAGCAGGATTTATTGGTGGGCATGAATGGGGAAGGGCAGTGCTGAGGTTCTCCTGTGTGCAGAGCCCTCCATTTGTCCAAGAGGCCACGATTAGGGGTGTATTTGACCCCACAGCCATCTGGGATGAGCCGCTTTTCAGCCACCATGTCTTCAAATTCGTCCACATTAAAGTTAATAAAGCCCCACTTCTTGGAAATGTGGATCTTCTGGCAGCCAGGGAACTTGAACTTGGCCCTAGGTAGGGCCTCAATCACATGCTCCTTGTTCTGCAACTTGGTACGGATGGACATGACGACTTGGCCAATGTGGACCCTGGCCACTGTGCCCTGGGGCTTTCCAAAGGCACCCCGCATACCTGTCTGGAGCCTAGACTGGAGAAAGCGTGAGGCCAAACCTCAACGTCCACCAGAAGAAAACTGTCTCCAAGGTCCCTTAGGGCAACCCGTACAACCAACAGGCTGCATACACTACCAAGGAGGCTGCTGTTCACAGCCAATGCACACTGGGCCCCACGGGGAAAGAGCACAGTCAGCTTAATTGGCTGCAGAGGACAAACATTTTTAGTTTGGGTCAAGTTAATTTATCACTTTTTAATTTTATGGCTCATGTTTTTTGTTTCCTAAGAAATATTTGTATTCCTGTTCTTTTAATTTACAAAAGTGGCATTGTGTTATTCTGTTTCACTTTTGACTTAAATTATGTATTTTGGGGCGCCTGGGTGGCTCGGTCGGTTAAGTGTCCGACTTTGGCTCAGGTCATGATCTCGTGGTCCGTGAGTTCGAGCCCCACGTCGGGCTCTGTGCTGACAGCTCAGAGCCTGGAGCCTGTTTCAGATTCTGTGTCTCCCTCTCTCTCTGCCTCTCCCCTGTTCATGCTCTGTCTCTCTCTGTCTCAAAAATAAATAAACATTAAAAAAATTTTTTTAAAAATTGTGTTTAAAGTTCCATCCATGTTGTTTTGTGTATATTGGATCTGTTACTTCTAACGGCTGCAAATCATTTCATGATATAAATACCCTACTTTTTGCCTACTCACCCCCACCCTTAGGATGGAAATACATTCATCCTCCAACTCCCTGAGCACACAAATAATGTATGTCTCTGGTAAGTGCCATGGAATGAATGAATATATATATATATTCATATATATATATATACGTATATATATGTATATATATGTATACACACACACACACACACACACACACACATACATTCACAAACATACATATATATATGGCAGATTTGCTGAGCTAAAGGATGTAGCGTATACTTCAGTTAGTTATTACAAGAATGTGTTCCAGAATGGCTTTACCAGTCTACTTCTCACTGGCAAAGAATACAGGTTACTATATTCTCACATTCCTGCCAACACTTGGATTATCCAGCTTTCTAACATTTCTTTTGTCAGTCTAAGGTATAAGGAGATATCTTGTTTTAATTTTAATATTTGTTATAGCTCATGAGTTTGAATATCTATTCCTATGCTTAACCTTATGGGTTTCTTATTCTGTAAACTCGTTCTAATTCTTTGCCCATTTTCTACTGGGATTGATGCCTTTTTCTTCTTCGTTTGCAGGAATTCCTTGTATATTCTAAATATCAAACCTGGCAAATTTTATTTTTTTAATTTTATTTTAATTCCAGTATCATTGACAAATACTGAAATTTTCTCCTCCCAGTATATTATCTACATATTAACTTCGTCTATCATGTCCTCAATAGCACAAAAATCTCAATGAACATTCTCTGTACACTTGGAACGAATGTGTATTCTGCCATTGGGTAAAATGTTCTATAAATGTCAATTAGGAAAAGGTAGTTCATAGAGTTGCTTAGATCTTCTATATCCTTACAGATTTTTGACTTGTTTTATTAATTACTGAGAGAGGGGTATTAATATATTTGAACATGATTGTGGATTTGTCCCTTTCTCCCTTAGTTTTAACCAGTTTTTGCTTAATGAAGTTTAACACTCTCTGATTATTAGGTACATACATATTTATGTATGTCTTCTTGACAAACTGCTCCTTTTATCATTATGTAATAACCCTCTGTAATCTCTTGTCATATTTTTTGTCATAAGGTATTATGAGTTGAAATTAATAGTTATGCCAACTTTCCTATGCTTATTGTTTATATAAGATATATTTTCCATATCTTTGACCCTGTTTTTACTTTGAACCTGTTTTTAAATTTAAAATACAGGTCTCTTAGGGGTGCCTGGGTGGCTTGGTTGGTTAAGCATCTGACTTCGGCTCAGGTCATGATCTCGCGATTCGTGGGTTCGAGCCCCGCATCGGGCTCTGTGCTGACAGCTCAGAGCCTGGAGCCTGCTTCTGATTGTGTCTCCCTCTCTCTCTGCCCCTCTAGCTCACACTGTGTGTGTGTGTGTGTGTGTGTGTGTGTGTGTGTGTGTGTGTGTGTCAAAAATAAATAAGCACTAAAAAACAGATTTAAAATACAGGTCTCCTATATCAGGACATACATCCTGCTTTGTTAACCATTCTGACAATTTCTGCCTTTAGCTGGAGTTTTAATCCATTCCCATTGAAATGTAATTGTTAACACAGTCAGGCTTAAGTCAACTGTCTTAAATTTGTTTTCCATTTCTCTCTTCTGTTTTTTTATTGCTCTTATATTGCTGTTTTCCTGCTTTTGGGGGCGGTTAACTATTTTTTAGTGCTTTTTATTTCTTCATTGGCCTCTCAGATAAATACACCTCTTTGTGTTATTTTTTTTCCTTGTAGTTGTTCTACCAAGGAGTTCTGCTAAGGAATACACATCCTTAACTTATCAGAGTCTATTTAGAGCCAATATAATACCTCTTCACGTCTGACATTTCCTACCTCTTACTTTACTCTTTCCTCACTTTATACACAACATTCCTACTTCCCACTTCTTCTTTTCACAAATGTAATAACTTTATGACAGGTAAGGTTCCACTTATCTCCCCTCTCCCCATTTCTTGTGCAAGTTTTGTCATATCTTACCTTTACATATATTCTAAGCCTCATTCTACGGGGTTATTACTTTTGCTTTAAGCAATTAGTTGTCTTTTAAGCAAACGATGAGAAAAAAAGGAATGAGTCTTTTATATTTGCCCATTATTTACCATTTCCAGCAACCTTCGCTTTTCCCTATTGATCCAAATGTCCATCTGCTCTCACGTCCTGTTGGCCTAAAGGATATTCTTTAGTGTTTTTTCTGTAATGCAGCTTTGCTAGCAACAAACTCTCTTAACTGTTACCTGAAAAAAAGGCTTCATTTCATCCTCATTTTTGAAGGATATTTCCAACAGATAAAGGATTCTGGGACGACAGGTGTTTGGTATTTCTCTTTCAGCACTTTGAAGATCTTTCATTGTGTGAACTCTACTGGTTCTGGTGAAAGGTCAGTGGGATTTCCTACTCCCATAGAGAATGTTTCTTTTTCTTTGTCTTCAAGATTTTCACTTTAGATTTCAGACGTTTAACTATCATATGCCTAACCTTTCCCAATATTTATCCTTTTTAGAGTTTGCTGAACTTCTTAGATCTGTAAGTCAATGTTTTTCACCAAATTTAGGAAGCTTTCAGCCGTTATTTCTTAACATTTTTTTCTGTCCAACACTCATATATTAGACAATTTTATCCTGTCCCACAGGTCCCTGAGGCTTAGTTCATTTTTCCTCAATATTTTTTTTTCTGTATTTCAGACTGGATAATTTCTATTGCACTCCCTTCAACTTCACTGACTTCTGTTATATTCAACTTACTGTGAAGTGAAATCTTCATTTTCTGTTCCTATACTTTTTAGTACTAGAATTTGTTTTTGGTTTTTTTATAGTTTTGATTTCTCTGCTGAGACTACTTATTGTTCACTGTATTTTTCTTTAATCCTTTAAATTATTTGTAATAGGAGCAGTTGGGTGGCTCAGTCAGTTAAGTGCCAGACTTTGGCTCAGGTCATGATCTTGCAGTTTGTGGGTTCAAGCCCCACACTGGGTTCTGCACTGATGGTACAGAGCCTGCTTAGAATACTCTCTATCTCGCTCACACTCTCTGCCCCTCCCCCACATGCATTCACACTCTCTCAAAATAAATAAGCTTAAAAAAAAAAAGAACAGCATTTATTTAAAAAAATAAAATAGGGGCAATGGGGTGGCTCAGTCGGTTGAGTGTCCAACTTCGCTCAGGTCATGATCTCACAGCTTGTGAGTTTAAGCCCTATGTCGGGCTCTGTGCTGGCAGCTCAGAGCTTAGAGCCTGTTTCAGATTATGTGTCTCCCTCTCTCTCTCTGTGTCTCCCCTGCTTGTGCTCTGTCTCTCTCTCTCTCTCTCTCAAAAATAAACAAAGAAATGTTTAATAAAATAAAATAAATTATTTGTAATAGCTATTTTGCTATGTGAGTTCTCTCATCTACAGGCTTTGTTTTTTCTTTAATATGGGTCACTATTTCCTTCCTGTCTGTATGTCTACTAACTTTTTATTGAACACTGACCACTCTGGATGTTGCATGCAGAAACTATGAATACTGCTATCTTCCTCTGAAGAGTGCAGATTTCTATTTTATCAGGCAGTTCAATTACTGCCTGACCACCTTGAATTTGTGGAGGCAGGATTTGACGCTATGTTTAGTGTGGATCTGAGGAAAGTCCATGGTATTTTTGACTCTTCTCTAACTTGACAGGACCCAGCCTTGGTTGGGGCTTGGTTTTAGGTCTTGTTAGGGTGAGTCTTACTCTGGAGTGAGATCTTTATTCTTAAGGCATGAACTTTCTGGCATCTGGATGCCAGGGGTAGTAAAGTTCTAATGAGATTTCTCCACTCTGGTAGGGCTGCAACTTCAAAGTCCCTGACTCTTCAGCCACCCACAGACTGCTTGACCTCTACTCCTGTCCTGTACAGCTGTTACCTACGTAGTTAAATTCAGGTGGTTTTGCCCTGCGCATACATAGCGCAGTCCACAGCTACCGACTCCTAGGAATTCCTCCCCCGGCCCAGCTTGTGTCTCTCAAAAATTCCCTACTCAGTGATGACCTGTCTCACGGACTCCAACCACTTCAGCTGCCCTACACCCTGATCTCTGCCTCCTCAGCCAAGTGGAGGCACTATGGTCTGTTGAGATTCCAGCTCTCTGGGCAGAGCTGGGAAATTGCCCCCACAAAGAGAACTGTAGAGCTCACCTCCTAAGTTTTCCTTTTCTTAGGCACTGAAATTTTATACTGCCTCCTGTCCACTGCTTGGCAAGAGTTGCTTCATTTATACTGTCCAGCTCTGTAACTATTTATAGAGAGACGGCTAGCTTGATACCAGTTATGCCATTATCATAAGAAGCAGAGTGTTACCCTAAGCCACAGGCTAGAAATACCAGCCTCCATTTCGTTTTTAAGATGGAAAACTAAGAGTGAACATAATTTCCTATGTCTATTAAGCTAAACTTAATCTACCCTTCTCCCAACATCAGATCCAAACTCCAACTTACTTGCCAGATGGTATTCTCCATAGTAATCAGATCAATAATGCATATTTTATAATCTCTCCCATTATGATCTTTTGTAAAATATAGGCAAGAACACAGAGGGAATTGCAATATTGATAAATATGGTAATATGAATTTTTAAAGGTCCCATAAGAAATTAATCTTACTCCTCCAAAATATCCACTTTAACTTATGAAATACATATAGATAAAAATTAAAATAATAAAATATGTAAAGTTTCCATGAAAGGGAGCACGGGAATCAGGTCTATCGATAAGAGGCAACAACCCAACTCTCCTATAAGACCTGACCTGAATAAAGCATCAGAGCCAAGAGAAATATCAGTATTTTGTCTCCATTTTGGAGATGAAGAAACTAAAACTAAAGTACATCTAACTCACTCACTCCAAGACTGTGTTCATTTGTTCATTAAGTCAAACATATGTACATATATATTTTTATCATCTTACGTGTGTGTGTATAAACATGCACACACATACATAAAATATGATAATTCTACAGTACTTTACTAAGAGTATTTTTTTAGAGCAGTTAGGTTCACAGCAAATTCAAGGGAAAGTACAAATATTTCCTATTATACCTCCTGCCCCCACACATGTATATCCTCCCCCATTATCAATATCCCTCACCAGAGTGGTACACTTTTAAAACTGATGAACCTATCCTGATACATCATAATTACCTAAAGTCCATAGTTTACATAAGGGTTTATGCCTGGTGTTGCACAGCCTCTGTGTTTGGACAAAAGTACAAAAACATATTTATCATGATATCTTATAGATTCACCACCCTAAAAATCCTCTATGCCCTGCTTATACCTACCTCTCCCCACTTCCAACCTTGGCAACCACTAATCTTTTTATTATCGCCATAGTTTTGCCTTTTCCAGAATGTCATATAGTTGGAATCATACAGTGTGTAGCATTTTCAGATTGGCTTCCTTCACTTAGAAATATGCATTTAAGGCTCCCCCATGTCTATTCATGACTTGATAGTTCACTTATGTTTAGCGATTGACAATATTCCATTGTCTGGATCTACCCCAGTTTCTCCATTCAACTATTAAAGGACATCTTGGTTGCTTCCAACTTTTGGCCATTATGATGAATATAGCTGCTATAAACATCTGTGTGCAGGGTTTTTTGTGGACAAAAAAACAACCAACTCCTTTGGGTAAACACCAAGGAATGTGACTGCTAGATCACAGAGTAAGAATGTGTTTAGTATTATAAGAAACTGCCAAACTGTCTTCCAAAGTGTCTGTACCATCTAGCGTTCCCACCAGCAATGAATGAGGGTTCCTGTTGCTCCACATCCTCGCCAGCATTTGATGTTGTCAGTGTTCTGGGACTTTGACCATTCTCATAGGTACATAGTGGTATCTCAACGTTGTTTTAGTTTGTATATCCCTGATGATATATGATGTCTTTTCATCATTTCCCATCTGTATCCCTTCTGTGGGGAATTCTTTGCCCTCAAGGATGGAACTGGATATTTCCTTCCTCCCACATGGAAGGCTAGAGATGACTGGAGTTGGATACTTCCCTTTCCCCAGGTCAGTTAGGCTCTGATACTACTCCAACAGGCTGGGCTCTGGTTAACTAGTTTCCCTTGAGGGCAGATCTTGTTAAGAAGAAAAAACTGTCCTGGCATATTTCAAAACGGTTCCTTTCTTCTCATGTGCCAGATGCATGGGAAGATCTTTCCCCAATATCTCCTGTGAGAATCTGGCTAAGCCCCTGGAAATAAATCTCACAATATTGTGGGGGCCCCCTGTGACTGGCTCCTCCTAGAGTTTTTGATTCTTGGACTTGTCCAGAGCCTCCAGCAATTCATCTATTATAATTCAGGTTTTCCTATTCTGACACTGCTTCCCGTGACAGTTTTTGCATGCCACTCCCTGTACTCACCTGTCTCTCCAATCTCAGAGGCAGCAGTCTGCCCTGTGTCCTCCCCTCTCTTATGGATCCAAAAAGAATTACTGGTTTTTCTGTCTGCTCAGGTTTTTAGGTGTTGTGAGGACAGAGTGGTAACTTCCAAGCTCCTTAACATGAGAAACCAAAAACTGCAAGCTACAGAACTTTTAAAAACAAGTTGATAATGAGACCAATCTTATACTTAAAGCCTTTCAGGTTAAGCACTTGACCCAGGTCCTGGCAAGTTGACCAAGCCTTGGCTACACACGGCTCTAAGCTGCTCAAAACAAAGCAGTGTGCACCCTGCCACAATGTCTTGGGACTGATGAAATCATAAGATTTTCTGTCTAGAAGGGATTCTATGCCCTAACATGGCATTTCATACACACATCTCTTTTAGAACACAACATATAAGGGGCACCTGGGTGGCTTGGTCAGTTGAGCATCCGACTTCAGCTCAGGTCATCTCACAATTCATGGGTTCGAGGCCTGCATTGGGCTGACTGCTGTCAGCATAGAGCCTGCTTCAGATTCTCTGTCTCCCTCTCTCTCCACCCCTCCCCTGCTTGCACGCTCTCTTTCAAAAATAAATAAACTATTTTTTAAAAATAGAGCTGTTATTGTGTCAATAGGCTGAGACCATGAAGGTCTATGTTCATCTTATATCCACTTTACACAGAATAGTACATGGGCCAAAATAGGAATATACTGCTTACTGAATGCATAATTTAATAATAAAAATCTCTAGACTCCCCCCACCACCATGAAGGAATTCCAATAGATAACCTTGGTAAGTCATAAAAAAGTGTAAAAATTAAGGAAAAATAATGCTAAAGACATTTATTGTTCAAACTTGGAAATACCCCCCGGATGAAAGACATACAAACTCTTATTGAGCCTCTTTGAAGCCTCAGCTCCTGCATCTGTAAGAGAGGATAATAGTAATCAATCTAAACTATGAGGATCAGGGGCACTCGGGTGGCTCGGTCAGTTGAGCGTCTGACTCTTGATTTTGGCTCAAGTCACAGGATTGAGCCCCACATCAGGCACCACACTGAGCATGGAGCCTGCTTAAGATTGTCTCTCTCTTTCTCTCTCTCTCTGTCTCTGTCTCTGTCTTTCCATCTCTCTCTCTCTCCCTCAGCCCCTCTGCCCTACTCATGCTCTCTCCCTGTCTCTAAACAAAAGAAATCAGTGTGCCTGGGTGGCTGAGTCAGTCAAGTGTCCGACTTTGGCTCGGGTCATGATATTATGGTTCACAAACTGGAGCCCCGCATCAGGCTGTCTGCTGTCAGCACAGAGCCTTCTTCGGATCCTCTGTCCCCCTGTCTCTCTGCCCCTCCCCTGTTCATTTTCTCTCAAAAATAAACATTAAAAAAATAATAATAATAAATTTAATTTAAAAAAACTTTTAATGTTTGTTTATTTTGAGAGAGAGAGCATGCGACCAGGGAAGGGGCAGAGAGAGGGAGAGAGCAGGCTCAACATAGGGCTCAATCTCACAAACCATGAGATCGTGACCTGAGCCAAAATTGAGAGTCAGAAACTTAACCGACTCAGCCAGCCAGGAGCCCCCCACAAAAAAAATCTTAATAAACTATGAGGTTCAAATACATTATGAATACAAAGTTCCCATCACAGCACATAGACACTCAATAAATTACTATTTTCATTTTATTATTATTAGCAGCAGCAGTAAATTTCACTACACAATGGCCATCTCCTAGAGGAGGTTCAATAAACTGACTTTTGTTTATTGAGTAAAAGACACTTCTCCGCCTTGGTCAGCCATCAGAGTTGGTCATATTACCCTGCTCTCTGATGTTACAGTACAGAAAACAATATGCTACAGTAAGACGGTCTAAAACGACCTATTCAAAGTCAAGTATCTAAAAGGCCTGAGTGTCAGAAGAACAAAAAGATGCAAATAGTGGTTAGTCAGCTGATAATTCACTCCAAGGAAAGCAGACAGCTATTAATAAACTACTGAAGCCTACAGCGCTGGCTCGTGAACACACAGCACCGTGCCACCTCCAAGCCAATAAACTGCTCGCTCGTTTGGAGAACTTCCTTTCTTTCCCCTCCCCTTACTTCCCTTCCTCCTTTCTTCTCCGCCTCCGTCCTGACACTCTGCTATTTCTTCTCTGAGTCCCTCTCCTCTCTTTTTACCAATGAGAATACAGAATTCAATCCTATCCTTAGTCTTAGTATTTATTATACTTTTCAATAAAATAAGGAACATGGGTTTTAAAGACAAACCAGGATTCAGTTCCGGTTCTAATAATTAGCTGTGTAACATTTAATTAAGTCCTTGTTTGCTCAGCTGGAAAACAGGGATAACAGCATCTCCACATGGTTACAGAGAGAAATAAATTTATTTTAATTTAATTTAACTTCATATAATTTAATATAATTAATAAGTTGTGTAGCTTAACACCTGGCATATGATAGGTCTTCCATAAAGTTAATGTCCTTCTCAACTTCTCTACAAAAATATTATCTAATTCTTAGTTATGTTGTCTACAGGTCAACAGTTCTCAACAGAAAAGGAGACCACCATTCCTTGAACATATTTCTATTTTATGGATACAGATGAACTCTATCCATGATGGATATAGAGAATGCCTTTGACTACAGAATTTTGCACTGCACTGATGCAAACACATGATTCTGGGTAGTCTTCTTGTTTTAAAAAATAAGTTGGGACAGAGAAATTTAAATAAACTCTGGAAAGAAAAAGTAATTAGTGAAAATTATAAGCTAAGCGTTTAAGAGGCACTGAAACATTTCACGTAAAACAAGAAGTTAAAGAGGTAACACGACATTTTAAAAATTGGGTTGAGGAGCGCCTGGGTGGCTCAGTCGGTGGGGTGTCGACTTCGGCTTAGGTCATGATCTTATGGTTCACAAATTCGGGCCCTGCATCAGGCTCTGTGCTGACAGCTCGGAGCCTGGAGTCTGCTTCAGATTCTGTGTCTTCCTCTCTCTCTGCCCCTCCCCTGCTCACACTCTGTTGCTCTCTCTCTCTCAAAACTAAATAAACATTAAAAAAATTTTTTTTTTAGTTGGCTTGAAACTGCTTCAGGAGTTTGGGCCATGTAAGAAATAAATGAATTACTTCATAGGAATGGTTCCGCTATCAAGGTCTCAATACAATAATAGTAGGCCAATGCCACTTGCCTCTTCCCACTCATTTTAACCTCAGACCCAGAGACTGACTCGACTCTCGAGTGAATTCTACACTGGTAGCCAGTCAATGTTTGTAAAAACAAAACTATTTTAGGGAAGTCACATTCACCAGGAATCAGGACCAGACTACCCAGTGTTTCCTGCACCGAGCTCAGCCAGCCATTAGACAAACAGAACCAAAAGGAAAACTACATATGGTCACTATGTGATACTTCGGGCAACATCCAAGAAGAGAATGTGCACCTGCTGGTGACGCCCAATGCGAGCCCTTTGACCACAAGCCTCAAAACACCACAGCACAGGCCATACTGCATGAGTCGAAACCAAGTCAGAGGGGTACAGAGAACTATGTGGCAAACACTGTGTAACATAGGAGGCCAGGAGTACAAGCCAGAGAAAGGGATTAGGAGGTACTGGGGAGGGTGTGGGGAGGGGAGCCATTATTCTATTCAGGTACAAGTTCAGTGCCAGCAAGGACAAAATAACTAAGTAGACAAAATTTCTTCAGGGAACATAAAACAAAGACAGTATTAAACTGAAAACTGCAAATTCAAAGAAAAGGTAAAGGTGAACGTTTTCAGGACAGAAGAAAACCAGCTGTGATACGGAGCCCCGAGACAACGAATACAAATGGGAGAGGCAACGCACTTTAGTAATTAAAAAGCACGGCATTCAGAAACCAGAAGTACTGGAAGAGTTTGGGCTTTTATTGCAGAATAGCATGTTTTTACGGAGATCATAAGAGGATATGCCATGGCATGCAGTTTTTGAAAAACATCAAAGATCTCAACCTACAGCCACAAAAATGGGAGGCAATTTCTGAGCCTGAGTCCCAGGAGCGTGCGGTCTCCTCTCACTGCCTGTCTCCGAAGGGTGTGAGGGCACTGCAGCCCAGCGAACACCCCACGTTCTCTGGGGGCAGGCTGGGGTGACCATACTTACTGGGGTCCTCCCACTGGAGTAAATGCAGCTTCCACGCAGAGTAATACAAAAATCCCAGTACCAGAAAAAGGCAGAGGGCTAGCAGCAGATTGCGCACAAATACCAAGAGTCCCATCTTCACATGGTTTACAATTTCCTACATGACCTAAAAGGAAAAAAAAAAAAAAATCAAAAAAATAATTCAGGTCTTAAAGGATAAAGCAATCATCTTGTTAATATACTCTATCTTAAAATAAGTATTTTACAGGAGAATTTCCAAACGAAGAACCACGTGGAGTTACCACTGAGTTCCTGACCTAGCAATCCTCCAAGCTCCCCATCCTGGCCTTGAGACACAGCTCCACCAGTCACTCAGCATCCAAAGCCAGAACTCAGCAATTGTCCCTGCGTTCCTCCTCTCCCTCCTTCCCAGCATCCAATCAGTGACCAAATTGTGGCGATTCCAACCTCCCACATAAGTCTTGAGTCATGCCCCTTCCCCCCATCACTACCCTAGTCCACACCACTGCTGCATTCCCACAGACAGTTCCCCGCCTCCAAAGTGCGCTCTCCCGGATCCATTCTCACATGGAGGTAGGACTGGTCCGTTATTCTGACGCCACTCTCCTGCTTCAACCCCGCTGAGTTAGCGTTCCACCGACGTGTAACAAAGTACCGCAAACCCGGCAGCTCCAAGCAACACAAATGTGTTGTCTCAGAGCTCCGGCTGCCCAACGTCCCGGTACACTGTGTCTCAACAGGGTCCTCTGCACAGGGTGTCACAGGGCCAAAACCAAGGAGTCGGTCGGTAGGGCTGTGTTCCTTTCTACAGACACCGAAGACGGATCTGCTCCCGAGCTCATTCCAGCTATGGGCTGAACACAGTTCCCAGCAGCTGTAGGGCTGATGTCCCCATCTCCTGGCCGGATATCAGTCTCTGCTCCACGCGGCCCCCTTCAGCCACGCTGGGTTAGGTCCCTCTCACTCTGAATCTCTCCAACTTCCCCTTCTACCACATCTTGCTTCTGTGCCCAGCCAGAGAAACTTCTTTGCTTCTCAGGCTCATATGATTAGGTCGGGTCCACTTGAAGAATCCAGGATAATCTCCCTGTTTTAAGGTCTGTAGTCTTTAAAAAAAATTTTTTTTTAATGTTTCTTTATTTTTGAGAAAGAGAGAGACAGAGCATGAGCAGGGGAGGAATAGAGAGAGAGGGAGCCACAGAATCCAAAGCAGGCTCGAGGCTCTGGGCTGTCAGCACAGAGCCCGACGTGGGGCTCAAACTCACGAACCGTGAGATCATGACCTGAGCTGAAGTCGGATGCTTAACTGACTGAGCCACCCAGGCTCCCCAAGGTCTGCAGTCTTAATTGCATTTGCAAAGTCCCTTCTGCCACATGAGGGAACATATTTATGGATACCAGGGATTCAGATGTAGACATCTTTGGGGGGCCATTCTGCCTAACACATCTTTCATTAAATTCTCAATTCCTTTAGAATAAAGGAATTGCTCCTTAGAGTTTAGCAGTTTCTGACTGTACCCCTATTTACTCTCCAACCCATCTCTTGCACTTCCCAACCCTGTCTGTGTCCTTTGCCTTTCTTCTTTCAACTCACTGAACGCAGCCTTGTTTCTTTCCTCAAGGCCTGCCTGGAACATTCTCTGCTGATCAGCATTCTCTGATGCTCACCTTAAATGTAACATCAGCCGGGAAGACTTCCTAGGATCACCACCCCCTACCCCACTAAGATATCTTGGCCATGAAATAACATATGAGAAAGAAATTATGTATAAACACTATACATAAATTGATTAAAAAGTTATCAACTATAGATTATATAACTGTCCACCTAGAAAAGCCGAGAATCAACTGAAAAAATCATCAGAACAAATAAGTAGGTGATAAGATTAACTTACAAAACTCAACAGCTTTTTTTTTTTTAAGTTTTAATTTAAGTAATCTCTACACTCCACATGGGGCTCGAACTCACAACCCTGAGATTGAGTCACGTGCTCTTTCAACTGAGCCAGCCAGGCACCCCACAAAAATCTTCTTAAAAACTATACCACAATAACTGATGAGAAGATGTAAGAGGAAGAATTCCATTCATGACGGCAACAAAACCTATAATATATCTAAACATAAACTTAGGAGGAAATGGGCAAGATTTTCACCAAAGGGCATAAAAGATCTGAATAAATAAAGAAAACATACCAGGCTCCTAAGTGAGAAGTTTCGATATTGGAAATATGTCAGTTCTCTATAAATTCGGTCTGACTCCAGCCAAGATCCATGTTTGTTTGTTTGTTTTAACTTAAATCTGAAGTTAATCCAAAGACTTCGTGCCCAAGAAGAGCCAAGAAATTTTTTTTCATGAAAAATAATGAGGATTTGCCTTACCAGATATCAAAACAACTCAAAAAACTAAAAATAAATAAAATAAAAATACAAACAAAATTAAGAAAAAAACAACTCGGGGCGCCTGGGTGGCTCAGTCGGTTGAGCGGCCGACTTCAGCTCAGGTCACGATCTCGCGGTCCATGAGTTCGAGCTCCGCGTCGGGCTCTGGGCTGATGGCTCAGAGCCTGGAGCCTGCTTCCGATTCTGTGTCTCCCTCTCTCTCTGCCCCTCCCCCGTTCATGCTCTGTCTCTCTCTGTCTCAAAAATAAATAAAACGTTAAAAAAAATTTAAAAAAAAAACAAAAAAACAACTCAAAGCTGTAATTCTTAAGATAGATGAGTACTGGCACAGGAAAAGACAAACAGATCAATAGAACAGAGTCTACAAATGAGCTTTCTTAGTAGAGATAGATAGAGATATACACACATACATACATGTATAAATGATTTTACTTTATCTACATATTAATTTATTCTATGATAAGGATATAAATCTTATAAAGAAAAAAAAAACAGGATACATAGCTAACTGTTGATGGGGTTACCTCCAGGAAATAGGATGCAATGTTAGGAAGTAGTTTTTCCTTTATATATTTCTAAGTTAAGTTTATTTGTTGTAAGTCACAAGTATTACCTCTATAATTTTTTAACATTAAAAAAACCAAACACCACACTGTAGAAATGTAAAATGGCAGACTCTTTCAGAAGCAATGGGGAAGTAAGTGGCTACTGAAATTTACAACATTCGTGCACCCTGGCCCAGCATTTCTTTTTCTGTGACTTCTTCCTAAAGGAACATTCCAACAAATACTTTACAAAATAGGTATGTAAATGTTCATTAGCAACACTCATTATAAGAACAAAATACTAGAAAAAAAATTCAAATGTCCATCAACAGGGAACCAAACAAATAAATTATGGTGCATCTACACAATGACATCTATATCAGCTGGGGTCTTGGCAGGAAACAGATGGCACATGCAGAGAATGAACCGAAGGAAATTAATGACAGGATTTTTTATAGCTGTGTGAGTAGAGTGAAAGGAACCAACCACGGGTGGTGAAGCATCCAGGAACTATCAACAGTAGGAAGCTACTCTTGCCCTCAAGGTGAAAGAGCAGGAGACAAAGGGCATCATTGGAAAAGAGAGGCCAGCCATCAGGAAGATCACTACCAAGGGCACAGCGGCTCCAGGAGCCCCAGTAAGGGGTGGGAGGGGATAAGAAATGCTCTGACTTCTCCCACCACTCACCCTCTGATCCCTGTCCATGTCTTTTATCAGCTGATTCCAAGCCAGAGGGCAACAAAGCCCAGATGATGCTGTTCTTAGATGTCAGTCACCAGCACAGAGGATACAAGGTGGGTGATGGATTGATGAGGGCAAGAGAATGACATGTATAGTATACAATATACCCATTACACAGAATGAGGCATAGTTGTATGTCCTCACATAGGCAAAACGTCTAGTATATACTGCTAAGTGGAAAAAAATCTAGTTGTAGAGTCGTAATATATATGTATGGCCCATATGCTGGTGGTAACAAACAAGGACAACACTGGTATTGAAAATTAAGGTTACGTGTTAAGCACATACTTACAAGAATAGGCACCAAACTGAAAAGTGGGTTTGGAGGGTTGTTTTCTTTTCATAATCTGTTTATTTGTATATTTATGTTTAATTTTAATTTTTATATTTATGCAAATAACAAATGTACAAAGGGGTGCTTGGGTGGCTCAGTTGGTTGAGCGTCTGACTTCAGCTCAGGTCATGATCTCGCGGTCTGTGGGTTCGAGCCCCGCATCGGGCTCTGTGCTGACAGCGCAGAGCCTGGAGCCTGCTTCAGATTCTGTCTCCCTCTCTCTCTGCCCCTCCCCGCTCATGCTCTGTCACTCTCTCTGTCAAAAATAAATAAACATTAAAAAATATATAACAAATGTACAAAGTTTTCACATTGAAACAGGAATTAGAGACTTGCAATTCCAGCAACACAAAGGCCTGTATCCCATCCAGGGCTCCCGTTAAAAACAACAATAAATTTAAGGGGTAAGCAGCCTGCCTACAAAGGCAGGTGGCTGTTGGAAAGCTGCTCCTTTCAGGGACGCCTGGGTGGCTCAGTCGGTTAAGCGTCCAACTTCGGCTCAGGTCAGGATTTCACGGTTCATGAGTTGGAGCTCCTCGTCGGGCTCTGTGCTGACAGCTCAGAGCCTGGAGCCTGCTTCGGATTCTGTGTCTCCCTCTATCTCTGCTCCTGCCCCGCTCGCACTCTGTCTCTCTCTCTCTCTAACATAAACGTTAAAGAACAATTAAAAACAAAACAAAACAAGCCTTGCCTTTCAGAAGGCGGCCGTACCTTCCCCTGCTTTCTGTCCTGAATGCAGATGTGATGCCTGAACATACATACAGTCTTCAAACCTGAGGCTCCAGCAGACACAGGGCCATCAGTCAGTCAACAGATTTACCTGTCTGTTCAGCAAATATGACAGCGAGAAGGCTGAACTAATCACCTATTTCACTTCTACCTCCTCTTCCATTAAGGAAAAGGAACTTCAAACGAAGATGTAGAACAAACACCCAAACACCCAAAGAGGAAACTGGTTTCCTAAAGTGGATGACATCCAAAGAAACAAATAAAATAAGCGCTTAAAATATGCCAAAACCTCCAAGACGGAAAAATAACAGCACCTCAAAATTCTGAGACAAAATTTCAAACTCACAGCTAGGACAAAAGCTTGAGGGTGTTGGGGGAAACCGGTCCTCTCACACACTGTGTGGTGGTGGGAAGTATGGGGCCATGTCTAACAAAATTACATGCTTTGCCCTTTACCCCAGTAATCTCACATTTAAGAAACTACCCAAAGACACACTGACAAAAATTCACAATTCACGCACATGGCTATTTACCGCAGCACTATTTGTAATATAAGAGAGTAAGTCCTTTGGTCAGAACTGAATAAACTACGGTATGTCCACTAAAATGGAGGATTATGCAGCCATGAAAAGGAATGAGCTCCCTCCCTGTCTGTCTTTCTGAATAATTTAATCTAAAAGCCATTAAGCTTCAGGTGCCAATCAGGGTAGGTGTGGACTGGAGTGAAGAGAGGTGTGGGGCATCCAGCCATCGTGAGGGGGTCTCGGGGTGTGGCAACAGGCAATGCTGGGATTAACCAAATAAGTAAGTAAGTACACTGACGCTAGCTAACAGGAGCCAGATTTCTCCATGGTGGGGAAGGGAATTGCAAACAGGAAAAGGGAAAAACTAGAATAAATGTTGGGGGTTGTACTGAAATTGAAAGGTCTGGTGTAAATGCATGGTTTTTGATATATAAAGATATGAACTATAAAAACAAATATAGACGTGGGCAGTATATGTGCCTTTGTGTGATACATGCATATATTCCCTAGCTCTGGTCACTGGAAAGAGCCTGGCAGCAGTCATGTCCCAATTACAAAGAGCACGTCTAGCAGCTAGACCTTGGTTTCTAAATACCATTCTTCCCTGACAGGAACCAGGGATCCCTGGAAGCATGGCTGACTGCAGGGCTGAGGCAAAGAAGGCACAAACAAGATAAGCCTGGATCCTTTGCGGTGCCTCGGAGCAGGTCAAGGCTCAAGGAGTGAGGCCGTATCGGATGTAAAATGAAGCCAGCTTGTGGGGCTCCTAATGGTCAGCTCTGGAGCAGTTCAGATCAATAATAAAAGATCATAACCCATTAAACAAGAGCCTAATAAATGAGGAGAGGAGAAAGTGCTCCCTTAGATCAGAATACCAACTAATGAATGTAGAAGGAATAACGTAATTAGAAAGTCACCATTTGTTATAGCGGCACTATCAACAACAGCCATAGTATGGAAAGAGCCCAAATGTCCATCGATGGATGAATGCATAAAGAAGATGTGGTATACACACACACACACACACTGGAGTATTACTTGGCAATCAAAAAGAATGAAATCTTGCCATTTGCAACTACATGGATGGAACTAGAGGGTATTATGCTAAGTGAAATTAGTCAGAGAAAGACAAATATCATATGACTTCACTCATATGAGGACTTTAAGAGACAAAACAGATGAATATAAGGGAAGAGAGGCAAAAATCATATAAAAACAGGGTGGGTGATAAAACAGAAGAGACTCTTAAACACGGAGAACAAACAGAGAGTTACTGGAGGGGGTGTGGGAGCGGGAATCGGCCAAATGGGTAAGGGGCATTACAGAATCTACTCCTGAAATCACGGTTGCACTATATGCTAGCTAACTTGAAAGTAAATTTTAAAAATAAATTAAATTTTAAAAAAAGAAAGTCACCATTTGGTAACCATTTCAGCAATAATTCAGCTAAGAAACAACAAAGGATGCTAAAATTAATGGGTAGAATTTTGAGAAATGGGGTATTCTACAGTCTTCAAGTTTCTGCCCATAAGATACTTCTTATAATTAGAGGGGAAAAGTGTAACCTTACAATGGAGAAATCTGATAGACGACACAATAAATGAGCTAAACGCTATATGGGAATCCTTGGCAATATTTTTGCAACTCTTTTGTAATTATTTCAAATTATTACAAAAGAAAAAAATTAAACCAGTCCTCAAATGAATGTTCAAATACACATCCAAGTGAGAGATTTTGCAGCCACTTAAGATGTAATTTATGGGGGGGCGGGGGAAGATGTAATTTATGAAAAAATTATAGTGACATGGGGAAGTGCTTATGATACAGTAGTGAATGAAAAAAAGACACAGGTATCATGTACCCAGCCATGAAAAAGAAAAGAAAAAGACTAGAGTAAAACATAAAAATAACACTAGATTAATAGCGAGAACTGTTCAGGCCGCAGGAGCTCACCTGGCCTCCCTAAAAGCATGCAGGTAAAGAATTGCCATAAGCTTGCTTCAGCACGTAGAGTGGAGCAGCAATCAGACTCATCCTCTTCCCGTGTATTCACCTTGGAGAAGGAGGTGTCTTGCTTCTGCCCAAAGCTAGTGCAACAAACACTAAGTGCCAGGAATTATGCAAAGCCCAGGAGACACGAAGACAATCAAACACATACTCTGCTCTAGAGGGTCACTAAGTTCACCACTGACCTCTTAACTGTCAAACCCAATGGACATTACTGTCCTCTCGGGCCTTGACCTTCCTGCAGCCTCTGAAACTGGGAGAGGCAGTACAGCATGGTGGTAGGTCCTTTCTCTGCCTTCTTTGCCTACCAATGCCAGCTCATCTTTTAGGTCTCTAAGTCAGAGCAGACTTGGGTCTTACCTCTCTCAGGAAGCTTTCCTTAATGCCCTATACTATGGCTATGTCTGCTCCCATAACATCCCATGCTTACCTATATCACAGCATTTATAAAACATCCTGCCTATTTTTCTGTCTCTGCAAAGAATCAGCATATAATTTGAAAGCAGAATCTATAACTTAGGTCTGTGAATCACCTGCATCTAACAGCACAGCACCTAGTACAGAGCAACACTCAAGAAGTGTTTGTTTAGGGGCCCCTGGGTGGCTCAGATGGCTGAGTGTCTGACTCTTGATTTCAGCTCAGGTCACGATCCCAGAGTCGTGAGATCAAGCCACGCTGAGCGTGGAGCCTGCTTAAGATTCTCATTCTCTCTCTCCCTTTGCCCCTCTTCTCCCCGGCTTGCCGGCTCTCTCTCTAAAAGAAAAAAGAAAAATTTTCTGAAGTATTTGTTTAAGAAATAAACCGATATATGTCTAATTATGTGCACCAACTCAAGACACGATATAAGCTGTACACATTCCAAAACATAATATATCCTGAAGCTATGATTTGTGTGCAAATCATATATAGGCATAGCAATTTTGAAAGAGGAGAGGAGCTTGGGGTACTACGTGAGGCCGTCTTAACATTTTCATTCTGCAGATATCCCCAAGGCAATTTTGTTCCACATCTATGATTTAATTTGCCATCATTATGCTGACCATCCCGAACTTTACCTTCTAGGTAACTGCTTCTGAGTTCCACATCCACGCAACGTCCTGCTCTACAGCATCATCTAGGTGTTTCACAGATGCCCCACATTTCCTCCTTCTCCTCTGTTCACTATCTCAGGTGAAAGGCGACATCTTCACAGGTGCTTCTGTCAGAAACCTGGAAATCATCCTTGACACCACCCTCCTTCCCACTCCCACCTCCACATATAATCAATCACTGAGTCCTATGAGTTTCACCTGTGAAATCCTTCTTGCATCCATCCACCCCTCCACCTTCACTACCACCATCCTATGTCAAGTTGCTATAATCTTTGGCTTGGACTCCTACTACAGCCCCCTGGTAAGCCTCCATTACCCATTCTTGGTCTTCGCCGACTCATTCCCCACAGAGCAGCCAATGTCAATTTATCTCATTCCCAAGCTTAGACTTTGCAAATGTCCCACTGTCCTTAGGGTAAGGTCCCAGATTCCTTCACAAGCCACGTAAGGCTCTGCATCATCTGGTCCCTGCCCACCGCTTCCCACGTCTCCTGCCATCCCCTACACCTCACCTCGATGAGTCTGCAACACTGACCGTCTTTCAGTGTTTTCCACTCCCCATGCTCTCTCCCAAGGTCAGGCTGACACTGTCCCGACACTTATGCTTCATCTCACCAATTCCCACTCAGACTTAAAGGTTAATTCCACAGAGAAAGCCTTACCTGTCTCCACACTTCAGGTCTCCCTGTTCTAAATTCCCACAGCAGCTGCTTATCCTCTTATGAGCATTTACAGCAATAATTTAACATTCATACTCTGGCTAATTCAAGCAGGGAACGTGTCTGTTTGGTTCACCATTGTATCCTTGGTAGTGACTCAAAAATCTACCTGCTCACTGGCTGAATATTTAGTCAGAGTGTGCTCAAAACAAGGTACAGGGGCGCACCTGGGTGGCTCAGTTGGTTGAGCGTCCAACTGCAGCTCAGGTCATGATCTCATGGTTTGTGAGTTCGAGCCCCGCATCAGGCTCTGTGCTGACAGCTCAGAGGCTGGAGTCTACTCCAGATCCTATGTCTCCCTCTCTCTCTGCCCCTCCCCCGCTCACACTCTGTCTCTCTCTTTCTCTCAAAATAAATAAAAACATTTTTAAAAGGTACAAAAGGCATATAATGCTAGGTTATTTTAATTTAGCCATGAAAATAAAATTATATTAAGAATATGAACTCATTGAAACAAACTGTATCAAACTCCTATACTTTCTAAAACATCCTACAATATGGTTATTTTCTGAACTATACCTAGCAAGAATTTTTAGTCTAAAATGTCAGAATTTTGCTGACCTTCAAATATCAGTCCCTATTGGATATAAACTCAAGTATGACAAAAGCATGCAGAGCAAAAACCAAAGTATTTCCTGAGCATGTCTCCTATGAATATTTTCAAGGCAAGCTAATTAGAAGTTATTATATACTGTACTATTTATTATCCAGCTTCCCAAAAAATTACTGAAAAGCTCATCAATTTTTTTGAAAACATTTTTGCTGAATGCACACCTCCTATTCAGATGTTATGCATGACTAGGCAGATTTAAGTTATTAATATGCAATATGTTAAATCCTTCTATGCAAAAAAGCTGTGCATTTTCTAAGTGCAAGTAAGTGTGTAGGGTAGGTTAATATTGTTAATATTCATACAGCATGCACCGTGAACTGGCTACAGTTCTAAGAGTTTTGAACAACTTAACTCACTGAATCTTCTCACCAATCCTGTGAGGTTACTGTTCCCATTGTATAGAGAAAAAACTGAGACACAGAAAGGTTAAATTACCTTGAGATCACAGAGCCAGTCAGTGACAAAGCCAGAATTCAAATCCTGACCTGGCTTCAGTCACATAACTTTTTCCACTTGAAGACGCCCTAGAATATATCAAAACAATAATAAAAGGGCACCTGGGTGGCTCAGTCAGTTAAGCATCTGACTTCGGCTCAGGTCATGATCTCACGGTTTGAGTTCGAGCCCATCGGGTTCTCTGCTGTCGTCATGGAACTGGCCTTGGATCCTCTGTCCCCTGCTCTCTCTGACCCTACCCCACTTGCTTTCTCTCTCTCTCTCTCTCTCTCTCTCTCTCTCAAAATAAATAAACTTAAAAAAAAAAAAGAGGAACTAGCCATAACCTCTTAAAAGAAAATAAAAATAGTAAAAAGAAATCAGTATAGGATCTAAACAAAAATGCTGCAACAATGTTAGAGAGGAACCGGGGGGGTGGGGAGAAGCATAGTAGATGAAGACCACAGGACAGGAAAAATGTTGTCACAGAACAGATGAAGATCATTAACAAAGATTACCCCAGCCCTACCCACTCCCAAATGGCGCTATAAAGCAAGAGATAACTAAGAGCAGAGACTACAGGCAGCGCTCAGGGAAAAAACAGTAAGACAACATTAAAAATAAAATAAAATAAAATTAGCATTCAGGAAGAGTAAACAAAGAAAACTAACAACATCATGGAAATTAAAACCTCAGTGGAAGAGAACAAAGTGGTCACTGCTGAAAAGACAGTAAGAGTCATGAGAGCAATGGTGGGGCACCTGGCTGGCTCAGTCCATACAGCATGCAGCTCTTGGTCTTGGGGTTGTGGATTGGAGCCCCACGTGGGATGTAGAGCTTACTTAAAAAAAATAAAATCTGTAGAAAGAAAGAAAGCAAGCAAGCCATGGTGGATAAAAAAATGAGCAAGATAAAATGAAAAAGAATAAAAAGTGTAAGAGGATTACTAAAACCCAAACAACAAAACAAAAACATGCAGCAGTGGTAGTCACAGGAGATCCAGCATAAGTGTAAATGGTATCTGAAAAAGAGAACTGGGCAAACAGAAGAGGAAACAAGATGTAAAAATGGATTAGAGAGAACTGGGCTAAGGGCAAGTTGGCCCAAAGATACAGCATCTTTGGCTTCTCCAAACCACAACAGCCTAAGGGCAAGGATTACCTCGGGACCTCCAAAGGGAATTAAAAAGCTAGAGGTATGCTGAGGTCCCGGTGACTTCTGCGTGGGTTACAGATTCATTGCCTTTCAGTTCCACATGCACCCTTTTTGCTTGCTCTGTGAAAATGAGCCCGGGCCCTTTTAAGTATTTTTCTTTGCCAGCTCGCATGACGTGGAGCTTTGTTAGAAGTTGCTGAAGAGCTACTGCAGGAGGAAAATAGTTTTGTTTCTGGGTGCCAGTGCGTTCCTCTGGGTAGGCTCCTACAGCGCACCTGGCTTTTCCAGTGCCCAGCCGTCAGCAATGAGTAGCAGCAGCCAACAGCTGCCCTCAGCACCCCTCCTGGGCAGTTTTGTGCCAGTGCCTCTCATGAGACCCCTCTGTGCAAACAGCTTCCCCCAACACCCCAGAAGGCTGGTTTCCCACTAATTCCACCATGCGGCATCACAGGAACTCATCTGCAACCCAGTGAGTCATGGTCATGTCCACAAAGTCTGTAACTCAGCCTGCAGCAGGTGTGGGGGAGACTGGGGGGCTCCTCATGGAGCACTCTCTCTCAGCCCTGGGGTGGGGGCTGCTCCTTATATCTGCTACATCTATATTCTTTAGAGTCCTCTTTACTTCTTTTGAAAAGCTTCATTGAGGGGCACCTGGGTGGTTCAGTCGGTTAAGCGTCCAACTTTGGCTCGGGTCATGATCTCACCGTTCATGAAATCAAGCCCTGTGTCAAGCTCTGTGCCAACAGCTCGGAGCCTGGAGCCTGCTTCAGATTCTGTGTCTCCCTCTCTCTCTGCCCCTCCCCACTCGTGCTCTGTCTCTTTCTCACTCAAAAATAAATAAACATAAAAAATTAAAAAAAAAAAAAAGAAGGGGCGCCTAGGTGGCTCAGTCGGTTAGGTGTCTGACTTCAGCTGGGGTCATGATCTCACAGTTCGTGAGTTCGAGCCCCGTGTAGGGCTGTGTGCTGACAGCTCAGAGCCTGGAGCCTGCTTTGGATTCTATGACTCCCTCTCTCTGTCCATCCCCTGCTTGCTCTCGCTCTCTCTCTCTCTCCCAAAAATAAATAAAACATTAAAAAAAGAAAAAAGAAAAGCTTTATTGAGATATCATTCACATACCATACAATTCACCCAAAGTATACATTTCAATGGCTTTTAGTATTTTTACATAGTTGGGCAAACATTACTACAATCAATTTTAGAACATTTCCATCACCCCCAAACAATACCCAGCACCTCTTAGCTGTTACCCCCCTGCCCAACATCCCGTTCTCTGAGCCCTAATCTACTTTCTGTTCCACAGAATAGGCAAATGTCTGTAGACATTTCATACACAGTAAAACCTTGGATTGTGAGTAACTTGTTCTGCGAGTGTTCTGCAAGAAGAGCAAACATTTCTAACATATTTTAACTTGATAAATGAGCGATGTCTTGCAACACCAGTAGCATGGAACACTGAATGTCACATGATCACGATGGAGTCAATGGTTCTTCTCTCTTGCGCACGTTGCAGGATTGTGGGTGATCGTCTCCCATGCTCAGATGCTCCGTCTCAGGCTGCAGTGTTTGGCAGAAATCAGTGATTTTTCAGAACACTGGAAGGTGCCCACACCTGGCACTAGGATAATTTTGTCACTTCAAAGCACCTACAGACAGTCCTCTGCTTTTCCATACAAGAGTAAGCTTAGGAATGCTTTGCTTCACTCTAGGTCAGGCTGCTTGCAGACATAGACCCTTTCCTCTGCTGCCTTATTGCCAGTTATATTAAATACAGTATATGACAAGGGTTTACTAATACTGTACTGTAGTCAACATCCATGTGAGCATATACAATGGTCCCCATGCAGAAAAAAGTTAAAAAGAACAGTGGTAAGAAGGAGATGATTACGGTGGAAATTAAGAAGGAAATCATCAAGAAGTACGAACAAGGTATGCGAGTGGCCGAAACTGTAAGATTTTCTAAGAAGTCTATGTCTGCATCTCATCTGCAGAGAAGGAGGAGGAAAAGGTGGAGGAATCCCTCACTTTAAATGAAGTTAGGGAGATGTGTAAAATGTGGGAAACAGTGCAAAACGAAATTCTGCAGAAAAGCACTACCCAAATAAGGCTGTAGCCCCCAAATAAGGCTGTAGCCGGGCAAACGATGAATCTGTTTAATGATAATGCAATGTCACATTTCTGCAACATCCTCAGAAGGAGGCAAAAGCAAGTGTCATTGGAAAGGTTCCTTGCTATAGTTGCACAAAAGGAAAAAGATTACATTGAACCAAGAGATAGCAGTGATTCCGTTAGTGATAGTGAAAGTCGTCTGACACAATAACCCTCCTCTCTCGTCTCCCTCGCACGAGCCACAAAGGTTTCCAAAGGTAAGTGCAGGTTAATTTACTTTTCTTCACATTTTGTATTTTATTTATTACTTTGTATTATATTATAGTATTGTAATCATTTTTATATCAATATTTTTGGGTTGTGGAACGAATCATCTGAGTTTCCATTATTTCTTTTTTTTTTAAATTTTTTAAATGTTTATGTATTTTTGAGAGCGAGAGAGGCAGAAAGAGGGAAACACAGAATCTGAAGCAGGCTCCAGGCTCTGAGCTGCCAGCACAGAGCCTGATGCAGGGCTTGAACCCACAAACCGCAAGATCATGACCTGAGCTGAAGTCGGACATTTAACCAACTGAGCCACCCAGGCGCCCCTCCATTATTTCTTATGGGGAAATTTGCTTTGATATACAAATGCTGTGGATTACAAGCATGTTTCCAGAACAAATTACGCTCGCAAACCAAGGTTTTACTGTATATGGAATAATACAATATGTGGTCTTCTGTGACAGGCTCCTTTCACTTAGCATAACATTTTCAAGGTTCATGTATATTGTAGCATGTTATCAGTATTTCATTTCTTTTTATTGCCAAATAACATTCCATCATACGAACACATCACATTTTATTCATCCGTTTATCAGTTGACAGACGTTGGTTGTTTCCACTTTTTGGCTGAATAATGCTGCTAGGAACACTGATGTGCAAGTTTCTACATGGAAATAAGTTTTAATTTCTCTTGGGTATATACTTATGAATGCACTTGGGTATACACCTAGGAGTGAAATATACCTGGTACATATGGTGACTCTATGTTTAACTGTTTGAGGAAATGCCAGCTGTACCTTTGTATGTTCCCATCAGCAAGGTTGTGAGAGTTCTGATTTCTCCACACCTGTGCCAACCCTAGTTCTTATCTATCTTTTTGATTACAGCCATCCTAGTGGGTGTGAACCAAGCAAATGGAACAACAGATGTATAGATACAAAAATGGATAATTAGAGAGAGCTGGGGTGAGGGCAAGCGTCTCATTCTGGTTTTGCTTTGCATTCCATTAGTTAATGATGTTGAGGAGGGGCGCCTGGGCAGCTCAGTCGGTTAAGCTTCCAACTTCAGCTCAGGTCACGATATCACGGTCCGTCAGTTCGAGCCCAGGCTCTGTGCGGACAGCTCAGAGCAGGGAGCCTGCTTAGGATTCTGTGTCTCCCTCTCTCTTTGCCCCTTTCCCCACTTGTGCTCTCTCTCTCTCTCCAAAAGTAAATAAACATTTTTAAGAAATTGTTTTAATAATAAAAAAATGATGTTAAGCATCCGTCCACGTGCTTATTTTTTTACTTACTAGTTGATTTCATGTTACTCCAAATCCCTGTTATAGTTAACAATTCATGAAGTTTGGGGGCACCTGGGTGGCTCAGTTGGTTAAGCGTCCGACTTCGGCTCAGGTAATGATCTCACAGTTCATGGGTTCAAGCCCCGCATGGGCTCTGTGCTGACAGCTCAAGGCCTGGAACCTGCTTCAGATTCTGTGTGTCTCTCTCTGTCTCTCTCTCTCTCTCTCTCTCTCTCTCTCTCTCTCTCTCTCTCTGCCCCTCCCTTGCTCATATTCTGTGAGTGTGATCAAAAGTAAATAAACATTTAAAATAATAATAATAATAATAATAACAACAACAATAATAATTCTTAAAGCTTGACTGCTCAAAGTCCCATGTGGTTTCTCTCCCCTGATTGGATCCAGGCTCCTATAACACAGGTGGTCAGTGACTAAGTGAAAATTAGATATCTACCAAGATGATAAAAACAGAAGACAGAAAATGTTTTCTCCCTGGTCGGATACTCCGTTCAGAAGTAGCTGAGGAAAAGGGGGGTTGGGGAGGGGTTACCCAAGGAAACAAAACTTTCAGTTCTTTGTTTTTACTCAAAAACCAAACAAACAAAAAACAACCCTTCGGAATAGGAGCTGTTAAGGTTTGGTTTTAAGGGGGTTTTGCTTAACACTGTTTTAATGGTGTTTGGAGGACAAAGTTGTAGACATGATGTCTTATTTGGAAAAGGTAAATTCTATGTGGAAGTTTAAAAATTGCTGAACGCAATCAGTTTGAGGAGATGACCCTCCTTTGCCTGAGCCAATTGAGATCAACAGGCGGGGGCTGAAGGGGGCTGGGAGACGGCAATGTGTCCAGAAAACTATAGCATGAGAGCAGTCAATAACAACACTTAAACATGGGCATGGCAGTGTTCCAATAAAACCCGCAAGTTCATTCGCCAACCCCTGGTATATACAGTACATGGGATATAACATGTGGCAAAAGCATAAAAACACGTATGGGGCTTTAAAAACTTTAAATTCAAGATAGTTTTCTCTGGTGAACGAGGAAATTGACTAGGGAAAAATACTTATGAGGCATTTATTGGAAATGTAATGTTCTATCTCTTTAAGCAAAACAAAACAAAACTCTGATACGATATGGCATATTAAGACTTTAGGGGCACCTGGGTGCCTCAGGCAGTTGCCTGTCCGGCTTCGGCTCAGGTCACGATCTCACGGTTTGTGAGTTCAAGCCCCATGTCGGGCTTCCTGCTGTCAGTGCAGAGCTTGCTTCTGATCCTCTGTCCCCTGGCCCCCTTTCAAAAATAAACATTAAGAAAGAAAAAATAAAAAAAGACCTAGTGATAGGTATCATTATAGTGTTCTGTTGTTTTAAGCGTAAAATACAGTATTAGAAAATATGGGGGCACTGGCTGGCTCAGAGGGTAGAGCATGCGACTTTTGACCTCAGGGTTGTGAGTTTGAGCCCCAAGTTGGGTAGAGAAAGTACTAAAAATAAATAAATAAACTTAAAAAAAAATAAAACAGGGCCACCTGGGTGGCTCAGTTGGTTAAGCATCCGACTTCAGCTCAGGTCTCATCTCACTGTTTGTGAGTTCAAGCCCCATGTCGGGTTCTGTGCTGATAGCTCAGAGCCTGGAGCCTGCTTCAGATTCTGTGTCTCCCTCTCTCTCTGACCATCCCCCACTCACAATCTCTCTCTCTCTCTCTCAAAAATAAATAAGCATTAAATTTAAAAAAATAAATAAATAAAGCATTTAAGGGACCTGGGTGGCTCAGTCAGTAGAGCATCCAATTCTTGATTTGAGAGTCATGAGTTCAAGCCCCACACTGGGCAGGGAGACTACATACATACACACATGATCTAAAGAGGAAAGAAGAAAGAAAGGAAGAAAGGAAGGGAAAGAAAGAAAGAAAGAAAGAAAGAAAGAAAGAAAGAAAGAAAGAAAGAAAGAAAGAAAGAAAGAAAGAAAAGAAAAGAAAGAGAGAGAGAGAAAGAGGGAGGGAGAGAGAGAGAAAGAAAGAGAGAGAGAGAGAGAGAGAGAGAGAAAGAAAGAAAGAAAATAACAAGTTAACTGTTCTCTTCACTCCTGTTATTTGAGACATTAAATGTCTTAGGCCTACATAGTAGTTCCACATTGTTTATCTGCCATGCTTTATATATATATATATGTATGTGTGTGTGTGTGTGTGTGTGTGTGTGTGTGTGTGTATATATAATACTATATATGTCATATAGAACATATAACATTAATCTATCTACAGACAACATGTTAGCTTAATGTATAGAACGTATATTATAACATACGTCCAGGCAGAAGCCATTATTAGGCACCTGAGTACAACAGTAGGAACACAGTGTGATGTCTGCCCTCGAGAGAGAGCAGGGTGGTGCATGCAGTTAAGAGTACAAACATTGTAAGATGATGGAAATTAATGACATATAGGAAAAGCTTCAGCAAAGAAGGTGAGGCAGTAAAAGGGTAGGAGAGGCCTTAGATGCCATGCTAAAGAGTCTGAAATTTATCCCATTGGCAATGGAAAACCACTTCGGGGATTAAGCAGAGAAATGATAGTCAGATCTGTATTTTGGAAAGATCACTGGGATAGTGATATGGGAGCACAGCCTGGAAAAGACTAAGCCAAGAGCAAGAAGAAGCTACTGCAATACCTCAGGCCCTTTGCCTTCAGACAGGATGTGCATCTCAAAGCATACTCAAAATGATTCAACAAAGTATGGAAAGAAACAAAACTTTTACTTATAAACATTTCTAACATTTAACTTCAACCGACACTTACACAACCCCATGTCAAATGTCTTGCGGCACGAGGCTCAGGAAAAATCCTCAGGAAGTATGAAAGTCCCACAGCATGGAGGAGAGTGGATCATTATTTGTTCACCTGCTCTGTGATGCAGTGCAGTTTACGCATTACAGAATGACATTAATGTCGCTAATCTCGTAAGAATCGAATCTCTGAAATAGGATCATAACCAAATTTGATAATGAGACGGTGAGTAACCACGAAACTCTTACATCTCAAAGAAGTTCTCGAAGTATTGTCTGACAGACAGCATATTAAGATTTCTAGAACTAAAAGAGCAGTTGTGTATTTTTCTTTTACAAAAATACTCGTGTTCCAAGTTTGCTGACCATGACTGGCATGACAAATGTCTGTTAGCAGTATGGTACTTTGCAGATATTCCAAAAATACACACAATTGTCCTTTCACGGTAAAGGACTTGTCTTAACCAAAGCTAGAAACTAGTTACTTTTTAAAAAAAATATACTGTGTTGAACCCATTTTGAAAACCAATGTTTGGTAGTATATCCACGTTTATGTTACTTTGTTGCCAAAAAGATATAAAAGTGTCACTTATAAAAACTCTCACATTTATATGTCAGTAGTTATCAAAGTGGTCCATGTACCCATGAGGGTCCCCAAGGCCCTTTCAGCAGACCCATGAGTTTAAAACTACTTTCATAATAATTCGAACACACCATTTGCCATATTCACTCTCATTTTCTCACAAGGGTCTAGCAGATTATCCAAAGGCTACATAACAGCTGTTGTCACATCACTGTCCTCACGGCTAATGGAATGTATGGTTGTATTCTTAGGATTTAAAGTTTTCTCAGTAATTTTTAGTACATTAAATATCAATAGACAAAGCCCACAGAGGTAGAAGTTCTTTGGGGTTTCCATAATTTTTAAATTTATAAAGGGGTCCTGAGACTAAAAACCCTAAGAATCACTGCTGTATAATTTATTTTTTATATGTTTTAAAGATTTAGTAATAAAGCGTTAACTAGACTTCAATTAAAAAAAAAAAACAAAAAAACTTAGTGGGGTACCTGGCTGACTCAGTCAGAAGAGCATACAACTCTTGATCTCGGGGTCATGAGTTTGAGCTCTACACTGGATGTAGAGATTACATTAGTTAATTAACTAATTAAGAAAAAAACTTGGGGCGCCTGGGTTGCTCAATCAGTTAAGCGTCCGACTCTTGACTTTGGCTCAGGTCATGATCTCAGTTCGTGAGATCAAGCCCAGCATCCGGCTCTGCACTGACAGCAAGGTGCCTGCTTGGGATTCTCTCTCTCCCAGTCTCTCTACCCCTTTCCCACATGCACACATGTGTGCTCTCTCTCAAAATAAATAAATAAACTTTTTTTTTTTAATCTAGCAATAGAATTTTCTCTTTTTTAAACATTTTAAGTAATCTCTACACCCAATGTGGGGCTCCAGCTTACAACCCAAGATCAAGAGTTGCATACTCTACCAACCGAGTCAGCCAGGCACCCCAGTCATTGAATTTTCTAACCTGTTCAACATATTTCAAACAAAAGGCTTCAGTGGGTTTTTAAGTCATGTTAAAAATACATAAACATGCCATCTTTCTATTACTGTGTAAGAAAAACTGACATCAAGGAATGGGAAAATGTACTGATATATAGACAAATAATGATAAGACAAGGCAGTAGATGACATTTAATCAGAATAACATAAATTAAGTGGTACAGGAGCTCAGAGGGGAGGAACTCCTGTCAGCCAGGATGACCAGGGAGGAACCTAATGGAGAACAAACCCAATTAAAGTTCCATTATCATCTTTAAAAACATGTTCAGGGGGCGCCTGGGTGGCTCAGTCGGTTGAGTGTCTGACTTTGGCTCAGGTCATGATCTCATGGTCCGTGAGTTCGAGCCCCGCGTCGGGCTCTGTGCTGACAGCTCAGAACCTGGAGCCTGTTTCAGATTCTGTCTCCCTCTCTCTCTGCCCCTCCCCTGTTCATGGCTCTGTCTCTCTCTGTCTCAAAAATAAACATTAAAAAAATAAATAAATGTTAAAAAAAAAAGCTTTTAATAAAAAATAAAAACATGCTCAGAAGACTGAGGAGGAGCAAAATTTCAGGGGGGAAGCCGTCGATGATGACAACAGGCTGAAGAAATACACACTTTTTTGTTGCACATGCAGTGAGCACATTATAGTAACACCAGTAGCAAGAGTATGTGCACATGTGCGTGTGTGACTTCTGGGTGAGGGCTGGCAGCAGCTGAAGAGCCATATATAATGTGCTGGCCTTTAAAGAATGTTTAAATTGGTATGATATCTGTATCAATTCTTCCCTTCTTGATCTCAGAATAATCCCCTGATGCCTAACACTCCCAGACAGACCAGCATCACCAACCATTTAAAATGCAGAAATAAAACCACAGGGATGGCAGTGGTTATCTCTAGATGGTGGGATTTAAGGCTAATGATTTCATCACCTACCATGAGCCAGGTAATATGCTAAAGCTTAGAAGTCTTAAAACTATTATTATCATTATCATTTTTTAAATGTTTATTTGATTTTGAGAGAGAAAGAGAGAGAGAGAGAGAGAGAGAGGGAGAGAGAGAGAGCACGAGTAAAAGAGGGGCAGAGAGAGAGGGAGACACAGAATCTGAAGCAGGCTCCAGGCTCCGAGCTGTCAGCACAGAGCCCGATGTAGGGCTCGAACTCGGGAACAGCGAGATCATGACATAGGTTGAAGTCGGAAGCTTAACCAACTGAGCCACCCAGGCGCCCCTTAAAATTATTATTTTTATTAGAAGAAGGTCCCTTATGTTATCTAATAGCACCAGGCTGTTAACATCTTTTTGCCCGAGTCTCCAGGGCAGCAATCTTGCAAGGTAGCTGTTTTTTACTCCATTTTACAAATCTAGAAACCAAGACACAAGGGGTTCTGAAACTGGCCCGGGGTCCTACTGTAGAAACTGCGGAAGCCATGACTGAAACCCTGGTCTGCTGGCCCCCGTCCAGGGCGCTCTTCCTGCCCAGGAAGGGCACGGACACAGCCTTTGCATCATGGCAGTAGTCCAACTGGTACCCTCCCCGTACTCGCCTCCTTCTCCTCTCTCCCCACACATAAATATTTTACAACCCTCGTTTAGCAGGCTCAGAACTGTGGCTGCACACCTCAGCACTTCCCCTGTCAGGGAAACGGGATAATCACTCCTCTGCGCCCTCCACACACAGGGACCTTCCTAAAAGGCAGAGCTGGTTTCCTACCCTGGAACCCCTCCGTGGCTACTAATCATGTGCAGGATAAAAGCTTTGTCCCCTGAACTCACAGCCTTCGCAAGCCGCCTCCTGCAGCCTCCACACACTCCACAAACATACCCTTTCCTCCTGCCACTCAAGTGTCCTCAGGATGTAGCCACACTCTCGTGTTTCTAGGGCATTACACACATTTCCTGCCTGAAAGCCTTTCAAACCCACATCCACCCTTCTTATAACGAGTCGTTCTTCAAGACTTGGGCTGGTGTGAACGTCTCCGGAAAACCATGATTTATATTCCAGTGTGACAGCAGGTCCCCTTTTAGGAGATCCCACAGGCCCCTCAAATGTATTTTCACTGCTGAGTTCGCTGGCTTCGGGTCCTACCAGACAACAGGCCCCTTCAGGCCAGGGACACACCTTTCTTACTTACAATGCCATGACCCAGCACAGAGCCTTGCACGCAGCACCTGTTCAGTAAATGCTTGGGTCACAAGTAGGGTGTCGAGTGGCATGGGGGACACAGACAGGCACACAGCTTCGTCATATAAAATAGGACACATACGAAAACAAGAAAGGTGTGGCAGGAATGCTATCCAAGGAAAGGAAAAAGGAAGGAAAATCTGGGGGAACACCTCTACCTACATTCCTCGGTTTTCTCAAAGGTTTTTCAAATCCCGCTACTGCTGCTGGTGATGTCCCTGAACGGGGGTGTGTCCTCTGAACGAGGTACTGCGCAAAGCACTTGCCATAAACGAACCTTTTTTATTCACCCTATGCACTGAGAACACCCTGCGCATTTTACTGATGGGGAATCTCGGGCTCAAGAATAAGATGCTTGCTCAATGTTAGACAATTAGTGGCAGAGACAAGATTTCAACCCAGATCCTGTCTTCTGAGCCACAGCTCCAACTGCTCTCTGCTTCTCTTCTTTACCAAAAGTGAAATCCCCTCGCCAAATACCCAAGTTTGATGGCCTCAAGTAAACCCAATTAAACCAACGTGAAACTAAGAGTCCTTCTTAGTTCAGCAAGCAATAATGTACCTCAAGTTACTTCCACTCTTTCTGGCTAAACAACTTGAATATAACTTAACTATTTTTGGACCATTCAGGTGTTCATTACTGAGGGCACTGTAAAACTGTGATGCCCTTAGGCATGACTGCTCTGTGGTTAGGGTATACCCTGTACCAGCAGCCCTGGCCTGTGGGCAGGTACAGTGCCTGTTACGGAGTTCCAGCTTCCCAATTCACCTTCATCTCATGCCAAGTTAAAGCGACCATTTCTTGCTACTGTCAATGTGCTGGTCTCTACCGGGCCAGCTGATTTTGCTACTTCCAATCTTCTAGGGGCTGTGATAGTCATAAATGATGTAGCGGTCCTTCGTGCCGTCCACCAATTATGTCCAACTCTTTGCTTCCCAGGCACATGCTAACTGCGATTTCCCGCTCTTCTTTAAAGTCAGGTGTGGCCACGTGACTTGCCTCAGTCCATGAAATGTGACCGAAAGTGACACATGCCATTTGGGACCGAGACTTCAAAAATCAGTGCCCCTTGGGGTGCCTGGGTGGCCCAGCTGGCTAAGCGTCCGACTCTTGATTTCAACTCAGCTCATGATCTCACAGTTTGTGGGTTTGGGCCCTGCGTCTGGCTCTGCGTTGACAGCACAGAGCCTGCTTGGGATTCTCCCTCCCTCTCTCTCTCTCTCTCTGCCCTTCTCCTGCTTGCACGCTCTTTCTCTCAAAATAAATAAGTAAACTTTAAAAATAAAAATAAAAATCAGTGCCCCTTGGGGTGCCTGGGTGGCTCAGTCAGTCAAGCATCTGACTAGGTTTTGGCTCAGGTCACGATCTCACAGTTCGTGAGATCGAGCCCCATTTCATGCTCTGCCCTGACAGCACAGAACCTGCTTGGGATCCTCTCTCTCTCAAAATAAACAAACTTAAAAAAACAAAATCAGTGCCCCTTAACCACCATCTTTCACTCAATCGAAGTGATCATGGAAAACACTATGTTCAGATGGAGTTTCCATCAGTCTGGGTCCCTGAGTGACTGTGAGGAGCAGGGTTCCCTGTGCATGAACGAAAAATCAACTTTTGTTCTATTAAGCCACTTAAGTCTTAATGGGCTTTTGTTATGCAGTCTAATCCAAGTTATCCAGATCAATACATCAGATCAATACGTCAGATCGCGTAGTAAGGAATTCTCTCACATAAGTTACTTTCTTTGCATCCATCTCTGTTCCAGGTTATGTGCAATATAAAACACACCTGTCAAGTACCTACTATGTACAAAATACCATGCTAGATGACGAAGATAGTCTATGTCTCGAAAAAGTTGCAGTCTTATGTTGACGACTGTGCCAAAAAGGCAGACGCCAGCGTTACAATGGTTTAAAGGAGAGATAAGTCCCATGTAGATGGGAAGAAAAGTACAGAGAAGTTTCACAAAGGAAGTTCCATATCACATGGCCCTGAAACACGGGTAAGAACCAACAATTAGAGATTCAAGGGGGTCATTTAAGATAGAAAAAGCAACACAAGCAAAGATATGGAGCACAAACAGCAAAGCACAAAGAGCAAATACTTCTACTGACCTGGAAAACTTAATAAAATCTAAGGGAATGACAAGAAATTGGTTCACCCGGAGTGTCTTTGCCAGGCGGGTCTGTGCCTAATTCAACGGACAGGAGGGAACCATTCAAAGTCTTGACTGGGGAAGTGAGATGTCTGGAGGTGATGGCAGTACACAGCATAGATGGGAAGAAAGAAAAGAAAATGTTGGGGGATGTCTGCAACAACTCAAGAGAATGGTATCAATGACCCCAAATAAGTGTGATGACAGTAGAAATGGAAAGAAGCAAAAACAGCGTGGCAATATGTTAGCAAGGCCTGGCACCCAAGTGAACACGAGGGGAGGAGAGTCTAGAAAGGCAAGAGGGAGTCTCGAGGGGCAGATCCTGGGTAGCTACGAGGACTGTCCATCCACACTGCGGAGATTAATCACAAAAGTGACAAGAACAAATAAAGTGCTACCATGTATTTTTCTAAATGCTAGCTCCAGCTTCACCTGAAGTAAATGCTACTACTAGTTTAATCCTTTGCTCTCCTGGGACAAAGTTACTTCTCAATCTGACACTACACCTCCCTTTTTTGTACAAATTTATCTCCTACTTTTCCCTGATAGGAACGCCCTGGAATCACCCTTGAGCACTTTGGGTTCTCCCCTGCCCCCCACCCCCCACCCCAGACCGTCCTCACTTTCTCCTTTCTTCACTTCTTCCTCTTCATCCCCTACCCCCCTCCCAGGCTTACCCATTCATGGCTCAAGTCAAGCCTCACCTTCCCTGTAAAACCTTCCTCAAACACATGGGTTTCTCCTTTTCCCGATTTCCATACCTACTGTCTAGGAATTCCAGAGGCAACATCATGAGTTATCAGTTTCCTGTGTGTCCTTTATTCCCACAACTATCTCACGGGCCTGGTCAGAACAAGTCTCTTTCATTACAGGTCTTGAGTTCCCCACAGTCCAATGACCTCGTGCACAATATGCATTCATTAGACACTCTAGTGATAACCCAAAGCCAATTAAGAACATGCACATCTTATTTCCTCTTTAATAACTTATTTTCAGTAAATCACGATTATATAGACATGCAAAATAGGCAGCTTCAGCACCTAATACTTCAAAATGTCCTTGAGTTAAGCATCCTTAAATCTTAAGAGCTGTTTATTGCCTTAAGAGATCTGAAAACACCATTTGGTCATAAACTTTTCTGCCAGCTTCCTTTTAATCCTTTTGACTTGAAGGCATACCAAGCAGTTCAATGATCATCACTCCAAGGTGATTCTGACTCAGAAATAAATAACCTAATTTCCCATGCGGACTATTTCACTTTTGGGAACCTAGTAAGTGTTTCGTTGTACCCTCACGTTCAACCAGCTATATAGTATAGACAGCGCAAACTAGATCCACAAAAAAAAGTTCCTAGATTTTACAAAATAACAGCTGTCTCCATTGGTCTCTCTCTCTCTCTCTCAATTAACGACTATGCTTTATAGCTCAACACGTTTCACTCCTCCCTGGCATGTGAGGGAAACACAAACAGAAATCAAGTTTATTGCGGAATCCTAAAAATGAGCAGTTGTAAAAACGAATCCAAAATATTCGTAGGACACCATCCTAACCAAACCTGCTATCATCACGAAGATTATTTCCTCTTGCAAGCAAGACCGGCGAGTTAACAATGGGGGAAAGAAAAGTGTGAGAGGGAAAGGAAGCAGGAGAGGAGGCGGCGTACTATGCCGATCAAACTGACCGGGTTTCCAGGACGTCTGGCTGCTAGGAAAGCGGTAAGCAAGGACAGCCGCTACCAGTACGCTGCAGATTCCCGCTCAAGCTCTCCCTGCACTTTTCTTTCCCCTTCCCACAGCCGAGGCCCGCCTGCCCGTCCTTGCTCTGCACCAAGGTGCGCAGCGCGGCGGGGTCCCGCACGCAGGTGACCTCACACCGCTCGGCCCGGGTCCAGCCGTCCTCCCCGGAGGCCTGGCGGCCCCTTCCCGGCCGAGGTCGCCGGGCTCCGGGCCGGAGTCCCCAGTCCGAACCGGACTTCGGTACTCGAGGACAGCTAGGCCGTGTGTCCCGACCGTCCCTTCTTCCCCAGCGCGAGCAGGCGGGCGGGCTCCGCGCGCCCCGCCGGGACCCGGGGCGGCGGGGGAAGGGAGGGGAGGGGAGGGGAGGAAAGGGGTGGCGCGGACACCGTTAGCCGCGGTGGCTGCCGCGCCCCGACGCGCGCGCGACTGGCTCTTACCGCAGCGGAGAGGGAGGCAGGGGGGAGGCGGCGCCCGGCCCGGCGCGGGCGGGAAGGCGGAGGCGAGGGCGCAGGCGGCGGCGGCAGCCGCGGGGGACCCCGGCGGGCGCCCACGACGCGGTGGGCTGCCTGGGCGCCGCCATAGTGGGGACGCAGCGGCGGGCGGAGCGCGCGGCCGCGACCCGGGGACGGCGGGACCACCAATCCCGCTCTCCGCCTCAGCGCCCTCGCCGGGGGTCGGGCACATCCGCGGCCAATCGGGGCGCGGGAGCCGGGCGGGGCGCCGGGCTGACCAATGCAGAGCTGCGCTGCGGGCAGCGGGCGAGCGCAAGCTCGCGGAGGCCCAATAGGCACGGGCACCCCCACTTTCCCGACCCGCCCACCCCGCCCGCGGCGGGGACCCGGGCTGCGGGTGGTGCGGGGCCGAGCGGGCCCGGCCTGCTGGTCGACGCGAACACCTCGCCTTGGCTCCTCGGAGCACGTCCGCCGCCTGGAGACATCCTTCTCCCCCCCAGCATCACGCCCGGAGGGCGCCCGTTCGTGCGGACACCTGAAGCCCGCGGGGATGACCCAGCCCCTCGGGAGCCTTTCTCGCCGTGCGGCACGGTGGGCCGGGGGCCTCCCGGGCGCAGAGTGCTGGGCGGTCACCGTCATTCCACGCCGAGGGCGCAGCTGCCTCCCGGAGACCAGCTGAGCGCCTCCAGTGGGCTCTCGGAGGCCCAAGGCTTGGAGACCTCTACGGATCCTGTGGGGTAAAGGGTGGGTGGGGTGGGGGCAGGATTCGCTGGCTGCTATTCGCTATTGCCCATTTCAGAGTCTGGCAGGAAGGGTTTTAGTTCGGGCACCGGACCACTCGCCCCGTCTACCCTTTGCAGCTCCCGAGGTCCCAGCTCTCTTCCACCCCCTACCCCTCCTTCCCGCAGCAGAGCACCGGCATCCATCTGGGGCACAATTTGAAACGTAGGACCTCCAGTGGGATTGACGGAAGGGAGAAGATACTGTCGGGCTGCGATCCTTGGCTGCCCACCCAGGGATCCTACCTTAGGAAAAGAGAGCAGTTTGCCCTGACAAAAAGGGTTCTGGTTAACCTGCCTAAAACGCTTCCCTGGAGTGTGCCCTCTAAGTCCTGGGCCTGACTGCACTGGCAGGCAGTGAGGAAGAAAACCAAGGAGCCTGGAGTCCCTGGCTGGCTCAGTCATAAGAGCATGCAGCTCTTGATCTCGGGGTCATGAGTTCGAGCCCCCCTAACCCCCATGGGCTGTAGAGATCACTTAAAATCTGAAAAATACAACAGCCTGCTCTGTGGGACTTGAGCAACTCTTTAAACTTCGGGTTTCCCCAGAGTTATTACTTAAACTAAAATTCAAAGTGCAAAATTTCTAGAAAAACAGCTGCTAAGAATTCTTCTGGGGTTAGACCAGGTCATTCAGCAGGGATGGGGATGGTGGGGTCAGTGAGAGGTAGCAAGGCCTGGGACCCTGCCAAGTCTAGGGAAGTGTTCCTTCCCTTCAAAGATGTGTGCTCTGAGGGATCAAACAACTCATTAAGGCCTGGCTCCGCCTGGTCTCTCAAATGAATTCTTGGATGCTGGACAAAAAAAGTCAACTTCCTTTTCTTGGGCCCAGGAAGGAGTTGGCATAGAAAAGTGTCTTTGAAACCTCCTGTTCCTGCCTTCCCCCACAATCAGACACGAGGTAGCATCCACCTCCTAAGCCCCAGGACACAAAGAAGCATTGAGAGCTACTGAGCTGACCCAAGCCTCTCCGGCGCCTGGAAAGGGCCAGGCCATCCAAGGGCCAGCTGGAGCAGCTCTACTGTGCCCACACCCTGCACCTAGTCACTGGCACCTCCCTGCCCTGCTGCTGCTCTATCCTCATCCACCTGGACCCCAGAAACCCACCAGGCAAAGGGACCGATCTTTCTCCAGGGAAGCTTCTCAGCAACTACAGACAGCTCAGAGCAGCTTCAAGACCCCTCTGGATCCCACTAGGAGCCGAGTCTCTTGCTCTTAAAGCACCTAAAATACACTCCTTCCTTTCAAGCTGGCTCCACAATTTGTACAGAACACGGATGCTTGCATGAAATTAGACTAGCTCCATGAATATAATAATCAAGCGCTGCAGGAGTGAGAGCTCAAACCCAGTTTGTGGAAGTGGTCTGGTCCTCTATGCCCATCTCTTTCCCATACCTAAGGCAAAGGAAGCAAAACAAAGTGCTCATAGCCACAGGTGCCTCTGCCCCCCATGTCCCACCTTGCTTGTCCTAACTCAGAGCCACAGGACCGGAGCCCATCGCTTTAGGACAGCTTCCTAGATCCCGCCCAAGTTTTCTTAAAGTGTCCAGCCCTTCTTCAGCCCTTCTTAAAGTGTCCAGCCCTATTAACTAAATACACCCCCAGCCTGACCCTGGGCCACTCAGGCTCCTTGGGGCAGACACAGCCAATCCTCTGCTCAACACATTTTATTGCTAAGGACAAGGTGATGCACCAGTTTTCAAAATAATTTGGTTTATAGCGTTCATACGTAACAAAAAACAGGGAAGTATTATAAATCTGATTCTTGTATACACAGGGTATAGGTGTGAAGCCCTCCAATCCCAGGCAAACAAATTCATGAGGAGCAAAACCTGTTTAACCCCTTCAGTGTTGCCCTCCAGTCCCTCCCCCACCCCCAAATCAGCTCCCTCCCACCCCCAGACCAGGGGCATACCTAAACCTGCCCCTGGTCTCCAGTGGCCCCAGTTCATCTTAACCCTCCCAGCCCCTGCATGATTGCAAATTTTCTGTTGACAAAATCACCCACCAGGCTCTGCCTGCTTCCATCATTAAGATCCCCCCTTCAGGGTGTTCCCCACCCACACCCTCTAATACTGTGCCACAGGGGCTCTGTGCCTAGAATGATATGGGCACAAACCCACACTGCCCCTACCTGCTCCTTCAAGACAGGACAAAGAGGTGGCATTAACTCCTTAACATCTCAATACTGCAGCTTTGCCAGCACTTCCTTGAGGCTGTTCCAGGGACAGATAGATGCCACACTCATCTCCAGCCAACCCCCAGGAGCCTTTACTCCACTCAGCTGAGGGCAGAATTTCACATTTTGTTTGCCCTGGACAGGCAAGGAAGAAAGTAAAGGCCAGGGGCTGGCAGAAGCTGGTCCAAACCAAACATACATGTGCGCACACGTACACACACGCGCGCGCACGCGCATACACACACACACACACATATACGCGCGCACACATAAATACAAAAGGGGAGAGGGAGTAAGCACCAGCACCTCTGCCTAGTCGGTGCAGGTGATTGTTAGGAAGCTAAGTCCTAGGCCAGGAACAGGGCAACCAGCCCGGCCAGCACAGTCAACCCCACTGGAGACTGGGGCCAGTGCAGCCACAGCATTTCAGTGCTCAGCCCTTCAGCTGGGTGATAGGCGGCTGCTGCCACATGTCCAAGAAAGGCTTGTCCTTTCACTACAGCGGAATGCGAGGGGGGGGTGGCGGGTAGGGGCGTGAGAAGACGATGGGGTCGGTTATTCCATTCCTTTTCATTTTACAACTTCACTTTCAGAGACTTCAGAGTTCCAAGTGTCTGCTGTGCTGTGGAACCCCAGAGTGCTCTCGCCTTGATGGCTGGGCACCTCTCGGCCCCTGGAAGCACCTATTCCATGATGGCTCGGTATAGTGCAGGCTCGATGTAATCTTCCCGGTATCTTGAGTTGATCACTCGTTGCCGTTTCTTTTCCTGTTTAACCTCTTTCTCCGTGAAAATCTCATTGAAGCGCATGTCTGAGGCTACTGACTATAGAAGAATAAGCAAGCCAGATGAGAGCACTTTGTGGCCAACCACCCGGAAGGGAAAAACAAAGTGATACACCCTTGCCTCATTCCCTCCCTCCCAGACCTGGAACAAGGGCACACAGAAAACACACTCACCAGTCTAGACTTGACTCTCTTGGGAAGCTCTTCATCCAGCGTGTACACGTCATCTCTCTTAACCACAAGCTGTGAGCCGTCCTCGAACTCCACCTACCAAGCAAACAGAGGCCTTTGGCTAAGACATCCCTGACTCTCTCCCTGGTCCCCAAAGCACAATGGCAACTTTCTGCTGTCACAGGAAGGATCCAGAACACTGAAGTAAGGACTGCCAAATTCGAAGCCACCCCCGGCAGACTGAACACAGGGCAGCCCCTAGCTCTAAAAAGGTTGTTACTGACCCCTGAGCTCTTCCAAGAGCAAAGGCTTGCTTCTAAGAGGAAGCACTGAATTAATCAAGAACTCCCCCAGAGCCCAACAAACACGTTTGGCTACCTGGTACATCTGGATAGGATGGGATGCCACGAATTTGGCTCCATAGACTTGGCCATCTGTCCATCTGACTTGGACCACTTCTCCCTCAGCAGGAGGACCCAACTGGAGGCAGTCCTGGCTCTGAGGGAACAGTAAGGGAGAAGGATGAGAGGAAGGCCCCCTGAGCACAGGGGTGACCACCACCTACTCAGGGAAGAATGAACCAGGGCAGATTCCTGCCCAGACACCCAAGCAAGGCAGGCTCTCTCCGAGCTAGAAGACACAATGGTTAAAGACCTACCTGCCTGCTAAGTCATAAGCTGGCCCCAGATCTCTGCCCTTGCTGCTTTCAGGGGACATAAAAGAAGAGCCAGAATAAACTTCGAGTGAACTTCATAAACACAGTGCCAAGATCAAGAATCGTCCTTGTGTTCCTTCAACTGTCCCTCCAAAGAACAGGGGACAGAGCTCTACCCCGAAGAAATACTAGAACAAGAATTTCAGAGTACTATGAAAACATTAGCCTCATTCACTGTGCTGACCTTGGCAGTGATGGTATAAAATCTGTTACAGGCAAAACTGCTCTTATCTTAACACAGGGCAGGGGTTCCAAGCATTATTAGTTGTTACTACATCCTGTATCACTGTGCGCTCATAATTTAGGGTAAAAAGAAAAAAGAAAAATACCCAGTCTCACATGACAATATCTCTCAACAAAGCAGAAAAATGTATTAATTCTGTCAAACCCCAGTCCTTGAGAACACGTGTGAGTACTCAAAAGGGCGCTTTGCTGCATGCTGAGGTAGGATGGTTATCTTGAGGAAAAGCACTGTGTAACTTAATTGTTGTGTAGCTGCTTTGTTCATGGAGCACCAGCTTTATTTGAAAAAATGCCTGACATAAACAAACTATAGTTACTCAGACATGGGTACTGGCAGACATCTTGGAAATGAATGAACAAGCCTGTCACTTTACGGAAAATATCAGACAGTACTGCCGAGGATAAAACTTAAGCTTTTGGAAAAATTAGAACTTCAGAAATGTAGTAATCACCAAAATTGGCTTGAAGCTTTGCCAAATTTAAAGATAATTTCTAAGAATGGTGACACTAATAAATGTGTTTTTTGATACTGTATAATAAAATTTAACATTTGGAAGATCTGCGTAGCCCAACGTACGAGTATTTTCTAAATAACCAATGTATGAGGTTGCAAAATTTGGCAGAGGTGAAGATCTAGTCTCAGTGCAAGACAGACCAGTGGATTTTAATGTAACAGAGTGTACAAAGCTCATTGACCTGCTTTCAGATTCCACCCTGCAACTAACTTTTAAGAAACTACTACTCGTTGAGTTTTGGTGTAGTATTAAATAATCACAACGGTATGAAAGGCTATTAAAAGACTCCTCCCCTTTCCAATTAGCACACAACTGTGTGAGGTTGAATTTTCTTCATAGACTTTAACCAAAACAATCTATCACAACGGACTGAATGAACACATGACATAGAGATTTGCAGGAAAATGGCATTCTTCCCACCAAGATTTTGTTTTAAAATAGTTGTTTTTCATTTTTAAAAACCCAGACTATTTCAAATCAATTAATCTCTATTTTAATTTCTAACAGAGTAAACATTGATAGACATAACCCACAGTCCTCAGTAACTTAAGAGTGCTGAGGTCATTGATCTGTAAGTCAGAGATAACACCACTTGCTTCTCAGAACTGGTATGAGAAGTGACAGACACACCTGACCTGAAGCACTTAGCACAGGGCCTTGTGTACTAGAAAAGCCTAGTAAATTATAGCTATTCCACTGCCACAAATACTGTTAATATGATCTTTACTATGACTTAAGTCTACCTTGTAAGTAATGAATGTGCTTCTAGCAACTAAGCTGCTAATGAAGTATAAAAGTGGGAAATACCTGGTTTGTCAAAGGAAGAAGTGGCTTCATCCCACTGCCGTGGTGCTTAAGCTCACAAGTGAAAAGGCTGTGCGGGTAAGGGAAATTCGAACTAAGTCCTGAATACTGAGCCAGGAAACCTAGAAGTGGGTCCAGGCAGAGCCTCCAGTGTGTCAGGTGTCAATAACATAAGGAGGCCAGGGAGGTCTCCAAGCAGTTTCTGCTTAGCCCCTTCAACTGTAAAGGACCACACATCTACTAAGGGGGCATGATGGGAAAGAGAGTTGGATTAATTCTTCCAATATCACACAGCTACTAGGCAATGGAGCTAGTATTGGCACAGTGGTTGGTTTCCAATGCCGGGCTCTTCCACTGCATAAGAACACCTTCAAGTGTAGCTTAGACTGAAATATAAGCATGTTTCACGGTGTTGCAGAAAACACAGATTCCAAGAAGCTTCTAGAGAGGAAGCAGGGCAGCCTAGCAGCACACAATTTTCTTTGCAAGGAAAGACCAGCACAAATGGTTCTTTCTGTTCAGGGAACTAATGGGCCTGAAGACCTGGCTAGAAATGGCGGGCTGGCCCACAGCCAGACCTACAAACACCCCCATCCCACCTGCCCAGGAAGCTCCTTGCAGACATTACCACTATGTCCTCAGGATAGAGATTGTCACTGAAGGAGCCATCGTCAAAGTTGACTTCATAGAAGGTCTCGGTGGTGAGCCTGACCACCTCACACTGGTAGAAGCGCCCGTTCTTGTGCTTGCTAATGACCTTCTGGCCTGCGGTGATGCTCTGCAAGGCCCCCTTGGCACGCTGGAAAAAACAGAGGCTTGGGTTACTCCCACATGGAGTTGCCAGGACTGGAAAATGGGGACCAAGATCAACTGGTTGCCCTTTACCAGGAAGAATGGGACTGGAAAAATAAAAAGAAGGGGATGGGAGCTGAACCAGGTCTTTTCCATATATCCACACCTCAGCAGGGACACTACCAGAAACCAGTGTCCTATTTTCCTCCATAAATGTAGCACCTCCCTAGTTCCCATTCCACAACTGGGCCTTACACCATACTGTCTCCCAAAAAATACTCTTGTGTTAACTTCCCTACTGTTGCCGGGAACTGACCAAATAGCATCTACTAATGCACACAGCTTAGAAAGACATCCAGGGAGACACTCAACAGGAGATCTGAGCCCAGGGCCCCAGACAATGCTCTACGCAGATCTCAGCACTAGTTCCCTGGACATCCGCAGATGCATGTGACAAGGGGCTCCCATTACAAGGGCCATGCCAACCCTCACATCACCCCGTCATTCTGAATTTGCCCTTGATGGAAATGGCATCACAGAGCATCTGGTAACACTGTATCCAACCACTCCCCACCAAGTTCCCCAAGCACTGCGCTCCAGCCATGCTGGCCTCCTTGCTGTTCCCGGAGCACGTGTGCCAAACACGTTCCCTCCTCAGAGCCATTGCCCTGCTGTTCCCTCTACCTGAAATGCTACTCCCCAGCCCTCTGCACACTCACTGGCCCCTCACAACCAAATGTCAACCTACTGACGCTGTTCCTTATTATACCTCTTCCATTCCCCTTATCCTGCTACATTTTTATCCACCACCCTTCTCCCATCTGAGATACTCTACTTATGCATTTCTGTAGGTCTTTCAACTACATGCAGCAAGAGGACAGGCACTGTTTTGTCTTGTTCACTTATATTTCCAGCACCTAAAGTTGGGACTGACATGTAAGAGATGCTCAATAGATATTTAAAGAATGATTAGCGAGGACACATGGGGGGCTCAGTTGGTTAAGCATCTAACTCTTGGTTTCGGCTCAGGTCATGATCTCATGGTTCATGAGTTCAAGCCCCATGTCAGGCTCTGTGCTGACAGTGTGGAGCCTGCTTGGGATTGTCTCCTCTCTCTCTCTTTCTCTCTCTCTCTCTCTCTGGCCCTCCCCTGCTCACTCACTCTCTCTCAAAATAAACTTTAAAAAATTAAAAAACTACAGAATGATTAGTGAAAATAATACTACATAGTACCCCATTTTCTCAAAGCATCAGCAGTCCATGGGTGCCAATTTAAGGATGTGCAATGTTAATGACAGTCCCCAAACCACCATCCTGGCTCCATAACAAAACTCCTGCTTCCCTGAGCCCTCTGGGCTCAGCACTACCTCACCCACCACCCCTCCAGAGTTTCTTCCTCACAATGACTATCTTCCCCCTTCCTGAGCTCCTAACCCACCTGACCACCTCTCATGCCCAGTGTAACATCTCTATGGAAAAGGAGAAGCCAACTGGCCAACAAGGCCTTTTCCATGACCCCAGATGGTAGTGACACGTTTGCTCCTCCAGACTGGTACTCCACTGTGCCCTTCACTACCATATTTCCCTGCACTGCTGACAAATCTTCATCACGGTCTCTTCTAGTAGCCTCTAACTTCCCCAACTACAGTCTGGTTTCTGACCAGAAGACCCCCCGACAACTCCTCAGTATGGGGCACCAACAAGCATCATACCAGACCTGCCTGCCCCAGAGCACACAGCTTCCTGATCCCCTCCACTGGCTTCTGTCTGCCCTTTCTCAGCTGCTTTCACTGGCTCGTCCTCTGCCATCTGCTCCTTACATTAGGAATCTCCAGAGTCCAGTTTCTAATGGCAACTGGAGTGAACTACCCTATTAAATGCAGGGAAGATCCAAATCTTCACCCTCATCGTTACAGCAGCTGTTTCCTGGTAGCTCCATCAGAATGCTCCAGCAATGACCTCAAGGTCATCCTCTTTTTCACCTCTCCCCCTTTCCCCTGGAAACCTGCCCTGCTCTGAATCAGTTCTGGTCACAGTTAATAGCATCACATTCTCATCCTCTCCATCTTCCAGGAGAGCCACCTGAGCCATCTTAACTTCACATTCCTTCACCCCTTCCCCACTAATCTCTCCAGGATGGTCAACAGACCCTGTCGATCCCACCCATCGTAGGATCCCACGTAAGATGTGACCCCAGAGCTCTGGCTACGTGTTCCCACTCCAGACCTCACTTCGCTCCCAGCCCAACCAGTCTCCCTGCCTCAAATTCTTATTCTTTGAGCCCCTGAATCCACCACCAGAATTAAGTGTTTCAAAATATGGTTCAAAATCCAAATTTTTGAGAAGTTCTCCTCATTTAGTGGAAGAGGGATCAAACTCCTGAGTAGGGCAGTCCAGGGCCTTCAGTGTCGGCTGCCATTTGTCTTTTGAGTATCACCCCTGCCATATTCCCAGAACATCTTCCATGTTCATTCTCCTGAGACTTGTTTGTTCAGCTTTTTTTTTTAATTTAGCTTGAGAGAAAGAGTTTGTGTGTGCGAATGGGGGAGGGGCAGAGAGACAGGGAAAGAGAATCCCAAGCAGGCTCTGTGCTGTCAGCTTGGGAGCCCAATGCAGGGCTCGATCTCATGAACTAGGAGATCATGACTTGGGCTGAAATCAAGAGTTGGACACTTAAGCAACTGAGCCAACTGAGCCACCCAAGTGCCCCTCATTCTACTTCTGAAGGCTTGAACACCCTCCCTCTCATAATTCCTACTTACTGTTTAAGTCCCACTTCAATATTTATTTATTTTTGACAGACAGACAGACAGACAGGCAGACAGACAGAATGCAAGCGGGAAAGGGACAGAGAGAGGGAAACACAGAATCCAAAGCAGGCTCCAGGCTCTGAGCTGTCAGCACAGAGCCCGACGTGGGACCCGAACTCACAAAAACCATGACATCATGACCTGAGCTGAAGTCGGATACCTAACCAACTGAGCCACCCAGGTGCCCACACCAAATGCCACCTTCCACCCAAACCCTTTCATAACTTGACATGTAATGTTCTCCAAGCTCCACTATTTAGAGAAGCACAAAAATCCCTACTGTACGGTAGTTAATGGTTAACTGTTCCGAGCTCTCTCCGTCCATTCGCAGTATCTGCATAGCTTCTGCTCTGCCCCAGACACGGTGGTAGGTGACAGGGACACTCATATTAATAACAGGACCCCTCAAGGAGAGGCAAACAGGTAAACATAATCACAAGGAATCAACCACAAGCCGTTTGGTGCCGGTGGATTAGGAAGCACAAGGCAGGCAGCAGAGATGGACGGGGGCCAGCCACCTCTGAATCCCTACCTATTAGCACTCTCCATAAAGGGTAAAGCTGCAGAAAATACGTGTTGACACAGGCAGAGAAAATGATCCCAGAAACAGTCAAGAGGATTCTAGAACGGCACCTTCCCTCACCTCCAAATTCGGAATCTTGTGCCGAAAGCAGGTAATGAAGACGACGAAAGGCCAGTCGTCCGGCTGCATCATCACTCCGGCAGCCTGGGCGCAGCTCACGTGGAAGGCAGTTGGACAGCGGCCATGGGAGCACTGCACACAGCAGCCGGCGGCTCTTTTCCTCCGCTTCTTACAGAAGACACATTTCTAGGACACAGGGGAAGCAAGCCAGTGATTCCAGGAACTAACGGTGTGGTGTCCTCCACTGCTCCCCTGCCTAAACGCACAGAGTCCAACGGGCAAAAGCCAACCTTCTTCCCCAAACAAGAGGGTACACACACCTCTTTTAACCTCTTATCTGAGGACACGTGTCCTCTTTTAACATTCAGTGGCTCATAAGCCCTGACCTAACCCAAGGGTAACAGATGACCACTGGGCCACATGGGGCACGTTATGTTCTCCTCCACTCAGAGACTTAGAATAGGACAAAGATGCAGTGTCTCCAAGCCCATCTCCTCTTCCTTACCAGTTTGAAGCGGGGCAGGGGTATTTTGCTCACGTCCACCGGACTTCTTTCAGCAATGTTGACAAACCTTGCTTCCAAAATTGCCACAGCACACGAGACGTGGACCCACCTGCCAAAAGGCAACGTGTACCTCAGTCACCTCTGCCTCCAAGGTCCTGTGGCCTCCTCACCAAATGTAACGATTCAAGAGTGGGTGGGCCTGCTGATAGTGCTTCCTCCTTCCTCCCCAGTCCAACACGGCCACTTACTTCCACCTACCTGCAAGGTCCCAGGACCCAGCAAGGAAGGAAACAGAGGTGTCTCCATACCAAGTATGAAAATGGGCCCCCACCACACCGCCCTGGGTTAGCACAGGGTTGCACTTCGTACACCGCTAACTCATTCACAATCTGTTGCAAAATAAGCGGAACCAGAACTAATGGAGTGGGGCAGGTTTCAGGGAGAAGGAGCAAATCAGAGAGTCCTATACAGTCCTCTTTTACCGCAGAAGCTGGGTGCTTCCTCAGATGTCTCCATCTGTGCCCCGTCTGCCCGTAGCCACAGCTCTACCTTCTAGGCCTCCTCCCAACCTTTCCCTTGGGCTGAGATGACCTCTGCCTCTGCTCCCTTCATCCACTGCACACTCATTTGTTAAGGTCTGGCCCAAGCCCCACTTGCTCTGACAGGTCTACTCAATGGATATCCTCAGAGAATTAAAGTTCCGGGCATTTTCAGAAACTGACACGCACCACGAAGAGAACAATTAAGATGCTGAAAGTTCTTAATGTGAGGCCAGGTGAAAACCTACGACAGACAGCGCGGGGCCCACACGGAAGCCGTCTGCGGTGCTGGCAGGGCCCCTATGCAAGTGGGAACAGATCTGTCTGGCGTGGCCCCACAGGGCAGAACTGGGATTGTGCGGTTACGGTGGGAGGCTCAAGCAGAGCCCTTTCCACTGCAAGTAAGGAAGAACTTTTAACAGCGCTCCCTCCCAACTGTGAGGGACACGATCACCTCAAGTCGTGGCAGCAAGTACCTTTAAAGGTTGGAAGCAGCAATCAGAAGAGCTGTCTATGTGGAACAGCCTGAAGGGGGTTCTCGTGCTGCAGGAGGCTCCGATCCCCACAGGACCTTAGCCGGAAGCAGGATATTCACCACTGGCTGCCTGCTGTGTTATCTCCTAGACAGCCAGGTTTTCCAGGGCAAAAACCTCATTCACCTCACATTTCTACCTCAGAACAAGTAAGCAAAGACCAGGTACAAAAAGCAACCTGACGGCTGCTATGCCCATACTTCTGTAGACTTGACTCCACAGCAGGTGGGTGAGGCTGAGCTCTCCAAGTCCCACTCTCCTCCCCAAGGACACACACGCTCGCTCAGACGCCAGGTCTGAGCCAGAGGGTGCATGCTCACGAGCCCACAGCCACGGCCACCTCTGCACCAGCCTGGCTGCAACAAGGTAACAGTCCTTGCAACAGGCCCTGAGCCTCTGCATCTCCTGTACAGGATCTCCACACCCTTGTGAGTCTGTCTTAGCTCCCCTGCAAGGAAGACATCACTGATACCCCTGCCTCGGAGAGGAAGGTGGAGTTGGAAAGGTGTAGGGCTGCTTGGCTCCCCTTGGCATCTCGTTTTTAAAATTAGTCTTGGAGATGCTATTGCACCTCCAACAACGTGCTTCCCAAACCCTCATCAGCCACTCTGATGAATAGCCACTGCCATCTTGGTGCCTCTGCACGCTGCTCCAGAACACTGCTCAGAAACTCACCTGTCATCATTGGCTCTCTGGAGGGCTCCCCCTCGTAATGAGCACAAACAGCAGTCCTGCCAAGAAGGGAGGGGGAGGAAGGAAGGGTGGTTACCACCAAGTCATTAACATCCAATCTGCTCTCTCCTTGGCCTCCTTTGGATAACTGGAGCCTCCACATAAGAAAGTGGCTTATCAGCAGGTGGGGCCTCGCCTACGCAGCCCATGTAAGCAGGACTCCCCTACAGGAAGACAGGGAGACCACCCGGGGCTAAAGTACACCACGTATTCCACTTGACTTAACATAATCCTCTTTGCCGTTACTGTTATCAACTGTAACCAGTGATACTCTGCTCAAACTGGAAGCGTTACAGGACTCTGCCTTGTATGTGGGGTACTGCTAGGTTCCGGGGCAGGGAGTGATGAAGACAAAGCTACAAAATGAACCACCTGAACCCCATTCTGATGGCCAAACCCAATGCATTCTTTAAAGGGGGTTATATCTTGTCCACAGGAGGACCTCTGCTTAGTCTGGACACAATGTAGCAAACACAGCTTCCAGACTCCATTCATGCCCTGCCACAGCTGGGCAGCAACCACACCGTCTGGGGAGATTTATTCTGACAGTATGCACTCTTTAACATCACTGTGTACCAGGCTCTGTACAGACTGCTGGGGACAGAAAGTCCACATGAAAAAGCCTGGCCCTGAGTGAATCCCGAGTCTCAGGGGGAAGACAGCAACACTGTGGACATACTCACCTCCTCCAGGGCATTGGCGGAACACCGAGAACACATCCAGTCTTCAGAAGCCTTTGCAGGGGGTACTCCATAGCAACCTAACAAGGACACCAAGATGAGCAGATTAAACCCAGAGGCCAGAGTCAGAATGCAGACCTGTGACTCTTTTTCACATACCATGAGTCTGAAGGCTGCGACCAAGTCTTACGGGAAAACCCCTGAATTCTAGGGTCAGGGTCCCCCAGGATTCACCCATACACTATGGCCCAAGGTCTCGAAAAGTCAGAGCCTGTAGGTCCACTGGTACAAACACCTAGGGAGCAGCAGGGACTACTAATCCCCTCCTGGCATCTACAGCCCAGAGAACAGCACAAGGTTGACCGTACAAGGACGCACCCAAAGTCAGTGAAACTCCCAACTCCATCAGCAGCAAACTCCCCAAGAACACAAGAGCAATCTTTGCACTCGGGACCTGGGGGCGCCACTGGGAGGCTGGAGGGAGGCCAACACGGGGCGAGACTTGCAGTGAGAAGGCTCAGGCCCTCTGGGTCAAGACGCAGACAAAAGCTGAGGCACTCACTGGCGTGGACCCGGACACTGCACTTCTTGCAGGAAACTAGAAGGCTGGTGCCGTCCTCCTCAAGGTAAGGGGTAGAAAGGTTGATGTCTGTGCTGCAGCCAGTCGAGGTGAAACACATTTCAGGAATCAATGGCTTGGTCCTCTGCTTCTGGGGGGCTAAATCTGGAGCGTTTCCACAGCTCTGACTAAGGCCTCCAAACTCCACCTAAGGAGAGACAGCAGTGCAGAATTCCCAGAATCCCGTGAACATGCGCCTGTGTCTCCGCTTCCACCTGCTCTGTCAGCAGAAAGCCGCCTCTCTTCCTGGTATGACTCTGTGGCTAAGGCTCTCGGGTGCACAGCCATTATCCCAGAGCTGCTAATTGAAGTTTCCTCTAATGACTCCAATTCAATTTCTCACAGAGGCATCAAACAAAGGACCCTGGGGACAACTAAGGAAAGGGAGCAAGGTAAGAGGCAACTGGGATTTCCATCTTCCCAAACCAAGTGGTAATAAAATGCACTGAGACGTTAGCGAGGCTGCTCTTGTGGGCTCCCTTATGCGCTGCACTGCACGGTGGCCTGTACCCAGGGAGAGGACCCAGAGCAGGTGCTCCTAATGGACCAGCACGGAATCCCTCCTGGGCCCCATGGCAGCACATGACCTGAGCAGCAGCACTGCCACACGGCTGGAGCCCCACCTGTGATTCCTGGCTCGGGTCCCTCCAGAAAGAATGCCAGAAAGAACATCCACATACTTCCCTTGGCAAACACCCTGACTGCAAATATTTGCTGGCTCTGTCTATGGATGGCACCATCACCACCATTTCAAGGACAGGGCCCAAAACATGTCACCCCTAAGCATGTGCCCCTCCTGAAACCCTGGGGCCCTCTCAGTGGACCTGCTGACAGTGCACCCAGTCCGTTCACTTGTCTCGCAGGCCAAGGGTACACACACTTCAGTTTTGCTTTTTCGTCAGTGGAAAGAAGTACTGAGCTGCTAATCCAAAGTATGTTGGCCTGAGGTTCCATTCTTTGGCAGGCGTGAATCTGTGGCTGTGCCAGCTCAGTGTAGCCATGCCACCTTAACCAACAGAGGACTGGTTATCCACATGCCGCCCTGTGCAGGTCCCAGGTGAACCTCAGCTGCTCACCCGGCACGTGCCCCTGTAGATGCATTCCCGACCTTCCAGAGCTGAACCCGAAGACTACCATCAAGTGCCCCAGGAGGGGGAGGGGCACAGACAAGCTCAGCTCCAGTGCTTCCCCCACCACTTCCTCCCGCGGTCCCTCCCCTACTTCCTTCTGGGTACTGCCAGTACCCACGGTGGCAATGAGAAAGGAAGACACAACACTGGAGAATCTGGCAGACTGTCCTAAAGAAAGGCACAGTGCTCCATACTGGCCAGGAGGAAAAACCACCTGGAAGGAATCATCACTGCCTAGAATAATAACAAAAGAGCAAGATTCCTCTGCAAACAATGTGAGTGCCACAGGGTGCAGGGAAACCCACCAAGTCAAGGCTAAGCCACACTCCAGCTCTTCTGCAAACCACTGTCAAGTGAAAAGCCCCATTGCTAGATTATCTGCCTGGCCAGAGTAGCCTGGCCAGCACTCAGATGGGGCACTGAACACCAGAAGAACGCACCTTTCCCAAGATGACCAGTGACAAGCTATGTACCCACAACTAAACCCCACCTCCCTCTGGACTGCAGGTCCTAGGTAAACAAAGGACGAAGTGGACTTACCTGATGGTAAGTCTGAAAGATCATACAGACAGCGCAGTGAGGGGCCTGCTGGGCCATGGTCTCATTGAATTCCTTCTCGGCCTCAAAGTTCGGGGGTCGGTTCTGCCATAGTTGGCTCAGGGGCTTAGCCCAGGCCTCTGTCTCCTCAGCCTCCTCCTCGGGGGTCGGCTGTTCAGAGGACTCTAAAGCAGGAAGCAGAACATGAGTCGGTACCAGTGCCACACATCTGTAGCTCTGCCTAGAAAGCAGATGAGCTCAGCCCAGACTTTTGGTCTCAGGTTTGGCCTAAAGCCAAGATCCTACAGATCATAAAGGCAAAGGGCAGAAGCAATTTCCAATAGACTCCTTCAGTACTTGGATGAAACTGCACAGTCCTGTCCGTAGCCCCCTCTCTGGCAGGAATTCAGACTTCTTGCCAGGAAGAAGTCCCTCTTCTTGCCCCAGGAGTTCAGCCCACTCTCCTCTCCCCTAACAACTGCCAGCATTCAACCCTTGTGCCCAAGGGCAGCACAGTACAACGGGGTCTTGCCAGAAACCATGTTACTTGCTGCCTCCAATATGTCAGCATATTGAGTCCTTATTTAAGAGTTTTGTCTTTAGTTACACTGAAGGGAAACAAGGGGAAACACACACACACACACACACACACACACACACACACACACACAAGGAAATAGCAAGCTTAATAATTTTTACATCATGTGCCTTAGGCAGAACTTTCTAGCTCCCTCTGGAAAGGCCAGTGGGATATCTGCCTTTCTGGACAGGGATCCCCAACCATCCTGGCTCTGTCTCAGAGAAAGGCAGAGTGTGTCCAAGACAAACCCTCTTTCCCAGCCAAAGGATGGAACACCTTGAGTCTAGACCAAGGCCTAGCACACAACGGCCTGCAGGCCAAATGCAATCCACTTGGGGAGCTTTTAAAAATGTAAAAACAAAAAAAATTTTTTTACATTTTTTTTAACTTTATTTATTTTGAGAGAGACAGAACAAGCAGGGGAGGGGCCGAGAGACGGGAACAGAGGATTTGAAGCAGAGGTGCTGACAGCAGAGAGCCCAGTGTAGGACTTGAACTCACGAACCTCGAGATCGTGACCCGAGACAAAGTCGGACGCTTAACCAACTGAGCCACCCAGGTGGCCCTGTTTTTACATTTTTATAGCACTCAGAGAAAGACAGTGGGATATGTGACAGAAGGTATAGCGCCTCTGCAGACCTCTGGTCTAGATGACAAATTTCTATCTATTCGTTACTCCAAACAGCAAAGCATAGGATTCATCCGGCCTCAGCACTGCTGAGGAAGGAAAATCCCCTCTGGCTGCCATCTTCCTGGAAGAAAGGGACACACTGCTGAATGGAAACAAAAACCTACACTCACAAAACAAGATGGAGGCAACAAAGGTACACACTTTCCAGGTCCCCCCTCAATCGGAAGGGCACAGCCCAATCAATCCCAATGGAAACAGGGTCAAGGAGGTAGCAAAACACATTAACTCGAGGATTATGGGTGAATGAAGGCAATCCTTGATAGAAGGAGCAACACATATCAAAATAAACAAATCCAGAGCTTTTCTCCAAATCCTCCCCCAAGTGACAGAAATATAAGAAGTTACATCTGGGATGTTCTTCTTTGACAACTGAGTCCCCAAAGCAGTCCATGTATGGATTTGGAGCACCTGACAGAGCAGCTCCACGCCAGCTCCACCACATTAGGCACCCCACGCCTGGCATCTAGCTATGTGTGACCGTCAGGAGGCCCCAGCTACAACCCCTCAAATGGTCTTGCTTTGACCAAGACAGAACTGTTTTGAGGAAGCCCTAGAGACTCAGGCAGAGCAGCCCATGCAACACTCCACGACATGCTTATTTATTTGTTCATTTCTGGCAACTGCAGCTCAGTGCAGATAAACAGTTACCTACTCTGCCTTCATAGTCCTGTTTAACCGAATGAGACCTGGCAGCTGCCTCATGTGGGACCTGAGTGAAGCGTACCGTAACGTAGGGAGGCCACTGCAGACAATTAAAATCAACCTCTATAAGCCACAGCCAGGTCCAGCAAGAGCAACGGTGCCAAACCAAAGCGGCTATTTTCGTTATCCTAACCAGAACAAGAGTGACCGACACAGACTAGAAGAAAAAGCAACAGGTACCCAATCAGAAAAAGAAGATTAATACAGTGATGTCTGCTGTTTTCAAAACCATAGGTGGCCCAAAATCACTTCACTTGTGAACACTGTAATGATGAGGAAAAATGTTCACCATGCTAAGTGAAAACCGCAGGAATTTTACAGTTTACATACATAAGACATCATGGAGACGTAACAGGTAAGATGTGTTCATTTTACCAAGTATTTTATGCCTCAACTGAAAAACAATTTGATGGCAGCGGGGGGGGGGGGGGGGGGGCGGGCGCGGGGGAGGTGGGTGCAGGGTGTGCATGCTTGACTAAAAGAAACTAAAGAAACAAAACTTTGAAATGGATGACTCTGGTTTGGTTTACAGGTTTAAAGGAAAAAAAGCTATAAAACATACTTTTGGGATAAGCAGGGAAAAATGAACATGGACTGAAGATAAGACAATATTACAAAACACTGCTTATTTTCCTAGGTGTGGTAAAAGTATCTGTATAGGAGAATCCTGAGCAAAGCACGTCACGGTGCACTTCGAGTGACTGGAGGGCTCCAGCTCGCTCTCAGATGAGACAGCAAGTGCGTGTACAGCAAGTTCATCAATGCCTGTGGAGACAGTGCCCACGGCAACATGGCAGCTGTCGGATACAGGAGGCGTGCACAGTGCTTTCCACAATGGAAATTTATCATAAAAAGTTGGGCGGCTGTATTTTATGATCTCAATTACACTATCATAAAAACATATACGCGGATATACTCTAATGACTGACTAGAAAAGTCAGAAGATTAACACATGAAGACGTGCAAGTGGTCACCTTTGCAGGGTAATTTTATTGTCCTCTTTATAACTTTGTTTGCTTTTCCAATTTTGTACAACCTATATTTAGAGGCTTCGGGGGTGGGGGGGTTGCAGGGGTAAATCCTGAAGCCAGGCTGTTGCTACCCAGAGAACCCAAGCCCCACGTGGGCCAGAGGAAGAGGACTTCCTAAGACTCTGAACTCAAGGTCTGGCCTACATTGAACTCAAGAGATTTTGATCTCAAGAGACTTTCCTCACCCAGTGTATCACGATCCTTCTACCAAGGAAAACAGTAGAGATGGGCACCGGCATCAGATCAGAAAGGGAACGTGGGGCTCACCTATGGAGCAAAGAGGCTGGTGTAACTCTGGATCTTCCCACACAGCCACTGGTGTCAGGAAGGACAGGGCAGGAAGGGCCCAGGCACCAGTGAAGAGTGACAAGGGACCTGCCAGAGACTCACCCATGCTCACGTTCCTGATCTCACTGCGCTGATGGCAGCAACTCCCTGAGCGCCAGCAACACACACAGTTCCCGGTTCTGCTCCACACCACTGTCCACTCCCCCCTGTCTCCTTCACAGGCTCCTCTTCCTGTCTTCCCACCCCAGTCTCTGCCCTCTCCAGAGTGGCCGCGTGTGCTCAAGGTAAAGATAGTGAACAGATGGCAGCGACCCTCATGGGGAGCACAGGGAAAGGCAAAGTTGCCGAATCACTAAGTTGTATACCTGGAAGTAACATTAATAGAGTGTCAACTGCACTGAAATAAAAATTTCTAATTATTTTTTAATGTTTATTAATTTTTGAGAGCGTATGTGAGCAGGGGAGAGGCAGTGAGAGGGACAGAGGATCCCAAGCAGAATCCTCGCTGACAGCTGAGAACCCAATGCAGGGCTCTGACTCACAAACCGAGATCATGACCTGAGCCGAAGTCAGACACTCAACTGAGTGAGCCACCCAGGCGCCCCTTTAATAAATTTTTTTTTTTTAACGTTTATTTATTTTTGGGACAGAGAGAGACAGAGCATGAACGGGGGATGGGCAGAGAGAGAGGGAGACACAGAATCGGAAGCAAGCTCCAGGCTCCGAGCCGTCAGCCCAGAGCCCGACGCGGGGCTCGAACTCAGACTGCGAGATCGTGACCTGAGCTGAAGTCGGACGCTTACCTGACTGAGCCACCCAGGCGCCCCAATAAATTTTTTAAAAAGGTATCAAATACCACCTCTGCTCACCCTCCTCTATGTTTCTCCACCAGTGGCCTCATGTACCCCAATAACATTACCAAACACCACCTCTGCTCAGCCTCAAGTTTACATCCTCCACAGACACTGAACATAGGTTTCCAAACCCAACCACAACCAGAAGTCAGGGAGGCACTGAACCCAGGCTTCTCCAGTCCCTACCAAGCTCACAGGTCTACAACCAACCCCAAATCCAGCTGGCTTTATCCTCCCAACACCTTCACTACATCCCTCCCCAACCCCAACCACCATCATCCTGCTTCAGACCCTCCCCTAGCTCTCAGAGACCATGGCAAAAGCCCATCTGTTGCCCTCAAAGCCACTCTCAATATGCAGTCACTTCTAATGTAAATCTGGCCACTTAAAACACGTCAAAAGCTCCTGAAGGCCCGCTAGAAAAAGGCACTCCCTCTTTAGCCTCCCCCCACCTCACTCCTGCCTGCCCCACACCTTGTCCTGGCCCTTTGAGCTGCTTCCTCTCAATCTATCCTCCAGCTCCCCCTCCCTAGATTAACATCTCCTTTCTTTAGATCTGTTTACCTGTCAGTTTGCCCCACTACCTTGTGAGCTTTTGGGGGGCATGGACATATCTTAGTTATCTTTGTAGCTACACATTCAGCATTGGGCTTGGTATCATTGAAAGAAATGCTATCCAGAAAAATCAGCCTGTACCTCCTAGTAAAGAAAGAGAAGAACCTACATGTGATCATCCTGTATTAGGCATATTCCAAGACACACAGACATAAAGAAATCTGACTATGAAGTAAGTAACAAATGAGATCCTGCCCTCTTTGTGGAGCATCTGGGAGAACTAAGCCACAGGCCCACCCCTGGCGCTCAGCCCTGCCTGCTGATGTCCTGTCAGAGCAAGTCCTAATGGGGTGAGTCACGTTCCCCTTCCTGGTTAAGAGAGAAAACACTTACCATCATCACTGACGCAATCCTGCAACACAAGCGGGTGATGGCGTGGGAGCTTGCTTAAGGGCTGACGACGGCCCTTGGACTTCTTATTCTCCTCCAGGGAAAACATGTATTCATCGGCCACCTGGGCAAACCAGAAGAGGAAATCAAATTGGTCTTGCCTCCACTTTGGGTCATAGCAGAAGTTAGTCTTACAATGAAAGCCAAGGGAAAAGACAGGCATAGAGACATAAATATAAAACCAAACCCAGAAAACACCTGTCTTAGGAAAAGCCAAAATGACAATACCATCCACACTAATTTAAACTAGGATTATGTAAAAATTTTAGGACAAAATTTGTGCCTAGGAAGCGTAGGTCCTGTTCTCAGAAGCAGCCTGAAACAAATGTACCAAAAATAAACACACTCTACAGGAGAGTCACGCCCCTCCCTTGAGCTCACTGTCATGAGATTATGTCTCTGAGAGCCCCAGAAAAACCAGGTGCCCCTCCTCTTGGACCAGAAGGCCAGCAGCACCTGTTACAAAGAGCCAGGCAGCCGGGCCATTGGACTTGAAAGCTAGAGGACATCCAAAGGGGTGAGGAACAGCTGACCCATTAAAGTAAAATAGGCCAGCTTCTCCTTATGTGCTGTCAGGCCCTCAGCTCTGACACTATTCATTCTTGAGTTAGTTTCCTCAGCAGACAGGACAGAGTGTGCATCTAAAACCCTAACGTAGCTACAAAAGCAAAAGTTGACAAAATTAATGCTGTGTTTACATAATATCAGAGCAAATGCAATTAGGTTTAAGATGTACAAGACTGAATCAGTAATAATACCATGAGAGTTTCTTTCCAGTGTATTTGAAACTTGTCATACTCTCAGATAAAGAATTTGACAAAGTACAACACACATTCATGATAACAACTCCCAAAACAGTAAGTTTATAGGGAACATACTTCAACATAATAAAGGCATTATATGAAAAACCCACAGCAAACATCATACTCAATGGAGAAAAACTGAGAGCCTTTCCCCTAAGATCAGGAACAAGATAGGGATGTCCACTTCCACTTCATTCAACATAGAACTGGAACTCCTAGTCACAGCACTCAGACAAGAAAAAGGAATACAAGGCATCCATATCAGTAAGGAAGAAGTTAAACTCTCACTATTTTCAGATGACATGACACTCTATATAGAAAACCCAAAAGACTCCACCAAGAAACTGCTAGAACTAATAAACGAATTCAGTAAGGTCACAGATACATCAACGTACAGAAATCTGTTGCATTTCTATACACCAATAATGAAGCAATAGAAAGAGAAATTAAGAAAACAATCCCATTTACAACTGCACCAAAAATAGTAAGATACGTAGGAATAAACCTAACCAAGGAGATGAAAAACTGTATTCTGGAAACTAGAAAATAGTGATGAAAGAAACTGAAGACATTCCAATGATTAAAGAAATGAAGACAGACATTCCAATGCTCATGAACTGGAAGAACAATTATTAAAATGTCTACACTATCCAAAGCAATCTACACATTTAATGCAATTCCTATCAAAATACCAACAGCATATTTCATAGAACTAGAAAAATCCTAAAATTCGTATGAACCCACAAAAAAACCTCGAATAGGCAAAGCAATCTTGGAAAAGAAAAGCAGGGGACGCCTGGGTGGCTCAGTGGGTTAAGTCATGATCTTTGCTTAGGTCATGATCTCACGGTTGGTGAGTTTGAGCTCTGCATCAGGCTCTCTGTCAGGGAGGAGCAAACTTCAGATCCTATCTCCCTCTCTCTCTCTCTCTCTCTCTCTCTCTGCCCCTCCCTTGAGCACAAGCTCAAGCTCAAGAGCACATGCTCTCTCAAAAATAAACATTAAAAAAAAAAAAAAAAAAAGGCAGGGATGCCTGGGTGGTTCAGTTGGTTGAGCTTCCAGCTCTTGGTTTTGGCTCAGGTCATGATCTCAGTTTGGGGAATCAAGCCTTGTGTTGGGCTCTGCATGCTCACGTGCTCTCTCACTCACAATGAATAAATAAACGTTAAAAAAAAAAAAGAAACCTGGAGGCATCACAATCCTAGATTTCAAGTTACATTACGAAGCCACAGTAATCAAAACAGTATGGTAATAGCACAAAAATAGACATAGATCAATGGAATGGAAAATCCAGAAATAAAACCACAACTGTATAGTCCATTAATCTTCAACAAAGCAGGAAAGAATATCCAATGGGAGAAAGATGATCTCTTCAACAAATGGTGTTGGGAAAACTGGACAGCAACATGTAGAAGAATAAAACTGGACCACCTTCTTATACCATACACAAAAGCAAATTTAAGGTGGACTAAAAATCTAAATGTGAGACCTAAAACCATAAAAATCCCACAAAGTAGCACAGAGAGTAATTTCTCTGACATCGGTTATAGCAACTTTTTCCTAGATAGGTCTCCTGAGGCAAGGGGAACAAAAGCAAAAGTAAATTTGGGGACTACATAAAAATAAAAGACTTCTGCACAGGAAAGGAAAAAAAAAATCAACAAAACTAAAAGGCAATCTATGGAATGGGGGAAAATATCAGCAAATGACATATCTGATAAAGCGTTAGTATCCAAAATATATAAAGAACTTCTACAAGTCAACACCCAAAAACCAAATAATTCAATTAAAAAGGGGCAAGGGTGCCAAGGTGGCTCAGTCAGTTGAATGTCCCCAACACTTGATTCTGGCTCAAGTCATGATTCTAGGATCGTGGGATTGAGCCCCACATGGGGCTCCATGTTGGGCTCCATGCTGAGCGTGGAACCTGCTTGAGATTCTCTCCCTCTGTCCCTCTCCCCAACTTGCACGCACATGCTCTAAAATAAAAAAAAAAATAAGGGCTGCCTGGGTGGCTCAGTCAAATGTCTGACGCACCTGTCAGAATGGCTAAAATCAACAACACAAGAAACAAGAGATGTTGGCAAGGATACGGAGAAAAAGGAGCCCTACTGCACTGTTGGTGGGAATGCAAACTAGTGCAGCCACTCTGGAAAACAGTATAGATGTTCCTCAAAAAAATAAAACATATAACTACCCTACAATCCAGTAATCACATTACTAGGTATTTACCCAAAAAAATATAAAATACTAATGCAAAGGGATACATGCACCCCCTGTTTATAGCAGCATTATTTATAATAGCCAAATTATGGAAGCAGTCCAAGTGTCCATTTACTGATGAATGTATAAAGAAGAAGTGGTATATATACACAACTATTATTCAGCCATTAAAAAGAATGAAATATTGGGGCGCCTAGGTGGCTCAGTCAATTAAGTGTCTGACTCTTGGTTTTGGCCCAGGTCATCATCTCACAGCTTCATGGGTTTGAGCCCCACATCAGGCTCTGCACTGACAGCGCAGAACCTGCTTGGGTTTCTCTCTCTCTCCCTCTCTCTGTCGCTCCCCCACTCGCAGTCTCTTAAAATAAATAAACCTTAAAAAAAAAAAAAAAAAAAAAGAATCAAATCTTACCATTTGCAACCACATGGATGCAGCTAAAGAATATAATGCTACGTGACATAAATCAGTAAGAGAAAGACAAACACCATACGATTTCACTCCTGTGTGGAATTTAAGAAACAAAACAACAAAGGGAAATAAAAGAGAGTGATTAAAATAAAAACTTAAAAAACTTGGTCATCCTGCCTTTAGGAGACACGGAGTTAGCAAAACCCATTAAGCAAGGAAACGAGGCCTGGAAAAGGGCTACTTTGCAACTGTGACAAAAACCAATTCATTAGGAGCTCTAGGAAGAAGTGGTGGCAGGGCAGGGCCACTTCAGAAAAGTCACACTGGGCCCATAGGCTCCACGTGCAATCACAGAACCCATAGCTGAAATGCCAAGAAAAACCAAATTCTGAGCCGGCTGTGTCCAGGGAGAACAGAGCCTACCCTTCCAAACGTGAATTCAAACAAGTTTGAGTGTCCACTGGCCCATTCATTCAATAAATATTTACTGAGGAGCGCGTGGGGGGCTCAGTCAGTTAAAGCACAGACTTCGGCTCAGGTCATGATCTGGCAGTTCGGGAGTTCAAGCCCTGCGTTCTGTACTGACAGCTCAGAGCCTGAAGCCTGCTTTAAATTCCATGTCTCCCTCTCTCTGCCCCTCCCCCATTTGCACTCTGTCTCTCTCTCAAAGGTAAATTAAACATTGAAAAATATTTTAATAAAAAAATGAAATTAAAAAAAATAAACTTCATCTTATTTCCGCACCCTAACAATCTTCTTGCATTCCCCCCTTTGAAGACCTGCTAGATAACAGGCCTAAATCTGGGATATGGTAGTGGCGGGGACCAGGAAGTAAGAAAAGGACAGAATAAAGGAACAGAAATGATGGGATTTCCAGCCCGGATGGCCAAGGTGAGAGAGACTCAACAGGACTCACATGGATGAAGAGGCAGTAGTAACGAACCAAGTTAAGCAGGCTGTGCACAGTACACTGCCCCATTTCTATAGAAATACCCAGGGGGTAAGAAGAAATTGAGCCTGAGGGTTCAGAAAATAAGTCTGAGCATGGGGCACCTGGCTGACTCAGTCAGTTAAGCATCCAACTATTGATTTCAGCTCAGGTCATGATCTCAGGGATCCTCGAGCCTGGAGACAGGCTCTGCACTGATAGCGTGGAGCCTGCCTGGGATTCTCTCTCTCCCGGATCTCTACCCCTCCCCAACTCACGTGTTTGCAGGCGCTCTCTCTCAAACATTAAAAAAAAAAAAAAAAAAAAAAAAAGCAAGTTTGAGCAAGAGCTGTAGATTTGGGGATCCTCAGCATCAGGTTCAGAATTGCAATCATGGGAGTGGATGACATTACCAGTGGAAGATAAACTGAATGGAGACTAAGCCCTTCCAGGATAGGAGACAAGAGAAAAAAGGGAGATTCAGGCGCAGAGTAGGAGGAAAGCAGAAAGCAAGGAGGGGAAGGTTTCACAGAGGGGAAAGAGGTAGTGCCAAAGAGTACATAAGAGCTGAGCAGGAAGTGGCCAAGGGACTCAGCAACTGGGAGGTCTCAGGACTTTCAGAGAAAGTTCCAGCAGGCAGACAGTAAGGAACTAAGGAATGAATGCATCAGAGACTCTTCTTGAGAAGATTAAGGGAAGAAATGAGATCATAGCCTGAAAAGGGAATTTCCTATAATTGTATTTCAGGAAAGAGACTGAATATGGTTTTATAGGCAGAGAGGGAAGAAATGTGTGGAAGAAGAGATATGAAGATATGTGGTAGAATAAGGAAGGTGTGCAATTCTAACCCTTGTGAATGTTATGTTAATATGACAAGACTATTAAGGATGCTAATCAGATAAACTTAAAATACCAAGATTATCCTAGATTATCTGGGCAGGTAATCAATGTAATCAAACAGTGCTTAATGATGAGAGGTGTGCCTGCGTGGCTTAGTTAAGCATCCAACTCTTGATCTCAACTCAGGTCTTGATTTTAGGGTTGTGAGTTCAAGTCCCACAACTGGGCTCTGCATTGGGTGTGAAACCTACTTAATTTTTTTTAACATTTATTTATTTTTGAGACAGAGAAAGACAGAGCATGAACGGGGGAGGGTCAGAGAGAGAGAGACACCGAATCTGAAACAGGCTCCAGGCTCTGAGCTGTCACCACACAGCTCGAACTCACGGACCGCGAGATCATGACCTGAGCCGAAGTCGGCCGCTCAACCGACTGAGCCACCCAGGCGCCCCTGAAACCTACTTAAAAATGGTAACAAAGAGGGAAGCAGAACACTCGGTGTCCAAGTGATGTGATGTGAGCGAGACTTGGCCCTATCTGGCTGCTTTTGAAAATGGAAGAAAAAGGCCAAGGAATGTGGGCAGTCTGAAGAAGCTAGGCAGGGCAAGGAGTCTCAGTCTGGAGCCTCCAGGAAGGTACACAGTCCTGCTGACACCTTGACTTCAGCGTAGTGAGGCCCATGTCAGACTTCTGAACTAAAGAACCGGAAGATAATAAACTTATGGTCTAAGACTCCCAGTTCATGGGAACTTGTTTAAGCAGCAATAGGACACGAATATGGGGTAGAAGACAGAGACAAATCAATTTATAGGTCCAAGTACTGTAGGAGATAGAGGGATCAAGACAAAGAACACCAGAATGCAGCTCTGGGAAAGGAAGACACCTGTTTATTCTGAGTGCTTCCTACAGGACCAGCATAGGTACCCAGCAGACTGGGTTCGGTGCCGTGGCAATGCAGACACAGGCGACACAGGATCCCTAGCCTCAAGGAGCTCATGGCCCAGCCAGAGGGGGACTTGGTGTGCGAGTCTCAAGTCTCTGCCCTTTCCACTACCATCATGTTGCCTCTGACCAAATTAGTCAGGTCTATCAAATAGTAAAATATCTTTCCACGTTTTCTCATCTTCTGGACAAAGCACTCCTCCTGCTACATGGTGCCCACAGCCTTGCTCACAGCGCTGCCTTTTCCTTTTCCTGAGATGTGCTCCGACTTCTAAATCCCTTCAGTGTGTAACAAGAGCTGGGTCCAAACCTCAGTTTATCAACTAGCTGTGTGAGCCCAGACAAGGAGCAATCCACTACCAGTGTGGGAGCAGTGAACACTGCCCCACCAAGGATCTTGTGTGAGGATGGAGTGGGACATCAGGTAGAGTCTCCCAGGGCCCTGCCTGCAGGAGAGCCACATCTCAGGTTCCTGAGTTCTATGTTCCCTCGTCTAACATCAGGTACCCAGGTCAAGGTCAATGTTCTTGATGGGGTTTCTTCTGTACAGAGAAGAACTGTGCCCTCCTGGTTTTGGGAACTCACTTTTCCAAAGCAGCTTAAACAAGAACTTTTACAGCAGACATCGCTGTAGCTGTCTGCAGTTAAGTGAAAATTCTGAAGCTTTGATGCTTCAGCAGTCAGTCGATCTGGGTGCTTTTACCAAGGCCCTTGACACAGAGCGTCACATAAACTGAACAGCAAGAGGCCTGAATTACACTGCAGGGGATGCTCAAAGTAGGGGTAGGAGGGACACAAGGGTGCTCTTCAAAACCCAGCTGTTTCCAAATATAGATACAATGCCATCAGACCTCTCCAGGGATAGACAAAGTGGTTCAGCTTCTGCCCCAAGCCTTGACTGTCAGTCCCCCATTCCACCCAATCAATCCATCCTGAGGCCAGCCTCCTAATACAACTAACTTCCCTGCATTCCTTCCACATTTACAGAAGGCTCACGGCCCAAGCCCCAGGACCATGCTGGGGCCACAAGAAGCAAGGCGAATGGGGCACAGGGCGTGGCTCCTAGTTTACCTTCTGCAGGCTATGACAACTGTGCTGAGACCAAGATGGACGGTTGTTAAAAAGAAGCCAAGTGCTGCAGGTGTTCAAAGGAGGAAGGAAAGTAGACGGGAGCGATGAAAGGTTTTTGGGAGCAGTGACTTGAAAAGAGCCGGGTTCCAATGAGCAGAGAACTGTTCCGGGAGACCTATGCCAAGGACTCCCTGACTCCTCCCATCTCAACATAATCTGTAGCCTGCCGACGGCCGTACACTAAATGAAAATGTATAGAAAGCCACTGAACTAGACGCTAAACAATGGTTAAAATGACAGATTTTAGGTCATGTGTATTTTACATATATTAAAAACAGATCAACCCAAACTTTTAAAACTAAATATAATAAAATGAAAGGAGTTAATTACAAGTTAAAAAAAAAAAAAATCAACCCACCTTGCAGCCCTCCCCTCCTGTGTCCACGTATGCTGGAGCCCCACGCCCTCCCCTCTTGCTCAGACTTCAGGATCCAGTCCCCACACCTCACCCTCATGAACTCCAACAACACAGCCACACTTGGCCACTGCTCCCAGGTCTTCTTCAGTCCTTCTCCTCCCCCGGGCCTGGACACATGGCCTTCTCCTAGTCCCCCAAAACATCAGGCTATTCTTCTTCCCCGGTCTCTACCTCCACTCTAACGATGAAAAGTGTTCCTCCTGCTCCACAGGTGAGCTCTTCCATGCCCCCGATACCCTGCTGGAGACTGCCTCCCACAGACCCCTCCTGAGCTTTATGTCTGTGCTCACATATCTCCGTCACCCACCCCACACGCCGGTCACACTCAGCATGGCCCAAAACTGAACTCACCTCCAGAGCCACACTCAAATACCCCTTGGCTTCTCCATTGATGCACCCCTATCCATCCGGTAACTCATGCCAGAACCCCGAGTCAACCCCCACCCACCTCCTTACCCACCCCACAGCCAGCCCCCTAGTCCTGTGCTCCTGCCCTCACAGTGGCCCTCAGGTCCACTTCCTGCTCCCCTTCCCTGTCACCACTCGACAGTCCGGGTCCGCTCCACCTCTCTTTCAGACTAAAGGAACAGGTTCCAAATTGATTTCCCTATTGCAAATCTTTCGCTCCTCCCAAAACAGAAATATTTGATTATACACGGCAGTCATAAAAAATATTCCAATAATTCATATATGTAAGAAGTGAAAATCATCCATAATACCACCTTCAGGAGAACCTCTGCTGTTAATTTTGCCCACTTCCTCCCCCCACCCCAAAACCTTTATACCGTTTTCAAAGCAATCTTCTAAAACATCAGTGTAGAGCTTAAAAAACCCTTTGCCAGACAACTTGAAGAATAACTGACATGGTTTCTTGAGTAAGTCAGGGAGTGGAGGGAGCACTGCCTCAGAAGATGGGATTTAAGAGACATAATAAACACAAGGTGTGAGACTAGACTAAACCCTGATTCACACAAACCTACTATAAAATCACTTTAGACAACTGGGGAAGCCTGATTTTTGACTGGGTATTAGATGCTGCTAAGTGTTCTGATTTTGCTATGCACAATAATGACACAGTGATCACAGAAATACCCACCGTTTTTGGAGGGAACACCAAGTGGGGAAGAAACGACACCTGTGATTTAACACACTTCAAATGACAAAAGGACAGATGAGGCAAATGTGGCAAAGCATTGACAACCATCGGGTCTAGGTGAGGAGCACTTGCGGGTTTATTTCATTTATCCATATGCATCGTTGTACATTTAAAAATTCATTCTGGGGGCACCTGGGTGACTCAGTCGGTTAAGTGTCTGGCTCTTGACTTCAGCTCAGGTCATGGTCTCACAGTTCATGAGTTCGAGCCCCACATCGGGCTCTGCACTGACTCTCTCTCTCTCTCTCTCTCTCTCTGCCCCTCCCCCACTCGTGTGCTATGTCTCTCAAAATAAACTTCAAAAACCACATGGTGGTGAACTTTCCAAAGTCAAACTGCTTCTTGGAACATAGGCAAGACCACTACGACCTGGCTCCTGACACCCTCCAGCAACATCTCCCAAGTTCCTCTCAGAACCTGAGACCAAGGGCAGTCCCCCAAATGCTCTGACTCTGGACGAGCTACCATCACCACTCGGAACACACTCTTCTCCCAGATTCCCTTCCCAACTTCACTCCAGCCACCGGGCGTACTCCTGCAAACCTTCGGCCTAGCTACAATGCCTGCTTCACTGCAGTCTCGCCAAACGCATCACCCCAACCCCAGGCTGAGCTGCTAACTCTTCCACCTGGACTACAAGATTTATCCCTAAGGAGCACCCTTATTTGCTCGCACCTAGACTATAAGCTCTTTGAGGGCAGAGTCCAAGCCCAGAGTAGGCACACCTAAGTGATGACGGAGTAAAGCAAAGGGGCAGAGCAGCCAAGGTATCTTCAGAGAATCTGAAGTAGTTCCAAGATGGCAGCACATCAAGGAGGGGGCGGACAGAGGGTTGGGTGGGGATGGAGCGGAGAAGGCCATACAGAAGTAAACAGGAGCCAGGAAGGCACTCAATGATTTTTGAGCAGAAATAAGAAGCATGTCAGAGAGGAGCCTCCTTCTCCCTAGCATATTTCCATGTGGAGGGCTTCCTGGCTTTTCTCCCCAACACTTGGATGGTAATGAGCTTCACTTGGCTGGAATCTGCCTTTTGCAGAGTGAGTGCGCTGGGGTCTGTGTCCACAACACATGAAAGGCCGGTGGGAAATGTTCAGACACTAGGAGAGGCCTGCGTCCTCCAGGACTACCTGTGACCAGGTAGGTAACCTGTGTCACTGAGGGTAAATGAGCAGCAAAGCCATTTGGCCATAGGTTTAAAGCCACTCTCTTCAATCATTTTTACTGGCAATGAAGTGACATTCTGAGCTCCATATGCCTGACACCTGTATGATTCATTCCTTAACTAGTTCCTAATTTGGGAAGGAAAAAGTGGGTTACATACACACACACACACACACACAACCTTGACCCTTGACTCTGGTAAGATTAACTGAGCAGTAACAGAGTCTGAACGGCGTATGAAGTATCTTGCGTGTAGTAACTCCTTGCTACTGTCAGCTGTTTTTGTGGTTGTGAGTGCAATAGCAGGCAAGAAAGTCAGGAGGATGCTGCAAGAGGACAGCGTGACCTGTAGTGTGACAGCAGGATGAATGAGGACAGGGGAGCTTTGTGAAGAAGAATGGCTTAGATGTGGCAACGGGTACTGTGAGGGATTCTGGTGTCCAAGCTGGAAAGCCGCCTCTTGTGGAAGCTGCCACAGGAGAGCAGACAACAGCTACTGGAAGCAGTGAGAAGGAGACGTGATCCTCAGCTTATCTGCCTGCCTGCTCCCACCCAGATGGAGGGAGGGACAAGCACAGGGGAAAGGAGAGCTACAGAAACTGAGCCCTGATATTGAGGGAAGGCAGAAAGGAAAGTTACACGGGTATTCAAGACAAGGGACAAACCAACCACAAAAAGGGACTCCTGGGAAAACTAGAAGGACTGTAATATGTACTCAGGGTCAGCACTTCAGCCAAGAGAAGAGAAAGCCAATATGCCAAAAGTGAACATTCAGAGACAATGAGTATATGTAAACAATTGGTGATGGTTATTCTATCTGTATACTTTTAAAATGTTTCATAATACAGGTGCCTGGGTGGCTCAGTCAGTTAAGCAGCCGACTTCAGCTCAGGTCATGATCTTGCTGGCTGTGAGTTCGAGCCTCGTGTCGGGCTCTGTGCTGACAGCTCAGAGCCTGGAGCCTGCTTAGGATTCTGTGTCTCCCTCTCTGTCTGCCCCTCCCCCGCTCTCAGTGTCTCTCTGTGACACAGAGAAGCTCCCCACTTCTGTGTCTCTCTCAGAAATAAACCTTAAAAAAATTTAATGAAAAATAAAAGTTTCATAATAAAAACTTTTAGAAGACCAAAGTAAGGAAATGAATAAATGAAACCTTTCTGCACTGACCTCCATCTGCCACTAACCCCATCCCACCCCCACACCTCCACCCCCCGCCTCACGGCTGCAACTTGACCCACATAAGCCGTGAGGCTGGGGAGTAAGAGCAGGTCACTTGGGTAGGCATGAGTCTGGTTGCATTCAACAGAGCTCTGCTATATCCAACTCAGATCCATCAAGAGCCTTTTTACACAAAACAGAGAACAGCTTTTGATGACAACATGTTCTAGAAGGAAGCCTGAACAAACGTTCACATTTACAGCTTTGGGAATTCATTCTGGTCTCTGAGAGGATGTTCTGTCAACAATGCTGCACTTGAAGATGAAGAACGTATGGGGGGAGTGGAGGGAGAAAGAATCCCTCCAGGCAACTACACAGCAGGGGAGATTTGTAAGAAAAAGGGGACACCGGGGTGGCTTAATCCATTGGGTGTCCAACTCTTGATTTCCGCTCAAGTCATGATCTCACAGTCATGGGATCGAGCCCTGCGTCGCAGCTCTGGGCTGACAGTGCAGAGCCAGCTTGGGATTCTCTCTTTCCCTCTCCTTCTACCCACCCCCATCTCCGCTTGTACTCTCTTGCTCTCAAAAATAAACACTGGGGAAAAAAAAAAAAGATTTTGTAAGGAAAAAAACCTTGAATTTTAGAGTAAGGAAGACCACCTTGTCCCTAACAGACGAACATCTGGGCTGCAAGCACTACCGCCGTAACCCTCATGGTCTAGGGCAAGGAGGCTCAGAGGGCGCGCCTGATAGCTATACATCTGCAGCTGTCACTAAGGCTGCAATTCTCTGCAACTGTCACCCAGGGGCAAGCGAAAAGGAATTCCCGGCAAAGAGCAAACTGGAAGGGACCCAACGCCACTTGGCTTTCTGCCGGACACTGCAGATTGAAGGTCCATTCTGGGGGTCTCCCCTGCCATCCTGGACACCTGCAGAAGCACTTCCTGGCCCCCGGGCTCCCTGCCCTCCACGGGACCCCTGCCAGGGTGGCTCCTCCCCCACGAGCGCCGCCCAGGGCCCATACCTCTGCCAGCTCCCGCTCACTGACACTTCCGGTGGCACTGCCCTTCTTCCTGGTGCAGGGCTCTCCCACGGTGACCCTGCCATCCCCTTTGGCATAGCTGTGCACAGTGAGAACTCCCGACTGCCCTTGGGCTCGGCAGGCCAGAGGCTCACTGGTTTCTGAGTCGGAAGAAATAGAATCCCGTGAAGAACTGGAGCCCAGGCTAGAAGATGATTTCTTTTTGGAACCTGAGAAGACAAGGCGTCCCCCTAAAGAGGCAGGATTCACAGAAAGATCCAAGGCAGCCGCTTCTTGTTCCTCCTCTTCCTCCTCATCCTCTTCTTCCAGTTTGACGTTTTTAAGCTCTTCAAATTTGACTTCCGTGGAGTCAGAATAATCTGAAACACACATACACATTGGCCAGAGCCAACTTCCTCCTGCATGTCTGAAGCTACTGAAAAGCAAAGTGGCACGGCACAAGGAACGTGGGTGGCAAGTGAGGCCTGGCGTCATATTCTGGCTCTGTCACCTCCAGGGTCACTGTGTGATCTGGGGCTGACCGCTCAGCCGCGCCGGGCCTCCAGTTCTGTCCTGTGGAATGCAAGCCGTCTACCACCTATCTCCACGGTTGTGTCTACGATGGGGGCCTAGGCCGGCATGCAGCAGACACTCAGTAAGTGACAGCTGCTGTTTCCTCAGAGGTCTCCTGCAGGAAACAAAGGCCTGAGCTCAGCAGAGACCTGGTGGCCTCAAGCTAGAAAATTTGAACAGAGAGGGGCTCCTGGGTGGCTCAGTCAGTTAAGCGTCCAATTTCAGCTCAGGTCATGATCTCATAGTCCGTGAGTTCGAGCCCTGCATCGGGCTCTGTGCTGACAGCTCAGAGCCTGGAGCCTGCTTCCGATTCTGTGTCTCCCTCTCTCTCTGCCCCTCCCCTGCTCATGTTTTGTCTCTGTCTCAAAAATAAATAAAAACATTTAAAAAAAAACTTCTTTTTAAGAAAATTTCAACAAAGGGAGCCCAGCCCCAGGGCCCCAACCAAGGTGCCATCCAGATGTCTGCAGACACACCAGGGCACCCTCAGTACAGACGCTCCAAGCCTCACCTGAGACTGAAGCGAGACCCCCCAACAAGTCTGTCCGCAACAACTCCCAGTGACTGCTCCACCACGCCTCATTTGACGTCGCTTCCTTCCCAAAATACAAGCGGCCCCTCAAGCCCCGAAGTGCGCAAACTCTAAGACAGCAGCCAGTCCACACACCATCTCACTCCTACTTCTCGTGCCTCATCTGCTAGCACAGCCCTTCCCACCCTTATCTTCAAATTACAGGACACCTATGCCAACTTCCCAAATTACAGCCAAGAAAGCTCACGTGCTTCCACACCTGCACACCATCACCCCTGCTACTCCCCTTTGGGCGCCCTTTCTATGTGCCCCCACTCCCTGCCAACCTGGAAAGCTCCCACCTCTCTCGTAAGAGCCAGTTCACTGTCACTTCACCAACCTTCAGCGTCTCCAGGTAGAGGGAGAGGGACTCCCCTACCTTCCACCCCTCATCCCTCATGTCCCTATCCAAAGGCCTTCTCACACCAATTCTCACACTCCACTGACACTCTGTCCTCACAGACCCACCTCCCCACTTTTCCGTATCTGTGACCGTGCACTCAACATGGCATCCAACTCAGAACAGAATGCAGTTACATCTCTGGGGAAAATATAACCAACTAACCTGGAAAGGGAAGGCCGTCTTCGACTTGCCGCACAGAGCTGTGGGTGGGCCTCACGGGAGCGAGGGCAGCCTGGCACTCCGTCATATCGTACTGTCCCGTACTCAGCTCCTCCTTGGGGAAGAGCTCGCTCTGACTCACCTCCTGGGGTATTTCAAGACAAACTCGGTGCCTCTTTGTCCCTATACGATGCTTGGCTAGGCTGCAAGAAGGAGAGCCAACTTTTTAAGGGGCCGCAAGTTCATTTACCTACATACATATTCACACATAGCCCCAAATGAGTGAATGGCCAGGGTCTGTCTACCATGCGTCACACTTCAGTCCCCCCTCTTATCTGTAGAAGAGACAAGGGACTTCACCTCTCTGAGCCTGTTCCACCCAATGGAAAATAGGAGTATCACCATCCTCCTCAAAGATGTGATGTGAAGCTGAAGGTATGCAGAGCACCTGGCACACAGCAGGTACCCCACAAATGTTCCTTCCTCCTCCATGTGGCCCAGATCCTCTGGCTCAGACACCAAAGGCACTGGCCAACTTCACTCACACCACCCCCTGCCCTTGCGAGTTTCATTCCCACCACCATACTCTCCTTTTTAAAAAATGTCTCATATGGTAAGGAGAAAATGTGGCTTTTCTGGCTCAGAGGGAGCCATGCTCTCTTATGCGACCTCTGCTCCAGCCAATTACAGGCCCGCATACAGAGGTGATCATTCTTGGGTGACAGCTGTAAGAAATAGCCTGAATGCCCTTGTTCTGGGGATTCTGGAGCCTTTACCAAGAAGAAAGTTCCCTCCACTGTGGCTCAAACACCCCACTTAGAAACAGCCTCCTGGCAGGTTATAGAAGTTGCCAGACACCCCTCCCTTAAACTGGGGGGAGCTGGGCCCAGAGGACTGTTGGGTTACCTTCTCTTTAAGTCACCCTCCTCTCCATCCTCAATCCCTTCCATGCCATCCTCCTCTGGACACTCCTCCTCGTTTCTGGCTCTTGGAGGCAGTTCATTCTCCTTAAGAAACTCCGCTGCTTCTGGCGTGGGCAGAGTATGGTCGATAACTGTGGTGTCCTTCCCCGCTTTCCAAAGTTTGTACCTTTCTGGCTGGAACTTCCTCACAAACACATCCATGGAGATCTTCACCATGTCCTTTCTACAGGAGCACTATCCCAGGGAACCAGGAGAGCTCCAGTCAACACTCTTTAACGGCTTCCATGCGACTCCCACATCCCATCTCCTCCCTCCAAGTGCAAAAGACACAAGACAATTGAAAGCCAAACTGTTTGCGTTCACAGGCTGAGGCCATACTGTCCTTGCAGAGCCTTCGAGCATGGAGGGAAGCAGGGGAAAAAGCAGAGAGCAATGTGCAGCGCTGGGGTGAGCCCACCTGGGCACGAACTAGGATGCATAAAGAAATGCTGGAGGTGAGGCTCTGCACTTCGACCCAGGATGCTCCACATCCACCGTCCCTCTGAGACATATCCAAGCCAGGACCACATAAGCGAGTCTGCTCCCTGCCAAACGTCCAGCCCTGCTTGCTTCCCTAACCCTAAGAATTTCTCAACGGAGAAATCCCAGAGTGGCCAAAGCAAGAAACAGCCATGTGCGTGGGTGTGGTCTTCATGCTCAAATGGACTTTAAGCATGGAAACCTCACCTTACGCATCCCAAACCTGAACAAATTCTTCTAATTTCTGTATGAACGCAACATACTAGCTCTTTGGCACAGCCCTGTCAGTCTGTTTCTGAATTCCAGCAGTTCAAAGAATGTTCTAATCACCAGCCAGTGTATCTAACAAGAATTTGCTCACCAGACATTTTCGGTCATGGCGTTACAGAAAGCAATCAAACGGACTTACCAGCACAGCTTGTTTGCCATACTCAATCCACCGCCGGGTAGCAAAATTGGTGGACTCCGCACAGTTGAAGCCATGGTTAAAGCCGGCATGGTAACCATAAGGAAAAGTGATCATGAATTCTCCAGCTTCTTGAGTCACCTGAACAAGAGCAGACTTGAACCAGCTGCATCAAATGGCTGAAGTCTAACGGACTGGAACTCAGAGCTTGGCTGCAGCTTCATAACCCAGCATAGGTCATAAGACCACCAGGGTCTTTGTAAGACGCGAAGCCTGATCATATCAGACCCCAACACTGTAACTGACCATTCCCCGAAGTTAACAATGTTCTAGGGGATGTGACTCTCCTCTGGCACCGGGAAGCTACAGAACCTCCACCTTTAATATCCTTGGATCCAAGTACTGCTAAAAGGGTTACCTCTGGCCCACGCCTGGTACAGAGAGATGAACCAGAATAAAGCCCCTCTGTGAAACAGACCGAAAAGGGTGGCTGCCTTCCTTGTAAGCCTAAGACCATATGTAAAGTCAGCTCACCTTGTCAAAAGGAATTCCATATTTCTTCAGCATTAAAGGGGAAATCAAAGTCATCTTGTGGCGGAGAAAAGCTTCGCAGCTTTGAGCGCTTCCAGGGAAAAAGCCTGTTTCATTGAAAATGGGCAGAGGTGAACACACCGCTCCACACCAGCTCTGCAGCCCTGCAGCCACTGCACACCTGTGCATCTCATCTGGCTGTGTCAGGAGGATAAATCAGCACAGGATCTCCACAGATCCTTCTAGCTTCGGGCCAATTCTGATTCTACAGTGAGCCTCCGGACTCTCCAATGGCTTACCTGGGTAATCAAATTCTGTTAGGGAGACTGAGATCACCCAACCCGCCTTGTGCTTAAAGAGAGCTTTGCAACTATTTAGGACCTTGCTCCTACTCTATCCCTCAATCTTTTGTTAGTAACACATCTACAGCACAGAATACCCAAACTCTCTTGAAATTGGCCCTCTAAAGGTACAAATCTATGAAAGTCCACTTAAAAGAACCAAAGCACAAAAATTCAATTTTAACCTTTAGGTTTCTGGCAGAAGAACCAGACCCAGGATGACGGGTATACTCTCCGTGGTCAAATAAACCCATGCTTGATAAAACTGAGACAGAGACTGTCTGAGAATTACTTAGTCCCTTCCCAGGACAAATGGAGGAAGTTTCCAGATTTTTATTTGCTCTGCTAGGGTAACCACTCTGGCAGCGTAGCTTATCACCTACATGCAGGCCTGTGAAAGGACACATAACAAATCTGACCGCAGAGCACGGACATTTTAGAGCAATTAGTGCAGTTCACAGGGTCTCAGGGTCTGAGCAGGACAGGGAAGAGAGACAGTACCTTTGGCAAGGCGCTCCAACCGCTTTCCGTGCTCCGGGGGGACAGAGTACCTGCAATCACATAGAAGCACTGGATGCTGAGGAGAGCACCCTTCAGGACCTAAGGGGCTCATCCCCACTCTCAAAACAGCTCCCAACCACAAAAACTGGAAAGGAGTCTGGAGAAATGATATATTGGACTTTGGGGAGAGGAGCCCACAAGGTACAAGTGAATTTATTTCTCTAATATTCATTCATTTACCGAGACTTTCACTGAATGTTTACCATGAACCAGAATTTAGAGTATGCAACCAGCCTTGTTGTCCTTTATAATGTTGAAGCAATAAAAAAAAAATTTTTTAAAGGATAGCATTAAAGTGCTCCTGGTGGAGGCTGAAAGCCTAACTGGGACAGGATGGAGGCGGAATGGTGAATGGGAAAAATGGATTTGATACTAGAGACCTGGCCCTGTATCTGCGGCTGACCCCATTTTCACATCATCTCTGTGACAGCTACACTGATTACCCAATAATTAATTATCCTTCCACCCCACAGGGTAGCAAGACACCACAGGAACTATTTAAAAACCAAAACAAAACACCTGTAACTACGTAAAATTTTTGCAAAACTGAGGTGCCTGGTGGCTCAGTCGGTTGAGCGTCTGACTCTTGATTTCGGCTCAGGTTATGATCTCACAGTTGTGGGACTGAGCCAAACTCAGTGCAGAGCCTGTTTAAGATTCTCTCTCCCTCTGCCCCTCTCCCTTGCTCTCTCTCTCTCAAAATAAAAAAAAATAAAATAAAATAAAATGAAATCTTAAAAAATAATAAAAAAATAAGTTTTACAAAACTGTTAAACTTTATTATATTCTCACAGTTAAGTCTATTTTAACCATTATAATTGATTATAAAGATCATTCCACAACAACAGAAACTTCCCATCCCAAATAGTTTCACTACCAAACAAAACAGATGGGGAGTGGAGGAAAATGTTGGTCACCCAAAGGACCTTGGGATCCATCAGGCAACCTTGCCCAGAAGTCTCTGGAGGTCCCACTTTAGATGATCTAAAAAGAGTGTATGTAATAACTAGAAAATCTTCTCTCTACAGGAGAGTGAAAATCCAATCTCAGGGAACTTGGGAATAAATAGAAGGAAAGCACAAAAGCTATTGTTACAGATTCTAGAAGTCTAGCCATCTAAGAAAGGTTATGGGACAGCAGTCAGGGGGTCCACACAGGCTCAGAAGGTCACACACCCCCCCCCCCAAAACTAGAAACTGGAAAGCATTAGAAAAAAAAGGAAAACCTCTGGGAAAAGAAGTGGTTGAAAATGCTGGAAAAGGAAATGAAGGTGCATACGGTTTCCCCGACTCCCCGTGACCTGGCCCACAGTGTCCCTGTCAGCCTCCTCGCTCATCCATCCTTGTACACAGCACCCAAACCACAAAGGACTTCCTCTAGTTCCCGAAGACATCGTGCTCCCTCTCAGCTTAGGATCTCTGCACGTGTCATTCCAACCCCCCAGACACACTTTCCTCAGTCTTCCCTGTCTGAAACCCGCCACTGTCTCACCCAGCTAGGCCTCCTCATGTTAGGCCTCAGCTTGGTGGTCACCTCTTCCAGGGAAGCTTCTCCAATTCCCACCCCAACTTCGTGTACCCTTCCTACGAGGATCTAGAGTACCCATCGGTGCTTCTCTCACCCCTTCTCTCTCCTGACCAGTCTCCTGTGTGACAGCGCTTAACTTATGTCTCTGTCACTACAGTCGAATGCAGAACCTTCACTGAAATGCTGGGGTTGAGAGATGGATCAACACAGGGAGACAGGAGAGAACAGATCTTTGCCTCCCCAACTAGACTGAGAACATCCTGGAGAGCAGGAAGCATATACGGAGTAGCCCTGCATCCCCTCTTGGGTTAAGCACACACTGCTGCTCACCAAATATTTTTTCCATGAGGAAAAGAAAGCTTTCTATCATCTGAAGGAGTGACTCCAGTCTTGGAAGTCTGCCTCTAAGAAATGCCTCAGGCCTGTTCGGAGAAAGAAATCAGAAAGCAGTGGGCGAGCCTGGGAGAGCCTCTGTAGCTCTCAGTAACTCAGACAACTTATCTTTCCATCCAGTAGTATTAAATGACCTGCCCTCTGAAGCCTCACTATTCGAAGAGAGGTCTAAGCACCAGAGCTCTAACAGCATCTCATAGCTTAAAAACCTGGGGAAAATGTCAAGTGCCAGTCCCGCCCCAGGCCTACGGAACCAGAATGTGCATTTTAACAAGACCCCAAGGTGCCGCCTCGGCACACTAGAGCCGAGGGGCCCTACCGCGCCGCGAGAAGCCCCTGTGCCAACTGCAACCCGACTTTACCAGGACTTTGGCTCTCCAAAGTGCAGGTAGTTGATGCTGTACAGGTCCATGTCTTCAGTGTGCCAGGCAAAGGAGGTCTTCCACATGCCGAAGTACAGGTACGGGGTGTTCACACCCTCAATGGTGATCCCGCTCTCCTTCTCCACCAAGTCCAGGATGGTTTTCAGCCGCCCGATATTCCACTCATCGACATGCTGCAAAGTAAATCACAGCTGAGGGCAACTGCAGTACCCACAAGCTGAGGCTCTGAACCTACAAGAGCAGGGGTCACAGGTGACCTGTCACCGCTAATGATGATGTGGAACAATGTCAAAACAGCCTGGACATGAAGACCACAGCCCCCCTCACTCACACTTCACAGCCACCGCTAGAGCTGACGCCATCAGACCTCCAAAACGCCAATACCACTTGGTAAAGAAAACTGGCATATGAAAGATGAATAAGGAGGGGACAGCCACCTGTTTTTAACCCCAGGAGGAAGAGTTTGATCTGAAACTAAAGAAAGTGAGGTCAAAATAGGAAAGAACTCCTAAATCACTAAAAATACAAAACATGGGAATTTACCATCCCAATCTGTGACTGTTTAGCCCCAGCTTCCACTAGGCAGCGTCATCACTAAAAAGTCTACAATGTCACCCAAATCCATTTCCAAAACTTTAATGGTCAGCTAGAAGCCCACCTCTTATACGTACGTTCTCGATTATTATGTCCTGCTTCTGTACTTCCTCATCCCAGATCCTTACAGTCTCTTTCTGCCATTTAACATCTGTAAGTTTCACTTTCCACCACTCAATAAATTGTCATCGACAACTTGAGAATCTTTTCAAACTCCTTTCCAATAATTTACAAAAACATTACAATTAATGTGAGTGATAATCCCTAAAATTCTCCACAGATTTTTTTAATTATCAAAAACAATCCCAAATGTTCCTTCCTTATGCCATCTAAGGCTGTTTTTTATTCTTTTCTTATTTAAAAAAAATTTTTTTAATGTTTATTTACTTTTGGGAGAGAGAGAAAGACAGAACATGAGCAGGGAAGGGCAGAGAGAGGGAGACACAGAATCCAGAGCAGGGTCCAGGCTCTGAGCTGTCAGCACAGAACCCAATGAGGGGCCTGAACCCATGAACCACGAGGTCATGACCCAAGCCGAAGTCTGAGGCTCAACCGACTGAGCCACCCAGGAGCCCCAAGGCTGTTCTTTATTCTGAAAAGCACTATACCGCAATCCGACACAAGTTGTTAAAATAGGTTCTGCTAAAGAATCTTGTTTGAGGGTTCTGAAAATCGGAATGTTTCTCTTCTTAAATACATACCTTTCACTAAATTAGTCAGTGATCTTTTTTCTGCAGAAACCACACTGCCTCTCCCCCAACATTTCATTTACTGTGAGCCCACCCTTTCAAGAACTCATCGGCTACCACCCACAGACTATTCTAACAGCCCTTGCAAAGAACACTATATCACCCAATTCACATGGAGAGTGGGAGAAATAAAATTCAGTCACATGCAAAAATACCCACCATTAAGTGTGCATAGCACATCAGCTGGTGGTGGGTCACTCTTTTGTTTAACTACTCAACTCAGCAAGCAGCTTCTGGGTGCCTACTAAGTGCTGGGCAGGTAAAAATTGTGTTAAATTGCAAAAATGCTGCAGAGGGCTTCCTGGAAGTCTCACCTTTTCATAGAGAGTGCCATTCACATCTGCACCATAGATTGGAGGATTGAATGTGAGATTTTTCCAGTACTTCCGTTCAAGCTCTTCAAACTCACTGTAGCGTGGGGTACAGTACCTTTCAAAAGCAAAACAAAAACAAAAACAAGTAAAAAAAAAATATATATATATATATATATATTTTTTTTTTTTACAAGGACTAAATTCATCAGGCATTATGAAAGGACAAGACACAATCCCGTTCTAGGGAAAACAAGACATTTCAAACGAACAAGACAAAACCTTGGCCTTCAAGGCTCCATTACACAAGGAACCTCCTCCACATCCCTTCCTTGAGCTCTGGGCCTGAGGAAGGTAACGTCTATGAAGACGTTAAGCCCATCTTCCCTAAGAAGCAGAATACTCTCAACTTTTTCAAGAGACCACTAAAAACAACATCCTGGCCAGAATCAGGAGTGGCCCAGCCACTCAGGGAGAAACCAAGAACTGTAAATTCCCTATGTATCCACAGACAACCAAAACCTGCCAGCATGTGAAGGGCTGAGGTTCTAGAATAGTATTGCACTCTGTAAAGGAAATGGCTCCAAGACAGCTCCTCTGTACTGTCACTGTTACATTCCCACCACCCTATGCAGTGACTAGCTCAAATAATCACACCTAAAAACAAAGTATTTTAATAAAAAAATAAAATTCTTAAAAATGTAGATTTTTGCAAATCAAATGTTTAAGAAAGATATTTTTAAAAAGATATTTTTATATATGCACATACACGTACACAGCTGTCTATATATAGATGTCTGTATCTCTATATAAAGACATTAAAAATATCTATATTCTTTAGCTCAATTATCACATACTGAGAATTTACTCCAAAATCTTTTTAAAAATTCAAACCCCTTAAGATTACATAGCAATTTTAAAAAGAATAATGTGTAAATTGAATAGATATTTGAAAATGCACATTATAAATCAAATGGCAAGAAAATATTATCAATGGATAAAGAGTAGAAGCAAAGACCCAAGACAACCTGTGGAGACAATGGGCTGGGTGGGGAAAAAAAAATCTTACTTTAAATGCGGCCTTACATTTTAACCATTTGAACTTCAACCTATTGAATGATCAAGTTTAGGACCCCTGAATTCCCTTTGAAATATAAGTAACTCTTCCACCTCCAACTGCTCTGCTTTATAAACTTAGATTTTTACCTGCTGGGTTTTCTTAAAGCTGGCTGACCAAGCAGATAAGAAATCAAGGGTAAGAATTTGTTGCATCTCAGGTAAAGGGAAAAGACAGGCCTGGCTAATTTAAAAAGAAAAGAGGTATCCTGAAAGACCTACCATTTTTGAGAAGAGAGACTGGATACAGGAGGCTGAGGCCTCTGGTGGAACCCCATGTGAGCTTGAAAGCGGGGGGCCTGGCCCTGGCCCCAGCGCACAGCTAGAAACCAGACAGAAAGGACGGCACAGCCTTTCCTGTGCAGAGCATGTCGCTCTTCTTCAACATGCTCTTACATAAATTCACTCATTAGACAGCAGGTGAGTCAGCAATACAGAGGTTTTTAAGAGTTAAGCGGCCAGGGCAACTGGGTGGCTCAGTCAGTTGAACGTCCGACTTCAGCTCAGGTCATGATCTCAGTTTGTGGGTTCGAGCCCAGCATCAGGCTCTGTGCTGACAGCTCGGACTGTGTGTCCCTCTGTCTGCCCCTCCCCTGCTCACGTCCTCTCTCCCCCCCAAAAAATTAATAAATAAATATTAAAAAAATTTTTTCTAAAGAGTTAAGCTGTCAATAAAACTGGAAAACCACATTTTGAATTGTGCGAAGTCAAAGGAAAAGAAGGCAAAGCATAGAAATAGAACAAGATCTGATGTGAGACAGAGCAATGAATAAAGCACAGGAAGGGACGCCCCCAGGAGCGTGAAGACTGGCCAGCTACAGATCTAGCTCTGGGCTCATGCACAGAAAAGACAAAATATAATGTCTGACTGGCTGAAGTCATGACATGCACAGATCAAAAGGGCTCAGGAAAAAAAGCAAGAGAGAAGGAAGGAATCCCTTGTGGACACTCAAAATTGAGGAATAACATTGGAAAGGAGAAAGTCCAAGAGAGAGAATTAAGAAGGAACAGTCAGAGCTCAACGAGGGAACCACAAAATTCATTCCAAATGTGAGGTCAAATGAAGCTAAATATTATAAACAGAAAACAAATGAAAACAGCAGGCCTAAACAAAGATGTTTCTAACAGATCAATCAGCACGTATGGATGATGAAGAATGGAGACAGAAAATAGCAAACGGCTTGACAGTTTATTCACATTCTGTCATGTCAAAATGGAAAAGAGATAGCTGCTGGATGGGTAGTGAGGAATTTGAGCATGATAAAACACAGAAGGACCCAGAAAGAAGAGAATAAACTACTGAGGCCACTTTTCGATAAGCAGGTGTTAAGACATCCGGCAAAAACTCCTTTGGAACCAACTCCAACACTCTCCTTTGCAACTCTGCAACTTACCAGGGTCAGAAAATGATTCTGCTTCTGATGGAAGAACAATGGGATTACTTTAGGTAAGGACACAGACGCGTTTAGACTGCGACACAGTACTGAGAGTAGGAATGCTTCCATAAAAAGAGCAGAAAGGGAGACAAGCTAGAGCTGAGAAGTGTTCTTCAGCGTCACGGCAGCAGTCTTAGGAGACAGCTATGAAGATGAGACGTTAGCTCCTAGATGCTATGGCAGGTGGGAAGGAACGTGTTTTCACTCACTTATCACTATTGGCTATCTTGCGGAACTCTCGAACAGTCATGGCTTTCTTCTGTATGTTGTACTGAGTAAAGAGGCCAGACTGCCCAGTCACCAACTGTTGGATGGGGGCAGGAATGACCAGATCATCAATATCATCATAGGACGCCCGGGGCTTCCACTCCTTTGGAGGAACAACCTGTAGGGAACACAGGAAACACAGAGATCAGAAATCCAACAAGCTGCTCATAGTCCAGGACGTGGGTAGGCTGCTATCCAACCAGCCAATTTTACTACAAAGTGACTCTGATTTAACCACACTCACCCCAACACAGCGAGTCACACTGCTGTGCTAACCCTGATCCAGTTCAGCCACCAACTAGCTGCCTAGTTGCAGTGACCAAAGATGAGTAATACTCATTCTCAGCTCAGCATCTCCTCTGGGCACCAAGAGAGGAGGCTGAAGAGTTGATTTTCTTAATCTAACAAAGTGCGCAAGAGAACCCAACCTGCTATTAGAGTACGGGATGAGACTGAAATGAGAACAAGAGAAGGTGGATGGCATAAGCCCTCGAGTGCAAACACTAAAGCACCCATCTCCACCAAGAGAATGGAAGCACCACAGCAGCTGGCCCGGGGACACTAGCTCTACACCACCCTTTAAAGACTCCAAGCTCTCCTCCAACTTAAAAGGTGCTTCATATGTTAACAAAAGGAATTAACTTGCAAATAGGAAGTATATACTCCACACCCTGCCTTTAGGAAAGATTTCTGCTGCTGCCTGGTGGGTCACAAAAGCTCCAAGCTCCGCGGACCAATCCCACCCACCCTCACCTTGGCCAGCCCAGCCCGATGAGCTCCTTGGGATTCAATGTAGGCCATGTATCGACTGAAGTTCCGGAACTCCTCCATGGTCGGGTAAAAAGTCATTATCCGAGCACTGGGATTCAGAGTTTCAGATTCTGAAGCCATTTTTCCTCCTTTTTGAAGTCACTCTGGTCAGACAGGAACCTGAAGAAATACATTAAGAACATAAAATCATATAAAATGTAATTAGAGTTAAATGCTGGGAATGTCAAGGAGGATGGGTGATGGGAATTAAGGAAGGCACTTGTTGGGATGAGCACTGGATGTTGTATGTGAATTCTCCACCTGAAACAAATATTACACTGTATGTTAAATAACTGGAATGTAAATAGAACTTGAAAAAGAAAAAAAAATGCTGGGAATGTCAGGGCTGAAACAGTAAAAGATGTAGAAATTCTGAAGAAGCATTAAGACCTCACACCTGGAATCTGCCTCTACACAGGTTATTTAAATGAACAAAAATACAGATAGAAAAGTTTATATTTAAAAGAATCTAAAAGAATCGGATGCATTAGGGCACCTGGGTGGCTCAGTGGGTTGAGCGGCCAACACTCAGCTCAGGTCACGATCTCACGGTTCAGGAGTTTGAACCCTGCATTGAGCTCCGCACTCAGTGCAATGCCTGCTTGGGATTTCCTCTGTCTCTGTCCCACCTGTGTGCTTTCTCTCTCAAAATAAATAAATAAAAACGTAAAAAAGAAAAAAGAATCCAATGTATCAAAATTGTGTGTATTCAAATCTCATTTAAATGGAGACACTGTTTCAGCTACACTGTTACTAGAGCGTTAATCCTATCTAACAATACTATGGCTGCCCTGCCCATATTTTACTCTTATCTTTTCAAGTTGCTCCCTTATTCACCTTTGATAACTGCTTTGGGGTATATTAAACAATGTATTACAACCAGATGTAAAAAACAACCTTTGGGCTTCCTTCTAGGTCACAGCTTAAAGCTTAAAGCAGTATTCTAGATTCCTAAAGACAGTTACTTGGCTACAAGATTACAAAGTTTAAGAGGTAAAAAGTACACTGATACTAGTTTTTAAAACCCTAAAGTGAAACTTCTCATATCTAAACCGAAATGTAATTTCAGCAGTATTACACGAGATCAAACTAGAGACTAGCTCAACTGTACCATACCCAGAATTCAAAGGACAAAATTTAAATGGGCAATAACCTGGCAATACAGGGCAAGCCTCAAACTGACTGGAAAAGGTCAAATATAGTGTTTCCAGAGGAGACCTTCAACTAAGTGGGTGCATCCCCGTTGCCTGATAACACAATAGACTATTCCAGCTGAATAAGAACCAAGCATACTAGACAAAAGGAGCCACTTCAGAAGCAAAAACATTTCCCTCAACTCCCCCAATCTGGGCCCCAAAGCCATGGCAGTTCAGCTTCAAGTTCCCTAGAGAGCTGGAGATCTCAGAAGGGAAAACTGTCTCCAACCTACCAGCAACCTAGTAACAGACTAGGAAGACAGCGTGGGCACAGCACTATCTAAGATAGGAGAGAAAAGCCACTACCCGCATCTCTCAAGCTTCCATTTCTCCAAAAACAAAGTCTGCTCTTGGCCAGGAGCTTTTCACACACCTCACCAAAACTTTACGTGGCAGGTTTACGTTTATCTTTTTACATACCAGGAAATTTCCCCACAGTCCTGCCATGCACTCCCAGCACTTCTTCCACTACTCGATGCTGCCTGCATCATAACTTCCACCTAGACTAAGCAAGTGTGGAGGAACCTCTCAAGTTTAATCAATTTTGAGGACCCTCTTGTTTAAAAATGCCAAATATCTTACTTCAACAAATTTGACAACAACACACAATCCTGTGAACACTGTTAGGCCCCGTCACCTGGGCCTTGGAAGCCACTAATGGGGCTTCACCTGCCTCTGGACTTGGTCATCTTTGTTATGCCTACCACCTAGAACAATGCACGGCACAGAGTAGGCACTCGGTACCTATTGAATAACTGATTTCCTCGCCCCCACTTCAGTTGCTCACTCCCTTTTTCAACCCTAGGATTCCCTTCCCCCAATCTACTCCCTGGGGAAAGCTCTTGTTCCTTGACTCCTTCATTTCCCCCATCCAGCAACAAAGCCGAGTAGTTTCAGAGCACCGGCTCCGGGATCAAAACAACTCTGAATACAGATCCGGTCTCTGCTATTCAGTAGCTGTGTGACCTTGACTGTATGAGTTGCCCAAGTCTCAGTTTCCCCACCTGTAAAATGGGGATCCCAACCTCCCTGCTCAGCAGGGTTGCTGTGATGAACTCAGATGATGCAAGCGAAACCCTAAGCACTAGGCCCTGTACCTAATAACTCAATAAAGGTCGCTGTTGCTAACAACCACCTCTAACTCCCGCCCCCTCCCCTCGCAGCCACCCCCGCGGGTACCACTCCCAAGGTAGCCCCCGCTCCCAAGGTCCCCGATCCTCACCGCATAGAGGGCCAGCCCCTCCCGGCCCCGCCGCCTAGGCGAGTGAGGCCCGGCCGCAGGAAGAAGAAAATAAGGCCTAAGACACCCGCCTCCCTTCCCGACGTGCATTGGCCATAAGAGATTAGAAAGGACCAATCTTAGGACCCATATTAGAAGCTCCTGTTCCCATTGGCCAAGAACCATGCCTTTCACTCACCGCTGACGGCAACCCCGCCCCTCCCCCACTGGAGCTCACGGTCACGGCTACAGCAGCAACAAACCTAAAGGATTCCAAAACCCTGTGGTTCCTACCTAAAGCCCACCGCCCCGGCAGGGCTAATGCTGGGCTCCTGCTGTCGCCACTAGCCGTATCTACTGCTTTTTCAGCCGGCGAAGGGCGAAGCTCCGCCTCCTCTAGAAAGTCGGCCTCTGCGCAGCCGTACAGCGTCAACCAATCTGAGGGACGCTATCACTTCTCAAACAGCCAATGAGCACGCGCTGCAGTCGCCCAAGTCAGGGCATATCAATCTGCTCAGCCTATGAGCGCTGGGTCGGGCTGTTGCCAGGAGGAAACACTGTACCACTCGGGACTGCGGCCACTGAGCATCTCGGCTGGATTACGGGGCTGGCCAATCATAGGCGCGCTTCTGGCCGCCCAGAGCTAATCAGAATTGAAAGAGGCGAATGCCTGGAAATAGGATGGTCGGCAAAGGTAGAGGCAGTGAGATTATTGTAGGATGTTACTAACGAAAGGGTGGGGCAGAGTCTTTTTAGGGTGAGACCCTTGCCTAAGGTAGAAGTGCGCTGGGAGCCTAATCTTCCGAGATCAAGCAATTTCTGATAGGGTGACTAACTTGTCCCATTTTACGAGACTGCCTTGGTTTTTAAAACTGTAAGTCCCGTATCATGGGGAACCCCTCGCCCTCCCGCAAACCGAGACATTTCCTGAAGGGGGCAGTTCCTGAAAGGAAGAGAGCTCCGAGGTGGGATGTCCTTAGAGTCATTAAAAAGCAGTTTCTCAATGAGCAGGGATTTGGGGGTCATTAAGAGCAGCTCTTGGGGCGGGGGAGAAGGTCCTGGGAATCATTAGACACACTTCTGGTGAGTCGAGGGGGTGCCTAGAAGTCATTAGGAGCTGTTCCTAAGGGGTACTTAGTCGCCCTAAGGACTTCCAGATTATCACGGATGATAAGCAAGGAAGCCTACATACAGGGCGCTCTGATAGGTACAATAGAAAAGTAGAATACTCACAACCAGAATCATAAAAAATGTGCAAATTTGCCCATTGATGAGTTAGGGAGTAGTGCACTGTAAGGAGCTATGGAGTCAGATCTGTGTTCAAAATCTGCCACTCCTCTGAGCCTGGGTTTTCCCATCGGTAAAATGGAAACAATAGTACCTGCCTTGCGGGATTGTTGTGAAAATGAGAGGTAATATATGTTGGCAAAAAGGATGATATTACCTACGTGGCACGGAGGTAGATCAATCGTGATTTATTCCCCTGGGGCTGGGCACATGTGTCCTGGAAAAAAAAAAAAGTGGGGGGTGGGGGGTGGGGTCTGTTTCAAAAAAGACAGGGGAATGAATTCGTTGTTCATTGGGTAGGCAACCAATAGCTTTTCACAATTGCAAAGTTGTTCTCTCGACCTAGTAAGAGAATATATTGGATAATAGATTATATTGGGTAGCTCACAAAATTGTTGAGAGCCTTAAGAATTCAACTTGATGGACACATCATAAGGAAAGCCACCCCAAATCATGCCAAAGAATTCACCTACCGCTCTCCTAGCTGCTCCGTTGCTGCTGCCGCCACCAAACGAGATGCTACAGCGTGCCTTACCCACTCCACTGACCCGGGAATAGATACAGTTGCTACTACTTCTGTCACTACCAACTACTCCATGAATTTTATCTTGCTAGAATTGCCACTGCTACCAAAGAGGATTTTTCCAAGATCACTGCTACTTTGTATCGCTAGATTCCGCTTGGTGTGCGCTAGTGAAAGTGAAAGACGGGCGAGCTCTCTTGACATTCTCCCGTTTCTCTGGCCAGTTTATCTGTCACCTTTTTAAGCCCATCTTTCCTTTCCCACAGCTTAAATGTTGATATTTACAGCAAAACTAATCGTGAAGAAAGAAGTCAAAGGTGAGGTTACCTTTGGGTGGGGGGCAGGCAATGATGAGGGAGTAGTGTAAAGAATGATTCTGGAGGGAAAAAAAAAAGAATGCTTCTGGAGTGTTAGTAAAGTTTGTCGTTATTTGGGTTTTTTTCTCTCTTTTTTTTTTTTTTTTTTTTTTTGGTAATGTTCTATTTTTCTATCTGGATAGCAGGCTATTACAATGGCTGGCATGTTCACATTTTAATATGTCACTGAGTTGTACACTTATAAGTTGTCCATAACGTCCAATACACATGATACCTTAAATGTTTTTGATACCTTAATTTTTTTAATTAGAAAATTATTTTTTAATTTAAAAAAAATTTAAAGAACTAAAAATATGTTGATGTCCTCATGGCTCTCTGTCTTTGCCCTCTTCTCTCATTCTACAAACTCCTTAGGTGTTTCTGGTTTCACGACCCACTAGCAGTATGACCTGGGGCAAGGTTACTTAATTTCTCTAATCTTCAATTATAACTAAAATTGGAACGGTACTTCCCTTTCTTGGTACTTCCTTTTCTTGCAGTGACAACTGAATGAGATAATGCAGATAAAGCACTTACTAGTGAAACTGGCATGTATTAAGTGCTCTGTAAATGTTAGCTGTGGAATGGATGATGATGGAGATGGTAATAAGACAAAGCTCTCAGCATAAAGCCTGAAACAAGAATTCAAAACACTGAAACTCTCAGGCTTCACTCACGAGCACACCGATGACACCTATTCTGTACTCCAGGGCAATCTTCCCTGTGTTCAGATCCAAACACCCTCCTATCTCTGGACCCCTCCCCCTGGATCCCTACAGGTACCTAAAATCCACATGCCCAATAAAGAACTAATCTATTTGCCCCACAAATGAGCTCCACCTCCTAGGGTTTTTTTTTATCTCAGTTAGTGGGGCAGTCATCCACCTAACCACGTAAGCCAGAAACCAGTATCTAACTAGGGATTCCTTGATGGGGTCCATTACCTCACCCTGTACATGGTGCCACAAACAAGTGTTCTACAAATGCCTCGATTTGTTTACATGTCCATCTTCCTCCACTAGACAAAAATCTCTCAAGAGTATCCCTTCAGTCTTATTGATATTATCATTTAGGAAAGTGTTCCATTACCAGAAATAGAAAACCTTAGCAACAAGGTCTTAAATAAATATGGTTTGGGGCGCCTGGGTGGCTCAGTCAGTTAAGCATCCAACTTCAGCTCAGGTCATGATCTCACAGCCTGTGAGTTGGAGCCCCGCCTCGGGCTCGGTGCTGACGGCTCGGAGCCTGGAGCCTGCTTTGGATCCTGTGTCTCCGTCCCTCTCTGCCCTTCCCCAGCTCATGCTCTGTCTCTCTCTCTCAAAAGAAAATAAACACTAAGAAAATGTTTTTTAATAAAAATAAATATGTTTTTTTCCTCATGTGTAATAATAAGTCTGAAGTGGGGTATTTATTGGCTTTGGCTCATTGCCCAACAAAGTCACCAAAGAGATGGGCTCCTTGCATCTTTCTCCACACTTCACAACCTGGCTTTGGGCCTCAGAGGAATGCACCTCATGGTTGTAAAGTGACTGCTGAAACTCCAGACATCCCATCCGCATTCATGGGAATAAGGAGGAAAGGGACAGTATCAGCAGCAACTACTGCTCCTATCAGACCCAGCAAAAAGTCTCCCAGAATGGGGCCCCTGGCTGGGTCAGTTGATGGAGTTCTCTTGATCTCAGGGTCATGAATTTGAGCCCCATGTTGGGTGTAGAGATTACTTTTTAAAAAATTTGGGGCACTTGGGTGGCTCAGTCAGTTGGGCGTCCGACTTCAGCTCAGGTCATGATCTCACAGTCTGTGAGTTTGAGCCCCACGTCAGGCTCTGGGCTGACAGCTCAGAGCCTGGAGCCCGCTTCAGGTTCTGTGTCTCCCTCTCTCTCTGCCTCTCCCCCATTCACGTGCTGTCTCTGTCTCTTCAAAATTAAATAAACCTTAAAAAAAATTTTTTTTAATTAAAAATGAAGGGCACCTGGGTGGCTCTGTCAGTTAAACATTTAACTTCTGCTCAGGTAATGATCTCACCATTCCTAAGTTTGAGCCCCTCATCAGGCTCTTGGCTGTCAATGCAGAGCCTGCTTTGGATCCTGTCTCCCTGTCTCTCTGCCCCTCCTCCTCACTCTCTCTCTCTCCCTCTCTCAAAAATAAGTTAACGTTTTTTAAAAATAAATAAATAGTAAGCCAAAAGTCTCCTAGAAGGTGCCTACCTGCTGGTAATGAGTGGAACGGAACTTTCCCTGCCCTCATGGTGTTTACAATCCAGTGAGGGAGACAGACATGAGACAGGTGTTCTCATAAATAAATAAAATCACAGAAGTTGTGCTTACTATGAAGGCAAAAAAACAGGGGTGAACAGATGTAAGAGTCACTTGCTAGCAGTGGCAGTAGGATCTGAACATTAAAGTCCGTCTTCATGGCGTAAAGTTTGTGACCTTCTAGCTCAAGGATTCTTCCTTGGAGCTTCACTTTATCCAGCACTGAGCACAGTGCCCAACACATAGTAAGCACTCCATCGGGAATGATAACAGTAACATTATCAGCTTAAAAAGTTAATATAAGGTGCCTGGCAGGCTTAGTTGATAGAGAATGCAACTCTGGATCTTGGGGATGTGAGTTTGAGCCCTACACTGGGTGCAGACTTTAATTTTTTTTTTAATTTTTTTTTCAATGTTTATTTATTTTTGGGACAGAGAGAGACAGAGCATGAATGGGGGAGGGGCAGAGAGAGAGGGAGACACAGAATCGGAAACAGGCTCCAGGCTCCGAGCCATCGGCCCAGAGCCCGACGCGGGGCTGGAACTCACGGACCGCGAGATCGTGACCTGGCTGAAGTCGGACGCTTAACCGACTGCGCCACCCAGGCGCCCCCTTAATTTTTTTTTTTAATGTTTATTTATTTTTGAGAGAGAGGGAGACAGAGTGCGAGAGGGGAAGGGGCAGAGAGAGAGGGAGACACAGAATCCGAAGCGGGTTCCAGGCTCTGAGCTGTCAGCACAGAGCCTGACGCGGGGCTTGAACCCACGGATCGTGAGATCATGACCTGAGCGGAAGTTGGATGCTCAACCCAACTGACTGAACCACCCAGGTGCCACTAGACTTTACCTTAAAAAAAAAAATTAACGTTTATTGGGTGCTTATTATGTTCCAGATGCTCTGCTAAATGCTTTATATACACGTAAATTATTTACATTGTCATTGACATTGTTCTTTTTAAAAAAAAAAAAAAACTTTATTGGGGCTCTTGGGTCCAACTCTTAATATCAGCTCAGGTCATGATCTCACAGTTCATGAGTTGGAGCTCTGCATAGGGCTCTGTGCTGACAGTATGGAACCTGTTTGGGGTTCTCTCCGTCTCTCTCTGCCCCTTTCCTCTCATGCTCTCTCTCTCTGTCTCTCAAAATAAATATACTTTTAAAAATAAATAAATAATAAAAACAATTTTTTAATGTTTATTTACTTTTAATGTTATTTTTAATGTTTATTTACTTTTGAGAGAAAGAGAGCAAGAGCAGGGGAGGGGCAGAGAGGGAGACGGAGGATCCAAAGTGGGCTCTGAGCCATCCGCACAGAACCCGACACAGGGCTCAAACTCACGAACGGTGAGATCATGACCTGAGCTAAAGTCAGACACTTAACCGACTGAGCCACCCAGGCACCCCTTAAGATTTTATTTTTAAGTAATCTGTGTACCCAATGGTGGGACTTGAACTCACAACCCCAAGATCAAGAGTCTCATGCTCCACCGACTGAGCCAGCCACACACCCCTGGCTTTTTTCACTTACCATAATTTTTATTTGAGATTCATCCCTGTTATAGCATGCATCAGTATTTCTTTCCTTTTTTAATGTTGAATAGTATCCCATTGTAGTATTTTTTTTAAGGCATCTGTACACCCGACGTGGGGCTTGAGCTCACAACCCCGAGAAAACAAGAGTTCTATGCTCTACTGACTGAGCCAGCTGGGAGCCCTCCCATGGTAGTATTGTTAGCTAGGATGCCATGGGAAGTTATTCTGTGGAAAGGAGGAGGGGGAGGGACAAAAGCAGGGAAGAAATGTGTTTTGTTTTGCAGAACCAATGGTTCTCCAGCCCAGGAGACACCCAAATAGTTTTGTCACCTGATAACCCCTTGCTAGGTGTGTCACACGTGATAGCCTCTTACGCCAGCCAGTTTGGGATGGATCGGAACTTCAGACCTGTGCAGATGTCCCGAAACCCCTAGTTGTCCTCAGGTTACCTTTGGCTCATTACGACACTAAGATCTTCTCCTATACGTGGAGTTTACGGTCATTTTTTAAAACATTACATGTATGCACTAGTGTGTTGACACATTAGGAGGAATGCACAATTGAATCTGAAGTGTCTAGGCAAGCTCCCCACCCCATCCCCTATTATACTGAATAAGGGGCGCCTGGGTGGCTCAGTCGGTTGTGTCCGACTTCGGCTCAGGTCATGATCTCGCGGTTCGTGAGTTCAAGCCCCGCGTCGGGCTCTGTGCTGATGGCTCAGAGTCTGGAGCCTGTTTCAGATTCTGTGTCTCCCTCTCTCTCTGCCCCTCCCCCATTCATGCTCTGTCTCTGTCTCAAAAATAAATAAACGTTAAAAAAAATTTTTATACTGAATAAAAAATCCTCCTGCTAACCCCTTAAGTGACTAAAGCACTCTCTCCCTGTCTCCTTACTTGTAACAAGTAATACAAATTTCTTTGCTTTCTACATTTCCTTGGGTTGTGTTCAATTTGATGCACTCCAAGGAGTGAACCCTCTGAGTTAAATTACAGTATTGATTGACATTTGGGTCATTTCCACTTTTTAGGTATTATGAATAGGGATTCTATAAACATTAATGTGCAAATCTTTGTGTGAACGTATGTTTTCGTTTCTCTTGGTAGATAATTAAGGGCGGAATGTCTGTGTCATATAGTAAATTTGTTATCTTTTAAGAAACTGCCAAACTTTTCCAAAATGGTTGTACATTTTATATTTCCATTGACAATAGATGAGGGGCCCCATTTCTCCACATCCTGTCAACATTTGTTATTGTTCATCTTTCTGATTAGAACCATTCTAATGAGTGTGATGTGGTATCTCCTTGGGGATTTAATTTGCATATCTCTAATGATGGATGATGTTGAATATCTTTTTATTTGCTTATTAGTCATTCACATATCTTCTTTGGTGAAATATCTATTTAAATCTTTTATCCATTTTTTTCCTTTTGTCCACTTTTTAATTGAATTGTCTGAACATTGACTTGTAAGAATTCTTTACATATTCTGGATACAAGTCCTTTATCAGATTTGGTTTTGTAAATATTTTCCCTCACTCTGTGGCTTGTCTTTTCATCTTCATAGGGTCTTTTGAAGTGCAAACATTTTTAATTCTTTTAAGTTTATCTATTCTGGGAGAAAGAGATACCCATGTGCCAGTGGGGGAGGGGCAGAGAGAGAGGGAGAGAGAGAATCCCAAGAGGGCTCCACACTGCCCGCACAGAGCTCAATGCCGGGCTTGGTCTCATGAACCGTGAGATCATGACCTGAACCAAACTCCAGAGTCAGAAGCTTAACCGACGGAGCCACCCAGGTACCCCGCAAATGTTTTTTAATTTTGATGAGGTCTAACTTATTGAATTATTTTCTTTCATGAATTGTGCTTTCGGTGCATTGACATTAACATTTATATCAGCCTGATCAGGATAATTCTCCTTGCCTCTGCCCCTGCCCACTACAGTCTCCTCAACCCAGCCGACAGAGTGCTTCTTTAATACTAGAACCAGATAGATCACGTTGCTCCTCTCAGAAACATCAGATGGCTGCCCGTCTCAGTCTGGAGGGAAGCCAAGTCCTCTGATGACTTACCAGGTTCCCCTGCCCCCATTCCTGTGTAAGTGCTCTCCCAGCTCACTGCTCCAGTTCCCCCGTTCTCCCAAGTGTTGATGGCTTGCTCCTTTACCCGCTTCAGGGCCTTGCTGACATATGGCCTACCCAGTGAGGACTTCTCTGCCCACCACTACGTGCTTTATTTGCTTATTTTTCTTTCAGCTTTCCCTGTTAGAATGTCCGCTCCATGAGGGCAGGGATCTGTGTTTTGTTCACCACTATCCCGAGCACTTAGGACAGCCCCAGCTCTTTGTGCTACATATTTGTTGAGTGAATGAATGACATCCCCTAATTTCATCCTCCCAATGAACTTTAGAAAAAGGCATTATTACTGTCCCCACTGTAGAGCTCAGGGAATTGGGATGCAGAGAGTCTCAGCAACTTGAACACCAGACCTGAGGCTATTTGTTGAATAAACGAATGAGTGATGAACGAAATGAGTGAACAAACAGGAAGGACTGTTTGTATGGTAATAAATAACGCTTTCGGTTTTCACCTCTGGGTCAGCCACATTCCAACCCTTGCCTGTGGGCGCTACCTACTCAACTTAAACATCTCTCTCTGGAGCTTCGAGAGGCTCTGGGCAAAGAGCCTGACACTAGCTGCTCAGAAAAGTCAGCCATGATCCGCAAGCAACAGGAATGCATTGCCTGACCCGAGCTCAGCCTGACCAGCTGGGGGTTGGGTGGGGTTCTGCAGTCAGGTTAGTCCATGTAAATGAGAAGAGAATTCAGCCTTGCGGGCAAGGTCAATTGGAAAGACTAGGGCCTTCTAGCCTATGAAATATAGAAATACAAATATAAAAATGCTTAAAGGCAGACATGCACATACCCATGAATACAATCTGGATTCCTCTGTTTAATAAAAACGTACTTTTTCTTTGTCGCCCTGACTTACTTTCCTGCTCAGCAGAGGACGGCTCAGCATTAGAGGCAAAGGCACAGAGGGCCTTGGTGAACGGCGACGCCAGGCGACCCGTGGGTCACTTCTACATCACATTTGGTCCTTTATTTGCTTCCACCAGCTGTTGTATTTGGGTTTTGTTTTGATCTCAGGCTCTAAAATGTCTTCATCTCAAGGCCAAATCCCATCCATTCTTCAAGACTTGACTCAATGGGGCGCCTGGGTGACTCAGCCGGTTAGGCGTCTGACTTCGACTCAGGTCATGATCTCGTGGTTCATGAGTTCAAGCCCCGCATTGGTCTCTCTGCTGTCCCCATAGAGCCTGCTTCCAATCTCTGTCTTTCTCTCTGTCCCTACACCGTTCCCTCTCTCTCAAAACTAAATAAACAACAAAACAAAAAACACTCGGCTCAAATTCTACCCATTTGTGCATTCTTTTATTTACAGATTAAATTTTTTTTAATGTTTATTTTTGAGAGAGAGAGAGAGAGGAGAGAGAAACAGAGCATGAGTGGGGGAGGGGCAGAGAGACAGGGAGACACAGAATCCGAAGTGGGATCCAGGCTCTGAGCTGTCAGCACAGAGCCCAAGGCGGGGCTCGAACCCACAAGCCATGAGATCATCACCTGTGCTGAAGTCAGATGCTTAACCCAGGCACCCCCAGGCATTCTTGATTCTTCTTTCATAGCCCACATTCAATCCTACTGGCCTTAGTTTCAAAATGATATCCCCCTTCCCCCTCTTCTTCCCTCTCCTGCCATTACCATCCTACATCACCATCACCATTTACCTGCACGCACCACGGTAACTCTTGCCCCTTCCAATCTGTTCTCCAAATGGCAGCCAGAGAGATCTTTCCAAAAAGCAAGCCTGGGGGTGTCTGGGTGGCTCAGTCGGTTGAGGGTTGAGTGTAGGACTTCAGTTCAGATCATGATTTCATGGCTTGTGAATTGGCATGTCTCCTCTCTCTGCCTCATCCCAGCTCGGGCTCTGTGTCTCTCTCTCAAAATAAATAAACTTAAAAAAAATTATTTTAATAAAAAATAAAATAAAATAAAAAAGACAAAAAGCAAGCCTGAATTCACCACTCTACTAAAAACCCTTTAAATATTCCCAAGTTCCCTACCTTGGCCTACCAGGCCTTCAGTGATCTAGCCCCTGCCCACTCTCTCCCCAGCCCTGCACCACTCTCTGGTGCTCTCTGGGCTCCAGCCATGTTGGCCTTTGTCCTGTTTTTCTAAAGTACTCTTTGAAGGAGCTACGTTCCCTCCCTCCTCAGGGTCTTTCCTAAAGCCCACTTCCTTCCAGAAGCCTTTCTGAGTCCTAGTCCTGTGCTGCTTCCTTTTTATTTGGTACTTTGCCCGCAGAGCATCCAGGAGAGCTTGTAATTATGTACGTGAGATTTTTGTGATTGATGTCTGTTTCCCACCAAACGAGGCTTCTCAGGGGAGGGACTTTGTTTTGCCACCATTGAATCCCATCACTTTGTACAAAGCCTGGTTCATAGCAAGTGCTCGGTTAACACTCCTGGAATATTATTTGTGGGAAGAATGGATAAACGAAGCCTCATGGATTGTAATTTGTACAGTAGTTTAAGCATTCAGGCTCCGGGGTCACACACATCCGGGTTTATATCTAGGTTCTGCTCCTTTCCTGTGTGCCTTAGAGTGACTTGCTTCACCTCTCTGAATCTTAGTCTTCTGTGAAAGGAGATAATAATACAACCAACGGTACAGGGCTGTTGGGGGAATTAAATTTTAACAACACAGGTAGAGTGCTTGTTAATTTAAGTGGTTGGTAACTAACAGGTAATATTACAGCACTTGATAAGTGTGTACCATGGGGCTCCCGGGTGGCTCAGTAGGTTAAACATCTGACTTCGGGCACTCAGGTCATGATCTCACTGTTCGTGAGTTCGAGCCCTGCATCTGGCCCTGCGCTGACGGTGCAGAGACTGCATGGGATTCTCTCTCCCTCTGTCTCTCCAAATAAATAAATAAACTTAAAAAAAAAAAAAAGTGCGTGGCGGCACCTGGGTGGCTCAGTCGGTTGAGTGTCCGATTTTGGCTTGGGTCATGATCTATCGGTTCATGAGTTGGAAGCCGCATCAGGATCTCTGCCGTCAGCCTGTCAGCGCAGAGCCCGCTTCAGATCCTCTGTCCCCTCTCCCTGCCTTGCCACCGCTTGCGTTCTCCCCAAAATAAATATTAAAAAGAAAAGAAAATGTATGCCATGTTTGTTGGATTTAAATCTTCAGGACCACGTAGAAGCTCAGACAGGAGTAACTGCAGAGACTACTCTGAGATGAGGCTGGAAAAGACCATCCCTGGAAAGGGGTTTGGGACACAAGGTGGTTGAGGAGCCCCCTAGTTCCGGGGCCGAAAACCTCTCTGCCGGTCGAAGTCCAGTTCAGGTCCCGGGTGATCCCTATTTACTTATTTATTTGTTTATTAAAAAAACTACTGTTGCTGGGCACATCTCCATTTCAGCCATTCCTACCATGAGTGTGGGGGAGGGGAGAAAAGCAGCTCATCAGGGAGAAGGTTGAGTCTGGCGTGGTGGATGCAGGTCCTTTCTTAGCTGAGGTGGCTGAGGGTGGGAAGTCCCTCTAGGAGCTGACTAGGGGGTGCGCTCCTGATGGGAGCAGAAGGAAGGGCTGGGAGGGGGGCGGGGAGGGGGCTGGGAGCAGAGATACTGAGGACTGAGTACTCTGGCAGCCCCAGCCAGAGTTCCTCCTGCCCAGATTTACTTCTTGCCTCAGGGCCAGCGCAAACACCTTCCCCTTCATCCATTTAGCCAACATTGATTGAGTCCCTACTCTGGGCCAGACTAAGTAAGCTAGGAGGCAAGTGAGACATGGTCCTTGCCTTTGAGAAGTTCA